>NC_092334.1:243562500-244162500 GCF_046630445.1 Rutidosis leptorrhynchoides | reverse complement strand
CATCAACAGTACCATTACCACCACCAACAACAACCGCATCGCAAACCTCAACTTCACAATCTGTCCCACGAGCATCGACATCATACGCCATGTAGATACCAAGGAATACCACAACGATGAAGTATTGATTCATAACTTCATTGGGGAAACATTCTACGGCGATTATGTAATTTCTAAAGTTTAGAAATTATCTATCCTAGCCTTAACCATAAATCAAATGAGTTTAATTTAATATTAACTCATTAAATCAATATTACATCTAAAGAAATATACACATATATATTTCCATAAAGACTGTAATAAAATTCTTTTGTACAAAATATTAATTGTGAAATTTTTTTTAACGGGTAGGTAATACCCGAGAGATATATAAATTCACAATTAATATGTTACATTCATCGAATCTGATTCAGCAAATCATCCATTATACTCCCTACTTTCACAACAATGTACATTCTTTTATAGAAATCAAAACAACCATACTCATTCAAAATCTAATTACATATTCTGATTTTGAAATCTCAGAATTCGATTCAAGATATAACCGAAATCACCACTCTTAGATTCCTACATCTTTCAAAACTATACTTTGACTTCAAAACTGTCCTAGAACCTCATTTCTATTCATGGAACTCACAAAAAATATTTGTATCATTCAAAATCTTAGAACATCATATGTATATTAACAATTACAATATGTGTTCAAACACTTCAAAATTCCTAAAGACATGCGAGATGATGATCCAACCACATATTACCCACTGTCATGCATCTGAAAAGCTCTCGAAACCAAAGTTATAGTTTAACACGTATCCGTGTCAAATCCTTTGATATTTATTACCAAATATAATTTTTCAATCTCTTTCTAAAATAGACAGTTTTGTCACAGCTCCAGCAAATCACCTTCATTTGTTTATACGAATAAACCTTATTATAACAATTACCCCTTCATCATTGTTACCGGGGAACCTTTCATATCTCGCCACATTAGCAGTAAACTTATCAACAACTTCATTAACCTTCGACTTAAGTGTAGTGACCCGAACTTTTCTATGTTTATATATATTAATTGAGATTGATATTTACATGATTAAATGTTTCCAACATGTTAAGCAATCAAACTTGTTAAGACTTGATTAATTGAAATATGTTTCATATAGACAATTGACCACCCAAGTTGACCGGTGATTCACGAACGTTAAAACTTGTAAAAACTATATGATGACATATATATGGATATATATATATATATAGTTAACATGATACTATGATAAGTAAACATATCATTAAGTATATTAACAATGAACTACATATGTAAAAACAAGACTACTAACTTAATGATTTTTAAACGAAACATATATGTAACGATTATCGTTGTAAAGACATTTAATGTATATATATCATATTAAGAGATATTCATACATGATAATATCATGATAATATAATAATTTAAAATCTTATTTGATATTATAAACATTGGGTTAACAACATTTAACAAGATCGTTAACCTAAAGGTTTCAAAACAACACTTACATGTAACGACTAACGATGACTTAACGACTCAGTTAAAATGTATATACATGTAGTGTTTTAATATGTATTTATACACTTTTGAAAGACTTCAATACACTTATCAAAATACTTCTACTTAACAAAAATGCTTACAATTACATCCTCGTTCAGTTTCATCAACAATTCTACTCGTATGCACCCGTATTCGTACTCGTACAATACATAGCTTTTAGATGTATGTACTATTGGTATATACACTCCAATGATCAGCTCTTAGCAGACCATGTGAGTCACCTAACACATGTGGGAACCATCATTTGGCAACTAGCATGAAATATCTCATAAAATTACAAAAATATGAGTAATCATTCATGACTTATTTACCTGAAAACAAAATTACATATCCTTTATATCTAATCCATACACCAACGACCAAAAACACCTACAAACACTTTCATTCTTCAATTTTATTCATCTAATTGATCTCTCTCAAGTTCTATCTTCAAGTTCTAAGTGTTCTTCATAAATTCTAAAAGTTCTAGTTTCATAAAATCAAGAATACTTTCAAGTTTGCTAGCTCACTTCCAATCTTGTAAGGTGATCATTCAACCTCAAGAAATCTTTGTTTCTTACAGTAGGTTATCATTCTAATACAAGGTAATAATCATATTCAAACTTTGGTTCAATTTCTATAACTATAACAATCTTATTTCAAGTGATGATCTTACTTGAACTTGTTTTCGTGTCATGATTTTGCTTCAAGAACTTTGAGCCATCCAAGGATCCATTGAAGCTAGATCCATTTTTCTCTTTTCCAGTAGGTTCATCCAAGGAACTTAAGGTAGTAATGATTTTCATAACATCATTCGATTCATACATATAAAACTATCTTATTCGAAGGTTTAAACTTGTAATCACTAGAACATAGTTTAGTTAATTCTAAACTTGTTCGCAAACAAAAGTTAATCCTTCTAACTTGACTTTTAAAATCAACTAAACACATGTTCTATATCTATATGATATGCTAACTTAATGATTTAAAACCTGGAAACACGAAAAACACCGTAAAACCGGATTTACGCCGTCGTAGTAACACCGCGGGCTGTTTTGGGTTAGTAAATTAAAAACTATGATAAACTTTGATTTAAAAGTTGTTATTCTGAGAAAATGATTTTTATTATGAACATGAAACTATATCCAAAAATTATGGTTAAACTCAAAGTGGAAGTATGTTTTCTAAAATGGTCATCTAGACGTCGTTCTTTCGACTGAAATGACTACCTTTAGAAAAACGACTTGTAACTTATTTTTCCGACTAGAAACCTATACTTTTTTTTTTAGATTCATAAAATAGAGTTCAATATGAAACCCTAGCAATTTGATTCACTCAAAACGGATTTAAAATGAAGAAGTTATGGGTAAAACAAGATTGGATAATTTTTCTCATTTTAGCTACGTGAAAATTGGTAACAAATCTATTCCAACCATAACTTAATCAACTTGTATTATATATTATGTAATCTTGAGATACCATAGACACGTATACAATGTTTCGACCTATCATGTCAACACATCTATATATATTTCGGAACAACCATAGACACTCTATATGTGAATGTTGGAGTTAGCTATACAGGGTTGAGGTTGATTCCAAAATATATATAGTTTGAGTTGTGATCAATACTGAGATACGTATTCACTGGGTCGTGGATTGATTCAAGATAATATTTATCGATTTATTTCTGTACATCTAACTGTGGACAACTAGTTGTAGGTTATTAACGAGGACAGCTGACTTAATAAACTTAAAATATCAAAATATATTAAAAGTGTTGTAAATATATTTTGAACATACTTTGATATATATGTATATATTGTTATAGGTTCATGAATCAACCAGTGGCCAAGTCTTACTTCCCGACGAAGTAAAAATCTGTGAAAGTGAGTTATAGTCCCACTTTTAAAATCTAATATTTTTGGGATGAGAATACATGCAGGTTTTATAAATGATTTACAAAATAGACACAAGTACGTGAAACTACATTCTATGGTTGAATTGTTGAAATCGAATATGCCCCTTTTTATTAAGTCTGGTAATCTAAGAATTAGGGAACAGACACCCTAATTGACGCGAATCCTAAAGATAGATCTATTGGGCCTAACAAACCCCATCCAAAGTACCGGATGCTTTAGTACTTCGAAATTTATATCATATCCGAAGGGTGTCCCGGAATGATGGGGATATTCTTATATATGCATCTTGTTATTGTCGGTTACCAGGTGTTCACCATATGAATGATTTTTATCTCTATGTATGGGATGTGTATTGAAATATGAAATCTTGTGGTCTATTGTTACGATTTGATATATATAGGTTAAACCTATAACTCACCAACATTTTTGTTGACGTTTTAAGCATGTTTATTCTCAGGTGATTATTAAGAGCTTCCGCTGTCGCATACTTAAATAAGGACAAGATTTGGAGTCCATGCTTGTATGATATTGTGTAAAAACTGCATTCAAGAAACTTATTTTGTTGTAACATATTTGTATTGTAAACCATTATGTAATGGTCGTGTGTAAACAGGATATTTTAGATTATCATTATTTGATAATCTACGTAAAGCTTTTTAAACCTTTATTGATGAAATAAAGGTTATGGTTTGTTTAAAAATGAATGCAGTCTTTGAAAAACATCTCATATAGAGGTCAAAACCTCGCAACGAAATCAATTAATATGGAACGTTTTTAATCAATAAGAACGGGACATTTCAGTTGGTATCAGAGCGTTGGTCTTAGAGAACCAGAATTTTGCATTAGTGTGTCTTATAGAGTTTGTTAGGATGCATTAGTGAGTCTGGACTTCGACCGTGTTTACTTGAAAAATAATTGCTTAACAAATTTTGTTGGAAACTATATATTTTTAACATGTGAATATTATGTGATATATTAATCTCTTAACGCGTTTGATATTATGTGATAGATGTCTACCTCTAGAACAAGTCACATTGACTCACCTAATAATAATGAAGAGTCAAATGTAAATTGGAATGATTCGTGGACTGATTCACAAGTTCCCGAAGAGGAACAGGAAGAAGAGTCGGAACCGGAAGAAGAATCGGAACCGGAAGAAGAATCGGAACCGGAAGAAGAATCGGAACCGGAAGAAGAAATAGAACCGGTGGGGGAAATAATAAAACGGTTAAGTCAAAAAGAATTCTCAACCAACCGACCAAGGTTAATTATGGTCAATGGTGTTTCCGCCAAGGAAGCAAAATATTGGGAGGATTACCAATTCTCCGATGAATCGGATTCTGACGAGAATTCCGAAGATGTTATAGAAATTACCCCAACTGAATTTAAAAAGGCAAAAGAAAATAATAAGGGAAAGGGCATAAAAATAGAGAAATCTAATTCCAACCCTGATGAACTTTATATGTATCGTCAACCCCCGAAGTCCTTCAGTTGTAACAATGACCCGGGAACCTCTAAACCACCAGGTTTTTCTAAACCAATGTGGAAAATTACGGCTCGTATTAGGGGAACATCATATATCCCTAGAAACTTGGCAAAACGAACCAAAATCGAAGAAGAAGAAACAAGCGAGTCGGAATAAGATAGTTGTATTCGTGTGATGTAATATATGTAATATAGTGTGCTTATGCTTTATGATATATGTAAAAATTGCTTGTATTAATAAGTATTTTTTTTTATGAATCTAACTCTTGTCTATTTTACAGTATAAAAACACAAAATGGATAGACAACCCAATATTTTAAGAGACCTACCCGGAGACATGATTGATGAAATCTTGTCTAGAGTCGGTCAGAATTCTTCGGCACAACTACTTAAGGCGAGATCAGTTTGTAAGACATTCGAAGAACGTTCCAAGAATGCCTTGGTTTATAAAAGGCTTTCGTTCGAAAGATGGGGGATATCACATTGGGAAATCCATAAGTTACGATGTGTTTACTTTGACGCATATATTGCGGGGAACCCAAATGCTATTTTACGCAATGGGTTAAGAAATTATTTTGACTCAATATATCCGAATATTGGACTTCGTGATTTAGAAAAAGCGGCTAACATGCAACATAAAGAAGCATGTTATGCTTATGGATTAGTAATGTTCGCTTCTCACCAAAGTGAGAACAAGAACATCGGGCTACAACTATTAAACAAAACTTTTCCACAAGTGACAGAGTCGGTAATTGGGGTAAGAAATGAGGTTTTTAGATTGTTACGGGACTGTTGGACATTACGTAACCCTCGTCCTTTTGACGACGTTACAACACGCTGTCTTATCAACGGCCATAACGGTTATGTTCCACAAGACCAAGGATGGGAAGTAGTCCTAGTAAAACCAGAATGCATGACTTGTTTCTGGACGTATGAATTACGTGTCTTTATTGCCTTTGCTGAACGAATTGTGTACTAGTTAGAATTATCTTCACAACTATCTTGTATCAAAGTTATTTTGTGCTATATTTCATGCTTTATGTAAAATAAGCGGTATTGTAAATTTGTAAAATATTGTATAAAAGTTTGAAGGCGAAATATTATTATAATCAGTTTTTCATATAGAATTGTAGTAGTTGAATTGTATATTAGCTACTAAGTATGAACTTAACGGGTAGGTACTACCCGAATTTAAACTTATAAAATGCTAATATGAAGAAAAAGCTTTTATAAATGAGTTCATATTATGCTACGAAATACTATTAACTACTCTTAATATTCTGTATGATTAACTTGTTCCATTTAACTATTTTGAAGGAAATGGCACCGACTACTCGACACACCGTGAATATGAATGAAGAGGAATTCCGTACTTTTCTAGCTTCAAACATAGCCGCAGTACAGGCTGCGCTACATACCAACAATAACCTTGGATCTAGCAGTACAGGAAATCGTGTAGGATGCACCTACAAAGAATTCACTGCCTGCAAACCTTTGGAATTTGATGGAACCGAAGGACCGATCGGATTGAAACGGTGGACCGAGAAGGTTGAATCGGTGTTTGCCATAAGTAAGTGTACTGAAGAGGATAAAGTGAAGTACTCTACGCATACCTTCACAGGTTCTGCATTAACATGGTGGAATACCTATCTAGAGCAAGTGGGACAAGACGATGCGTACGCACTACCGTGGTCAGCATTCAAGCACTTGATGAACGAGAAGTACCGTCCCAGAACCGAGGTCAATAAGCTCAAGACAGAACTTAGAGGGTTACGAACCCAAGGATTTGATATTACCACGTACGAAAGACGATTCACAGAATTGTGCCTATTGTGTCCGGGAGCATTCGAAGATGAGGAAGAGAAGATCGACGCGTTTGTGAAAGGATTACCGGAAAGAATCCAAGAAGATATAAGTTCACACGAGCCCGCCTCCATACAACAGGCATGTAGAATGGCTCACAAACTAGTGAACCAGATTGAAGAAAGAATTAAAGAACAGACTGCTGAAGAGGCCAATGTGAAGCAAGTCAAAAGAAAGTGGGAGGAAAACGGTGATAAGAATCACCAATACAACAACAACAGCAATTACAACAATAATCGCAACAATTATCCCAACAATCGCAACATCAATCGCAACTACAACAAACGGCCCAACAACAACAACAACAACAACAACAACAACAGCAACTACAACAATCATCCCAACAACAATAATAACCGCAACAACAACAACAATCAGAAGCAACTATGCCAAAGGTGTGAAAAGAATCACTCGGGGTTCTGCACCAAATTTTGCAACAAGTGTAAAAGAAATGGTCATAGCGCGGTGAAGTGTGAGGTCTACGGACCAGGGGTTAATAGAACGAAAGGAACAAATGGTGTTGGAACGAGTAATGGCGGAGCAAGTAGTGTCGGAGCAAGTTATTCCAATGTAGTTTGTTATAAATGTGGAAAACCAGGCCACATTATTAGAAATTGCCCGAACCAGGAGAACACGAATGGACAAGGCCATGGAAGAGTTTTCAATATTAATGCGGTAGAGGCACAGGAAGACCCGGAGCTTGTTACGGGTACGTTTCTTATTGACAATAAATCTGCTTACGTTTTATTTGATTCGGGTGCGGATAGAAGCTATATGAGTAGAGATTTTTGTGCTAAATTAAGTTGTCCATTGACGCCTTTGGATAGTAAATTTTTACTCGAATTAGCAAATGGTAAATTAATTTCAGCAGATAATATATGTCGGAATCGAGAAATTAAACTGGTTAGCGAAACATTTAAGATTGATTTGATACCAGTAGAGTTAGGGAGTTTTGATGTGATAATCGGTATGGACTGGTTGAAAGAAGTGAAAGCGGAGATCGTTTGTTACAAAAATGCAATTCGCATTATACGAGAAAAAGGAAAACCCTTAATGGTGTACGGAGAAAAGGGCAACACGAAGCTACATCTTATTAGTAATTTGAAGGCACAAAAACTAATAAGAAAAGGTTGCTATGCTGTTCTAGCACACGTCGAGAAAGTACAAACTGAAGAAAAGAGCATCAATGATGTTCCCATTGCAAAAGAATTTCCCGATGTATTTCCGAAAGAATTACCGGGATTACCCCCACATCGATCCGTTGAATTTCAAATAGATCTTGTACCAGGAGCTGCACCAATAGCTCGTGCTCCTTACAGACTCGCACCCAGCGAGATGAAAGAACTGCAAAGCCAATTACAAGAACTTTTAGAGCGTGGTTTCATTCGACCAAGCACATCACCGTGGGGAGCTCCTGTTTTGTTTGTCAAGAAGAAAGATGGTACATTCAGGTTGTGTATCGACTACCGAGAGTTGAACAAACTTACCATCAAGAACCGCTACCCACTACCGAGAATCGACGACTTATTTGATCAACTACAAGGCTCGTCTGTTTATTCAAAGATTGACTTACGTTCCGGGTATCATCAAATGCGGGTGAAAGAAGATGATATTCCAAAGACTGCTTTCAGAACACGTTACGGTCATTACGAGTTTATGGTCATGCCGTTTGGTTTAACTAATGCACCAGCTGTGTTCATGGACCTTATGAACCGAGTGTGTGGACCATACCTTGACAAGTTTGTCATTGTTTTCATTGATGACATACTTATTTACTCAAAGAATGACCAAGAACACGGTGAACATTTGAGAAAGGTGTTAGAAGTATTGAGGAAGGAAGAATTGTACGCTAAGTTTTCAAAGTGTGCATTTTGGTTGGAAGAAGTTCAATTCCTCGGTCACATAGTGAACAAAGAAGGTATTAAGGTGGATCCGGCAAAGATAGAAACTGTTGAAAAGTGGGAAACCCCGAAAACTCCGAAACACATACGCCAGTTTTTAGGACTAGCTGGTTACTACAGAAGGTTCATCCAAGACTTTTCCAGAATAGCAAAACCCTTGACTGCATTAACGCATAAAGGGAAGAAATTTGAATGGAATGATGAACAAGAGAAAGCGTTTCAGTTATTGAAGAAAAAGCTAACTACGGCACCTATATTGTCATTGCCTGAAGGGAATGATGATTTTGTGATTTATTGTGATGCATCAAAGCAAGGTCTCGGTTGTGTATTAATGCAACGAACGAAGGTGATTGCTTATGCGTCTAGACAATTGAAGATTCACGAACAAAATTATACGACGCATGATTTGGAATTAGGCGCGGTTGTTTTTGCATTAAAGACTTGGAGGCACTACTTATATGGGGTCAAAAGTATTATATATACCGACCACAAAAGTCTTCAACACATATTTAATCAGAAACAACTGAATATGAGGCAGCGTAGGTGGATTGAATTATTGAATGATTACGATTTTGAGATTCGTTACCACCCGGGGAAGGCAAATGTGGTAGCCGATGCCTTGAGCAGGAAGGATAGAGAACCTATTCGAGTAAAATCTATGAATATAATGATTCATAATAACATTACTACTCAAATAAAGGAGGCGCAACAAGGAGTTTTAAAAGAGGGAAATTTAAAGGATGAAATACCCAAAGGATCGGAGAAGCATCTTAATATTCGGGAAGACGGAACCCGGTATAGGGCTGAAAGGATTTGGGTACCAAAATTTGGAGATATGAGAGAAATGGTACTTAGAGAAGCTCATAAAACCAGATACTCAATACATCCTGGAACGGGGAAGATGTACAAGGATCTCAAGAAACATTTTTGGTGGCCGGGTATGAAAGCCGATGTTGCTAAATACGTAGGAGAATGTTTGATGTGTTCTAAGGTCAAAGCTGAGCATCAGAAACCATCAGGTCTACTTCAACAACCCGAAATCCCGGAATGGAAATGGGAAAACATTACCATGGATTTCATCACTAAATTGCCAAGGACTGCAAGTGGTTTTGATACTATTTGGGTAATAGTTGATCGTCTCACCAAATCAGCACACTTCCTACCAATAAGAGAAGACGACAAGATGGAGAAGTTAGCACGACTGTATTTAAAGGAAGTCGTCTCCAGACATGGAATACCAATCTCTATTATCTCTGATAGGGATGGCAGATTTATTTCAAGATTCTGGCAGACATTACAGCAAGCATTAGGAACTCGTCTAGACATGAGTACTGCCTATCATCCACAAACTGATGGGCAGAGCGAAAGGACGATACAAACGCTTGAAGACATGCTACGAGCATGTGTTATTGATTTCGGAAACAGTTGGGATCGACATCTACCGTTAGCAGAATTTTCCTACAACAACAGCTACCATTCAAGCATTGAGATGGCGCCGTTTGAAGCACTTTATGGTAGAAAGTGCAGGTCTCCGATTTGTTGGAGTGAGGTGGGGGATAGACAGATTACGGGTCCGGAGATTATACAAGAAACTACCGAGAAGATCATCCAAATTCAACAACGGTTGAAAACCGCCCAAAGTCGACAAAAGAGCTACGCTGACATTAAAAGAAAAGATATAGAATTTGAAATTGGAGAGATGGTCATGCTTAAAGTTTCACCTTGGAAAGGCGTTGTTCGATTTGGTAAACGAGGGAAATTAAATCCAAGGTATATTGGACCATTCAAGATTATTGATCGTGTCGGACCAGTAGCATACCGACTTGAGTTACCTCAACAACTCGCGGCTGTACATAACACTTTCCACGTCTCGAATTTGAAGAAATGTTTTGCTAAAGAAGATCTCACTATTCCGTTAAATGAAATCCAAATCAACGAAAAACTCCAATTCATCGAAGAACCCGTCGAAATAATGGATCGTGAGGTTAAAAGACTTAAGCAAAACAAAATACCAATTGTTAAGGTTCGATGGAATGCTCGTAGAGGACCCGAGTTCACCTGGGAGCGTGAAGATCAGATGAAGAAGAAATACCCGCATCTATTTCCAGAAGATTCGTCAACACCTTCAACAGCTTAAAATTTCGGGACGAAATTTATTTAACGGGTAGGTACTGTAGTGACCCGAACTTTTCCATGTTTATATATATTAATTGAGATTGATATTTACATGATTAAATGTTTCCAACATGTTAAGCAATCAAACTTGTTAAGACTTGATTAATTGAAATATGTTTCATATAGACAATTGACCACCCAAGTTGACCGGTGATTCACGAACGTTAAAACTTGTAAAAACTATATGATGACATATATATGGATATATATATATATATAGTTAACATGATACTATGATAAGTAAACATATCATTAAGTATATTAACAATGAACTACATATGTAAAAACAAGACTACTAACTTAATGATTTTTAAACGAGACATATATGTAACGATTATCGTTGTAAAGACATTTAATGTATATATATCATATTAAGAGATATTCATACATGATAATATCATGATAATATAATAATTTAAAATCTCATTTGATATTATAAACATTGGGTTAACAACATTTAACAAGATCGTTAACCTAAAGGTTTCAAAACAACACTTACATGTAACGACTAACGATGACTTAACGACTCAGTTAAAATGTATATACATGTAGTGTTTTAATATGTATTTATACACTTTTGAAAGACTTCAATACACTTATCAAAATACTTCTACTTAACAAAAATGCTTACAATTACATCATCGTTCAGTTTCATCAACAATTCTACTCGTATGCACCCGTATTCGTACTCGTACAATACATAGCTTTTAGATGTATGTACTATTGGTATATACACTCCAATGATCAGCTCTTAGCAGCCCATGTGAGTCACCTAACACATGTGGGAACCATCATTTGGCAACTAGCATGAAATATCTCATAAAATTACAAAAATATGAGTAATCATTCATGACTTATTTACATGAAAACAAAATTACATATCCTTTAAATCTAATCCATACACCAACGACCAAAAACACCTACAAACACTTTCATTCTTCAATTTTATTCATCTAATTGATCTCTCTCAAGTTCTATCTTCAAGTTCTAAGTGTTCTTTATAAATTCCAAAAGTTCTAGTTTCATAAAATCAAGAATACTTTCAAGTTTGCTAGCTCACTTCCAATCTTGTAAGGTGATCATCCAACCTCAAGAAATCTTTGTTTCTTACAGTAGGTTATCATTCTAATACAAGGTAATAATCATATTCAAACTTTGGTTCAATTTCTATAACTATAACAATCTTATTTCAAGTGATGATCTTACTTGAACTTGTTTTCGTGTCATGATTTTGCTTCAAGAACTTTGAGCCATCCAAGGATCCATTGAAGCTAGATCCATTTTTCTCTTTTCCAGTAGGTTCATCCAAGGAACTTAAGGTAGTAATGATTTTCATAACATCATTCGATTCATACATATAAAACTATCTTATTCGAAGGTTTAAACTTGTAATCACTAGAACATAGTTTAGTTAATTCTAAACTTGTTCGCAAACAAAAGTTAATCCTTCTAACTTGACTTTTAAAATCAACTAAACACATGTTCTATATCTATATGATATGCTAACTTAATGATTTAAAACCTGAAAACACGAAAAACACCGTAAAACCGGATTTACGCCGTCGTAGTAACACCGCGGGCTGTTTTGGGTTAGTTAATTAAAAACTATGATAAACTTTGATTTAAAAGTTGTTATTCTGAGAAAATGATTTTTATTATGAACATGAAACTATATCCAAAAATTATGGTTAAACTCAAAGTGGAAGTATGTTTTCTAAAATGGTCATCTAGACGTCGTTCTTTCGACTGAAATGACTACCTTTACAAAAACGACTTGTAACTTATTTTTCCGACTAGAAACCTATACTTTTTTTGTTTAGATTCATAAAATAGAGTTCAATATGAAACCATAGCAATTTGATTCAGTCAAAACGGATTTAAAATGAAGAAGTTATGGGTAAAACAAGATTGGATAATTTTTCTCATTTTAGCTACGTGAAAATTGGTAACAAATCTATTCCAACCATAACTTAATCAACTTGTATTATATATTATGTAATCTTGAGATACCATAGACACGTATACAATGTTTCGACCTATCATGTCGACACATCTATATATATTTCGGAACAACCATAGACACTCTATATGTGAATGTTGGAGTTAGCTATACAGGGTTGAGGTTGATTCCAAAATATATATAGTTTGAGTTGTGATCAATACTGAGATACGTATACACTGGGTCGTGGATTGATTCAAGATAATATTTATCGATTTATTTCTGTACATCTAACTGTGGACAACTAGTTGTAGGTTATTAACGAGGACAGCTGACTTAATAAACTTAAAATATCAAAATATATTAAAAGTGTTGTAAATATATTTTGAACATACTTTGATATATATGTATATATTGTTATAGGTTCATGAATCAACCAGTGGCCAAGTCTTACTTCCCGACGAAGTAAAAATCTGTGAAAGTGAGTTATAGTCCCACTTTTAAAATCTAATATTTTTGGGATGAGAATACATGCAGGTTTTATAAATGATTTACAAAATAGACACAAGTACGTGAAACTACATTCTATGGTTGAATTGTTGAAATCGAATATGCCCCTTTTTATTAAGTCTGGTAATCTAAGAATTAGGGAACAGACACCCTAATTGACGCGAATCCTAAAGATAGATCTATTGGGCCTAACAAACCCCATCCAAAGTACCGGATGCTTTAGTACTTCGAAATTTATATCATATCCGAAGGGTGTCCCGGAATGATGGGGATATTCTTATATATGCATCTTGTTATTGTCGGTTACCAGGTGTTCACCATATGAATGATTTTTATCTCTATGTATGGGATGTGTATTGAAATATGAAATCTTGTGGTCTATTGTTACGATTTGATATATATAGGTTAAACCTATAACTCACCAACATTTTTGTTGACGTTTTAAGCATGTTTATTCTCAGGTGATTATTAAGAGCTTCCGCTGTCGCATACTTAAATAAGGACAAGATTTGGAGTCCATGCTTGTATGATATTGTGTAAAAACTGCATTCAAGAAACTTATTTTGTTGTAACATATTTGTATTGTAAACCATTATGTAATGGTCGTGTGTAAACAGGATATTTTAGATTATCATTATTTGATAATCTACGTAAAGCTTTTTAAACCTTTATTGATGAAATAAAGGTTATGGTTTGTTTAAAAATGAATGCAGTCTTTGAAAAACGTCTCATATAGAGGTCAAAACCTCGCAACGAAATCAATTAATATGGAACGTTTTTAATCAATAAGAACGGGACATTTCATTAAGCCTCTCCGAAAAGCCACTATACTTATTCATTAAAACCCCATCATGTACTCACCTACATCCTGTAACAATAATTGTCACACCAACTACTGGGAATTAGCAATCAGTATTTTGAATTTCGCGACAATTTTACGTTAAAAGTTATACATATAACGTCTATCTCCTAGACTTACATACTTCGAATGTGAATTTTCTGAAAAACATCCCAAACTATGAACTAGTTCTCCGAAATTGGAAAAATGCTGATGAAGCAGGAAAAACTGTAAACGACTTTAACAGTCAAAAGTTTGATGATAAAGAATAGTATGGTGGTAAAGCTGAGAAAAAGAGAAGGTTTGAAACTGGAAAACGGATTGAGCAGACCATGAAGGAGGCTGTGGACAAATCACAAAGACTAAACCTGCCTTCAAAGGATCCAAATGATTCAGTGTCTACTGAAATCGTTAGCAAACAACTTACTTCTTATTCTAAACCTTCACAGACAAATCTTCTTCATCATCCATATTATCGTATCTTTTATTATAATATCTTCGATATTCCTGAAGATATTTTCACAACTATTCTTATCTGAAATCTTTTATCTCTTCGCAATATCTGCGTTACAACATAAAAAGAAACTTTGTTAGTTTCTAAATTCTAAAAAAAAAAATTGAATTTAAAATAGGAATGTTTTTGAAGTAGTGTTGGGAATTGAAGCATGAGTTAGTATAATATAATGACACTTGATCAATGTGATTATATTACAGTAAGTCATGCTGAGTTTTTAATGGAACGTGATGATTCACAGAACATACCGTCATCATGTACTGTTTACACGACTCTTACATTCTACCCAATTTCCAAACATATTAAGAACATATCATCTTGATAGCTCTATATTTTCGGATATTCTAGTAATTTGCCAAATCAAGATCGTGCCATTAAGATTTTCTTCTTGGAACATTAACTATGTTCATCCAAAAATTCATATGTATGAATTCTGGACCATTATCCGCTTGACTTAAGGTCGGGAAGAGAAAACGAAAGCATGAAGCTTCGAAATATAATGGAGAATATAAAGCCCGATAACAATCCCGAAATTACAAACCGTGTATATCAATGCGTATAGCCATATAAAGACACGGGAGAATAAAAAACACAATAACCCCAAGGTAATGGTAGAAGAAAATAACTTCCTCCGGTGGTAGATGAAAAAGAAGAATGACAGATATGAAAGTTAAGAGTATATCAAGAATCAATACTGGATGTAGCATATTAATGAATGCTTTAAAGTATGAATTAGGGAGAAAGACTAGAAGGTGTGAGCTGTGGAAATAAAGAAACGAAGGGGGTGGAATTATAGTAAAATATCAGACAGAGAAATCGAGACAGATTATCGCATTTAATCAAAGAAGATCCTGATTTCCTTAATCGCCGAAGAACCAAATCTTATTGCAAAGATTTTCTTTAAATCCCATGAATTCCGAAAATCAATCATAACTACGTCATCGGTTAAAACGAATATACGTTTACTCATTTCACTCTCTTGCGATAGCTTCACTTATACTCTTCGCGTAATCAAATTGTTTTATCTATATTACTCAATGATGATAAAACTCTATTTATCAACTCATATTCGTCATGAAAACATTTTTATAGTTAGCCATGACGACCTCGATCAAATTTCGGGACGAAATTTCTTTAACGGGTAGGTACTGTGACGACCCGGAAATTTCCGACCAAATTTAAACTTAACCTTTATATGTTTCCGACACGATAAGCAGAATTTGTAATGTTGAATCTCAAAAATTTTGGAACTACATTCATGTAATCAATTACCCTTTGACCGTGTTCGACGATTCACGAACAATTATGTGTATATAGATATGTATATATAATATATAATATTAACTGAAAACATTAACAAAGTATTAGATATATGATACTTTACATGAACATATTTGTTTCGATATATTTATCGACAGAATTAAGAGATAATATCAAATAATTGAATTATCAGATACATTATGATATGATTACGGGCCTACGTTATGAGGTCCACTGTGATTTAAGAAATCTATTCTTTTTGACAACTCAATACTTAACCAGTATGATAAAGATAACGATATTTATATTTTATTTTATTAAATATATAAAACAATTTAAATTAATATTATATATATATTTTTATACGCGTATTATACGTACATAGTTTTATACTTTTACTATACTTTAACTTTACCTTTACTTTACTTTTACTTTACTTTAACTTTAATAATTCATACTTTAATAATTCACTTTAATAATTCATACTTTAATAATTCACTTTAATAATTCATACTTTAATAATTCACTTTAATAATTCATACTTTAATAATTCACTTTAATAATTCTTACTTTAATAATTCACTTTAATAATTCATACTTTAATAATTCACTTTAATAATTCATACTTTAATAATTCACTTTAATAATTCATACTTTAATAATTCACTTTAATAATTCAAAAATCTATTATAAATAGAATTCAATAGGTTTCATTATTTCATAGAAACTTGAAAATATATTTCTCTAAACTCTCTCAATCGAATTACATATATATATATTTACTTAGTATTATTTCAAGATATTATTAGTATACATAAAATACTCCGACGGAGTTATATTCAGACGATTTCAAAATAAGTTTTCAAATGGGATAGAGCTAAGGAAATTATGGGTTATAGCTATGAAGGTTATGGGTATTGATCGAGGGTATTGCTCGTGAGGTCAACCTAACGTTTATCATTTTCGTTGCGTCTACGTACTTTCCTGCAATATTGAATCACAATATTGATACGTGAGCATTCATATCTTATCTTTTATATATTAATAGTGTATCCCTAACTAGTGCTCGAGTATATATGATTATGCATGTTTGTATGATTAGTTTCGTCGTTAAATAGTTTATGATAAATCACGAATTTGATACATATGCTACTGAGATAAGTTATATGATATGTATGTCGTTGAAAAGCTGAAGAAAAAAATTAATAACTTTTCATTTAGAAATCGTGTGGTTTCGATGAACGGATTAAAAGATATGGTCAACTGAATTATCATTAATTTTAATATTATTATTAAAACGATTATTACAACTGTTATCAGTTGATGTTATTGCTAAAATTATCTTTATTACTAAAAATTAATATTTTTATTGAAACTATCATTTTATTATTTTTATCATTATCATTATTATCAATATTATTTTTTCAAATAAATATGCGTACAAAGATATTTTTACTACACGTAATGTAATTACATTAATAATACATACCACTATATTTTTATGATATTAAGTGAATTTTATAAATTTTATTACTTGAGATATATTAAAGTATATTTTTATCATATATGAATTTTAATATAAATTTTTATTTATTAATAAATGACTTGTATTATTTAGTATAATAAGATCTGATAAATATATTTAATATATAAAACTACTATATATAAGTTATATAATAAACATGTATAGATTTTGGAAGTCATTTTGGGTCAAGTTGACTTTTGTTGACTTTTGCATGTCGGTCTCGAGCATTAGGATTGTGATACACTACGACTTGACCTAAATTGTTACACAGATATTGACCAACATATAAATATATATACTTAATATAGGTTCGTGAATCCGAGACAAACCCTGCACTTGTTCAGTGCCATCATATACATAATTGCTACGAAATACAGTATTGTGAGTTTCATTTGCTCCCTTTTTATATATATTTTTGGGCTGAGAATACATGCGCTGATTTATAAATGTTTTACGAAATAGGCACAAGTACTAAAACTAATTCTATGTGGGTTTAAACCATAAATATACCCTTAGCTTGGTAACATTAAACTACTTGTCTATGTACGGTAGGCGCGAATCCTAAAGATAGATCTATTGGGTCTGACAAACCCCATCCTGACTATGGGATGCTTTAGTACTTCGAGGTTATTTTAAACACACCTGATCTGGTGTACTTCAGAGGGTAAAACATGAACGTTAAGGCTTGTTACCGGGTGCCTACAACTTATAGAATACTTTTATACACTTGCGAGTGTACGGATATTTATAGAAACTGAAATCTTGTGGTCTATTACTATTACGGAAATGATGGATTATGATAAACTAATGAACTCACCAACCTTTTGGTTGACACTTTAAAGCATGTTTATTCTCAGGTATTAAAGAAATCTTCCGCTGTGCATTAGCTCATTTTAAGGATATTACCTGGAGTCATTCAAGACATACTTTGAAAGATGTTGCATTCGAGTCGTTGAGTTCATCAAGATTAATATTAAGTCAATTATAGTTGGATGTAATAGGAAATGGTATGCATGCCGTCAATTTTTGATGTAAATAAAGTTTGTCTTTTAAAAACGAATGCAATGTTTGTAAAACGTATCATATAAAGGTCAAATACCTCGCGATGTAATCAACTATTGTGAATCGTTTATAATGTATATGAACGGGTCCTTTCATTCGTCATCAATGTACTCGAAACTTTTCAGATAACATCATTCGTACTTTGCGAAGTTCACATGAATTTAATGAAAACTAACATCATGCCCCAACAAATAACGAAGTATTGATTCATAATTTCAATATTATTGAAGTAATACTTATGTAATCTCTAAAGCCTTTAAGTCATTATTCAATTTTAGTTTCAACCGTAAATTAAATGAGTTTAATTTAATATTAACTCATTAAATCGATGTTACATCTGAAGAAAAAATACATATATATATATATATATATATATATATATATATATATATATATATATTTTCAAAAAGACTGTAATAAAAATTCTTTTGTACAAAATATTAATTGTGAAATATTTTTTTAACGGGTAAGTAATACCCGAGAGATATATAAATTCACAATTAATATGTTACATTCTTCGAATCTGATTCAGCAATCATCAACTATACTCACTATTTTCTCAAACAATATATATTCTTTTATAGAAATCAAAACAACCATACTCATTCAAAATTTAATTGCATATTCTGATTTTGAAATCTCAGAATTCAACTCGAGATATGATCGAAATCATCACTCTTAGATCCTTACATCTTTCACAAGCTATACTTTGACTTCAAAACTGTGGTAGAACATCATATGTATATTAACGATTACAATCTGTGTTCAAAACCCTTCGAAATTCCTGAAGACACTTCAAATAATAAACAATCAAGATGATGATCCAACCACATATTAACCACAGTCTTGCATCTGAAAAGCTCTCGAAACCAGAGTCATAATTTAACACGTATCCGTGTCAGACCCTTTGGCATTTATTAGCAAAAATAACTTTGCGATTCCTTTTCAAATTAGACAGTTTTGTCACAGCTTTAGCAAGTCAACTTCAACTTTTCAGTTGAAACAGTCTTATTATAACCTTGATTTAGACGTTGCCCTTTCGTCATCGTTACCGGAGAACCTTTTATGTCTCACCACATTAAAAATAAACTTACGAACAACTTCACTGATCTTTGACTTTCTGAAAAGTCATTATATATATCGAAACCCCATCATTTACTCATCCGCATCTTGTAACAAGAATTGTCATGCCAATTACTGGGAATCAGCAATTAGTATTTTGAAATCTTGCAGCATGTCTCTGCCAACAGTTATAGATGTATATATAACGTCTATCTCCTAGACTTATATACTTTGAATGTGAAGTTTCTGAAAAACACCCTAAACTGCGAACTAGTTCTCCGAAGTTTGGAAAATGCTGATGAAGCAGCAAAAACTGTAAACGACCTTAACAGTCAAAAGTTTGATAATAAAGGATAGTGTGTTGGAAAAGGTTAGAAAAAGAGAAGGTTTGGAACTGGAAAATGGATTAAACAAACCATGAAGGAGGCTATGGACAAATCACAAAGACTAAACCTGCCTTCAAAGAGTCCAAATGATTCAGTGTCTGCTGAAATTATTATCAAATACCTTACTCCTGACTCTAAACCCTTGTGAATAATATTCTTCATCATCCTCTGATCTTAGATATTCTAAAATATCATCATATCTTTCACTATAAATATCCTCCATATTTCTGAAGATATTTTCTTAATTTTTCTTATTTGAAATCATTTACCTCTTCGCGCTATCTGTATTACATCATAAAAGAAACTATTTTATTTTCTAAATTCTAAAACATTCAAGATTAAAATAGGAATATTTTGAAGTAGTGTTGGGAACTGAAGCATGAATTAGTATAATATAATGACACTTGATCAACGTGATTATATTACAGTAAGTCATGCTGAGTTTCTAAATGGAACGTGATGATTCACAGATCATAACATCATCATGTGCCATGTTATACGACTCTTGTATTCTATTTAACCTCTAAATATCAAGAAAATATTTCTTGATGATTCGGCCTTTTCCAAGGTATTCTAGTAATTTGACAAGTCAAGATTGTGGCATCACAATTTCCTTCCTAGAACATTAACAATGTTCATTCCGAAATTCATATCTGTGAATTCTGGACCATTACAAGTGGTGCTTAATTGCATGAAGAAGAAACGAAAGGACAAAACTCCGAAATAGAAATTGGGGTATAAATTGCAGCAAATAAAAGAGAGCATTAACTGTGAATGATAATGATTATAGAAGACATAAGCAAAGACTTTGAAATATAAGGGAACATAAAAAGCCCAACGATAAACCAGAAATTATAAACCATATATATCGATGCATATAGCAATATAAAGACACGGGAGAACTAGAAACACTATAAACCCAAGTGTATAGTAGAAGTAAATAGATTCTTCCGGCGGTAGATGAAAAAGAAGAATGACCGATATGAAAGTTAGAAGTATATTGAGAATCAGAACTGGATGGAGCATATTGATGAATACTTTAAAATATGAGTTGAGGTGGAAAGAATAGAAGGTGATGAAACATGACTAGGAACTTAGAAATTAATAGATTTAACTCACACCATGGCGGAATAAGTGAATCAAACCCTCTAGTGAATAGGTTAAGTTTTTTTTGATTAATTTAGTCAAACCACAGCTAAATTAAGTGTGATTAGATCAACACCTAGAGCTATTATTCACCACCTGGGTGATTTGGATTGAGAGAGAATTGGAGGAGCTCACTAGATCTGAGTGTGTGTAACAAATGAGAGGCTTAACCTAAAATGAAGAATATAAGACTTTATATACCCCTGTTGTTGACTCACCCATACGATTCTTTCATCACACGTACGAGTTGGCTTCATCAGCCGTACGGGTGATCACTCACTCGTGTCTTCTAATTTAGGTTGTAATTGTGACTTAGCTCAGCATCAACCATGCGTATGAGCCTGTCAGCAGTACTAGTGAGGCTTCACTCGTATGTCTGACTACGTCTAACATAGTCAAACATCTAAATCTCATTCCTGCAGTTCCTGTAACCATATACAAAAACGGATTATATAATAACGAGCAATCATGGTGGCCTGTAAATTGTTGTACCTGCAATGGACGTGGGTAGATGTCTAGGGACTTGCATAAAATGCATCAACAGAAGATGTGAGTTGTAAGGAAACGAAGGAGGTGAATTTATAAGAAAATCTCTGACAGAACAATTAAAATGGACGATCACATTTAAAGCGGATCCTAATTCCCTTGATTACCGGAGAGTCAAATCTTATTAAGAAGATTTTCTTCAAATCCCTTGAAATCTGGGAATCAATCATATCTACGTCAAATGATAAGATGAATCTACACTTACTCATTTCACTCTTCTATGTTAGCTTCATTCGTACTCTTCATATAAATGGATTGTTTATCCAAATTATTCGCTGATAATAAAACTCTAATTTTCAGCCCGTATGCGTCATGAAAACATACTTATTATCATTCACGACCTTTCCACTCAAATTTCGGGACGAATTTTCTTTAACGGGTAGGTACTGTGACAACCCGGAAATTTCCAACCAAATTTACACTTTAATCTTTATATGTTTCCGACACAATAAGCAATATTTGTCAAGTTAAATTTCAAGAATTTTAAACTATGTTCATACATTCATTCAACCTCGACCAAGTTCCAACGATTCACGAACCATTAAACGAATATGATTATATATGTATATGTGTATATATGTTATAACTTGAAACGTAAACAAAATATTAGATTAAATACTTTATATGATTGTATCTGTTTCAAAATGTTTATCAATGGAATTAGAAGATAAGATTAAATGATTGAATTATCAGATATATTGAATTATGATTACAAGTCTCTGTTGAAAGGCCCACGTTGATTTGAGAAATCTTTCTATTTTAACAATATTTGAAAAATTGTAAAGTGATTTATAAATAAGAACAAATTTTCAATCATTGAGAACTAGACAAAGGATAGTGGAAGATTGAATCTCATAAAGACTCGATTGATCTATTTAATTTCAAACGTACAAAAACGTTTTCAGTTTAAAAAGAACTTTATTATTAAAACGTATATAACTTTTATAAATATCTAGAACCACTTTTGACAACTCATTACTTAACTAGTATGATAAAGATAACGATATTTATATTTTATTTTATTAAATATATATAATGATTTAAATTAATATTATATATATTTATACGCGTATTATACGTACATAGTTTTATACTTTTACTATACTTAAACTTTACCTTTACTTTATTTTTACTTTACTTTAACTTTAATAATTCACTTTAATAATTCATACTTTAATAATTCACTTTAATAATTCATACTTTAATAATTCACTTTAATAATTCATACTTTAATAATTCACTTTAATAATTCATACTTTAATAATTCACTTTAATAATTCAAAAATCTATTATAAATAGAATTCAATAGGTTTCATTATTTCATAGAAACTTGAAAATATTTTTCTCTAAACTCTCTCAATCGATTTACTTATACATATTTACTCCGTAATATTTCAAGATATTATTAGTATACATAAAATATTACGACGGAGTGCTGTCCGAGTGATTTCGAAATTGTTTTTCGAGTAGGATAGGATTAAGGAAATTATGGGTTATAGCTATGGAGGTGATTGAGTATGGTTCACGGGTATGCTCGTGAGGTCAATATAGTGTTTATCATTTCCGTTGCGTCTACGTACCTTTTCTGCAATATTGAATCTCAATATTGATACGTGAGTACTCATAATTTAACTTTTACATACTAATAGTGTATCCCTGACTAGTGCTCGAGTATTTGGAATTATGCATGCTTGTACTTTTAATATTGCCCTTAGACAGGTTAGGTTGAATCTTGAATTAGTTACACTTGCGGTTGAGATAAGGTATAAGATATGCATGTCCATGGAAAGCTAGCGAAAAATTAAGAACTTTTCCTTTAGATATCGAATGGTTTCGATGAACGGATTAGAAGTTATAATCAATTGAATTTTCGATATTTTTATTAAAAATAATTATTATTATTATCGTCGTTTTTATCGTCGTTCTAGTTTTATCTTATTATTATCATTATTATTCTCTTTATCAATAAAAGGGATTTATCATTAAAAATTGTTATTTTTTTTATTACTATCATTTTTATCGTTAAAGTTATAATTAGTATTATTATTATTATCCAATTATTATTATTATTATTATTATTATTATTATTATTATTATTATTATTATTGGTATTATTATTATTATTATCATTATTAATATATTTATCATTATTTAAAAATAGTCATTGTTATTGTTATTATTATTATTACTATATTATCATTAAGATAATTATTAGTATTATCGTTAATAATGTTATAGTAACTATCATTATTAATATTAGTGTAATTAAAACAAATATTTGTAACACCTAATTATTTTGATTACTATTATTATCATTATTATGAACACGATATAAAAGACGATTACAAGCTATTAAACGAAACGATTAGGAAATAATGGGTAAGAGTTTCATGATGAAATTAAAATATTATAAGATATTTATTTAGATAAAATTTTCGTTCTTATTATTTTTATCATTACTATTATTATTAAAAGTATCGTTAGTATTAAAACTATCATTTTAACAAAAATTATCATTTTAATAGAAATGTCATTGTTACTATAAATTATTACTATTATTATTATTTTAAATAGAATTATTATTTTAAAGATAATAATAAAAATTATCTTAAATATTAAAGTTATCATAATTAGAATTATCGTTTTATCATAATGTCATCTTAGTAATTATAAATATTGATATTTTTATAATAATAATTATTATTACAAAATAATACAACTTTTACTTACTATCATTATAGATATTATTTTATCAAATAAATATGTGATACAAACATATTTTACTACGTGTAATAACTTACTTTAATAATACCTATCATATTATCTTTATGATATTAAATGAACCCTATAAATTTTATTACTTAAATATATATAAAAGTATATTTTATTATATAAATTTAATATAAAATTTTATTTATTAATAAATAGATTATATTATTTACTCTAATAAATCTTTTAAAAATATTTAAAAATATAAAACGACGATATTTAAACTATATATTAATCATGTATAGATTTTTGAAAATTATTTTGAGTCAAATTTACTTTTGTTGACTTTTGCATATTAGTCTCGAGCATTAGGATTGTGGTACACTATGACTTGACCTAATTTGTTAGACAAATATTGACCATCACATAAATATATATAATTAATTTAGGTTCGTGAATCCGAGGCCAACCTTATACTTGTTCAATGACATTATATGTATTTTTACTACGAAATACAGTATGGTGAGTTTCATTTGCCTTTTTACCCTTTATATTTTTGGGACTGAGAATACATGCACTTTTATAAATGATTGACGAAATAGACACAAGTAATTGAAACTACATTCTATGGTTGAATTATCAAAATCGAATATGCCCCTTTTTATTAAAGTCTGGTAATCTAAGAATTAGGGAACAGACACCCTAATTGACGCGAATCCTAAAGATAGATCTATTGGGCCTAACAAACCCCATCCAAAGTACCGGATGCTTTAGTACTTCGAAATTTATATCATGTCCGAAGGAGGATCCCGGAATGATAGGGGATATTCTTATATGTATCTAGTTAATGTCGGTTACCAGGTGTTCACCATATGAATGATTATTTTTGTCTCTATGCATGGGATGTATATTTATGAGAACTAGAAATGAAATTCTTGTGGTCTATTAAAATGATGGAAATAAATGATTATGATAAACTAATGAACTCACCAACCTTTTGGTTGACACTTTAAAGCATGTTTATTCTCAGGTGTTAAAGAAATCTTTCGCTGTGCATTTGCTCATTTTAAAGATATTATTTGGAGTCTTTCATAGCATATTTCGAAGAACGTTGCATTCGATTCATTGAGTTCATCAAAGATTATTATTAAATCAATTTATAGTTGGATAGTGGATATTATAAAATGGTATGCATGCCTGTCAATTTTCGATGTAAAGAAAGATTGTCTTTTAAAAACAAATGCAATGTTTGTAAAATGTATCATATAGAGGTCAAATACCTCGTAATGTAATCAACTATTGTGAATCATTTATAATGTATATGAACGGGTCCTTTCAATTTTGCCTTCTGGCCCATTTGCAAACGTTGATCTTTCCCTTGTTGGCTGCACATACTGTGAATGTATGGCTGCGACTCCATTTGGAGTGGGGAATCTGACCTCTGCATGGGCCGTCGATGTTATTGCCCCAAACTTAGCCAAAGCTGTTCTTCCAAAAAGGACATTAAAACGAGAATTGCCATCTATGATTGTGAAATCAATTGTTTCTGTTCTCAACAATGGGAATGTGCCCATAACAACTTCCAAACGAATCTGCCCCATGGCATTTATCGGTGCTCCTGTTAGTCCAGAAACTTTCAACCTCGTTTGCCTAGCTATGCACTGCACATGCCTTGGAAAAGTTCTCAAACAATGCCAATAGATGATGTCAGCTTCACTTCCTGTATCTGTGTTGATACAATTGACAAACTTATTTGCTATCTCTGCTGAAATGATCACTGGTTGGACAGACAACGCCCAATTCTGAATTGGCTGAAAGATAATTGGGGCATATCTCCAGCTGTCCAAATTGCTGTTTGATGATTCACCTTCTTCATAATGACCATCGTTAATCCAAACCATCCTGATTACAACTTCTAGAGTTGTCTCACGCTCTGTGATCCGTTCTCTGTACTGTGATTGGTTCCGATTATCTCTTCCGCCATGCTGCTCTCTTCTGTTCTCTCCACGGCGTCCTCTGCTACCATCATTCCTTTGCCACGTAAATTTCCTGTGAGGATCATTCATCCTGTACTGTTTGCCAGGCAACAAATGATTCAGTTCTCCTGCCTTGATTTTTGCTATAATTTCTCTCATCAAAGATTTACAATTGTCCGTATCATGGCCCCAAGCCTCATGGAAATCGCACCACAACTCACTCTTTGGACCCTCCCTTTCTTCCATAGGTGCTGGAGCATTGAAAGTGGTCCGAATTGGTTCAGTGAAGAGGATCTCTTTCGGAGTTTTGGTAAGTGCCATAATCAATGGGTGCCTTTCTATTGGCTTTCTGTTGTGGTGAAAATCATTAGGGTGATTGTTTCCTCTCCATCCTCCATTTGAATTTTCATTCCTTCTCTGATTTCTGTCAAAATACCGTCCTCCGTTGTGCGACTTGCTACTACTGCCGGTATCAAACTTGTTCAACCCACGCTCACCAGCTCGGACATGCCTCTGTGCAACCTCCAAAGCTTGATGCAATGTTTTTGGCAAGTCATACCGTAATGCATGAACAAGTGCACTAAACCGTCGCTGGTCCAAACAGAAAATGAAACCAGATACAAGCTGTGATTCTGGACAATCAGGAATCTTCTGTGCTTCAAGTGTATAACGCTTCATAAAATTGCTCAAAGATTCGTTATGATGCATTGTGATCTCGTGTGCATCAAGATGTGTCAGAGTACAGCTCCGTAGATTTTGGTATTGCATCACAAATTTTGCTCTCAAATCAAGAAAACTGGTAATACTCCTTGGCGGCAAAATAGCAAACCATTCGCGTGCCATTTTCTGCAATACCATAGGAAACATATGGCACGCAGTTTCATCCTCCCAATGCTGCAACCTCATAACACCTTCAAACATAGTCAGAAAATCTTCCGGATCCGTTGTGCCATCATAAACTCCAATTGCTGGTATAACAAGATTTCTGGGCAATGGATAATTAGCAATTCGATCAATGAAACACTGCGTTGATTCTGCCATCGTTGGTGGCTTGGTGGCTTGTTCTCCAGTAATGAGGGCAAAAAAGTTGTCCACAGCCACAGCACGGACGGCGGGCTGCGCTAAGCGTTGCTTGTATTTTGCTGGAGCTGTCTGCTTAAGAATGTCATTTAAAAGCAACACTGCCTGCTTTTCTGACATGAACTCATCTTTGTCAATTTCATCATCAGAGTCATTATTATCACAACTCAGGTCATTATCATCCCCAGAATCATCAATAAGACTGCCCAGCTTGTCAAGTAGCCTGGATAACTTGTACTTTGATATATATTGCCTTTTCATTATCTGCTTGTCTTTGCCATCCGCCATTCGCCGAAAAGGTATAAATGATGGACATCGCCGTGGTTGCATCAATGGTCGTCGCTCTGGATTAGTAACAAAATTTGGAAGTCTTTCTGCACTTTTAACTGTCACTTCTTCGATTACTGGCCTTTTCCCCGAATTAGTTGCCAAATGTTTAATTCTCTCTATAGTTTCAGCAACTGTTTCTTCAATCGTACCATCTAGTGGTGAAATAGGTACATCTTCAATAGTGACCATGTCATCAGTTGATGGATGATTGACTGCTTCAAGTACAAATGGAACTTCAGCTGCTTTCGTTCCTTTTCCGTTTCGTGTGTTCTTTGCATTAGTGGATGGCGCCATTGTTAACACCTATTTCCTTATGAGGTAAGGCTTAGTATGTCAACAAGATACTAGAAGTGATCTAGCTTTTAGGAGGGCGGAGTGTTGCCGATTGATTTTTACCCTCGGGAAATAATCCCTGCAGACCCGGTTCACAAGTGTAGAAACTTGTGGGATGGCTTAATCAATCTGTCGTCCGTAGAGCATAAGAGTGCTAGCCGGATGACTTCTAGTGAGAGAAGGTAGAGAGAGAAAGAGAAGTGAAGTCTCAGCTCTCAAAGTTATCAGAATATCTGAACTTGTGTAAAATGACGACCCAAGGGGTCTATTTATAGTGTCAGATCTACCAGATTTGTTTGGGGACACGTGTCAAATGATGATACGTTCTGCTACATGTGCTCCGAAATTTATGCTAAATGTGGCGCTCTCCAGCCAGGGCTTATGCGCTAGGCGGCCTTCAGGGCTTACGCATGACGGAGCAGCCTGTACAGCGGAGAATGCTGGACGGACAATCTCCACAAAACTGTTGTTTCCAGCCTTCCTGATGCTATTTTTATGCGACCGTTATGCCTTTTATGCGTGTATACGATAGGATACACCATTATTAAGATATATTAATATATCATAATATCATTATAATATAATAATTTAACATCTCATTAGATATAATAAACATTGGGTTAACAACATTTAAAAAGATCGTTAACTTAAAGGTTTCAAATCAACATTTACATGTAACGACTAACGATGACTTAACGACTCAATTAAAATGTATATACATGTAGTGTTTTAATATGTATTCATACACTTTTGAAAGACTTTAAGACACTTATCAAAATACTTCTACTGAACAAAAATGCTTACAATTACATCCTCGTTCAGTTTCATCAATAATTCTACTCGTATGCACCCGTATTCATACTCGTACAATACACAGCTTTTAGATGTATGTACTATTGGAATATACACTCCAATGATCAGCTCTTAGCAGCCCATGTGAGTCACTTAACACTTGTGGGAACCATCATTTGGGAACTAGCATGAAATATCTCATAAAATTTCAAAAATATGAGTAATCATTCATGACTTATTTACACGAAAACAAAATTACACATCCTTTATATCTAATCCATATACCAATGACCAAAAACACCTACAAACACTTTCATTCTTCAATTTTATTCATCTAAGTGATCTATCTCAAGTTCTATCTTCAAGTTCTAAGTGTTCTTCATAAATTCTATAAGTTATAGTTTCATAAAATCAAGAATACTTCCAAGTTTGCTAGCTTACTTCCAATCTTGTAAAGTGATCATCCTACTTCAATAAATCTTTCTTATTTATAGTAAGATATCTTTCTAATACAAGGTAATACTCATATTTAAACTTTGATTCAATTTCTATGACTATAACAATCTTATTTCGAGTGGAAATCTTACTTGAACTTGTTTTCGTGTCATGATTCTGCTTCAAGAACTTTCAAGCCATCCAAGGATCCTTTGAAGCTAGATCTATTTTTCTCATTTCCAGTAGGTTTATCCACAAAACCTGAGGTAGTAATGATGTTCATAACATTATTCGATTCATATATATAAAACTACCTTATTCGAAGGTTTAAACTTGAAATCACTAGAACATAGTTTAGTTAATTCTAAACTTGTTCGCAAAAAAAAGTTAATCCTTCTAACTTGACTTTTAAAATCAACTAAACATATGTTCTATATCTATATGATATGCTAACTTAATGATTTAAAACCGGAAAACACGAAAAATACCGTAAAACCGGATATACGTCGTCGTAGTAACATCGCGGGCTGTTTTGGGTTAGTTAATTAAACACTATGATAAACTTTGATTTAAAAGTTGTTCTTCTGGGAAAATTATTTTTCTTATGAACATGAAACTATATCCAAAAATCTTGGTTAAACTCAAAGTGAAAGTATGTTTTCCAAAATGGTCATCTAGACGTCGTTCTTTCGACTGAAATGACTACCTTTACAAAAATGACTTGTAACCTATAATTCTGACTATAAACTTATACCTTTCCTGTATAGATTCATAAACTTAAGTTCAATATGAAACCATAGCAATTGGATTCACTCAAAACGGATTTAAAACGAAGAAGTTATGGGTAAAACAAGATTGGTTATTTTTGCTTGTTGTAGCTACGTGAAAATTGGTAACAAATCTATATTAATCATATCCTAGCTAACTTATATTGTATTATACATGTATTCTAATATATTATGTAATCTTGGGATACCATAGACACGTATGCAAATGTTTTGACATATCATATCGACCCATCTATACATATTATTTGGAACAACCATAGACACTCTATATGCAGTAATATTGGAGTTAGCTATACAGGGTTGAGGTTGATTCCAAAAATATATATAGTTTGAGTTGTGATCTAGCCTGAGATGTATATACACTGGGTCATGGATTGATTCAAGATAATATATATCGATTTATTTCGATACATCTAATTATGGACAACTAGTTGTAGGTTACTAACAAGGACAGCTGACTTAATAAACTTAAAACAGTAAAAGGTATTAAAAATGTTGTAAATATATTTTGAACATACTTTGATATATATGTACATATTTGTTATAGGTTCGTGAATCGACCAGTGGCCAAGTCTTACTTCCCGACGAAGTAAAAAATCTGTGAAAGTGAGTTATAGTCCCACTTTTAAAATCTAATATTTTGGGATGAGAATACAGGCATTTTTATAAATGTTTTACGAAATAGGCACAAGTAAATGAAACTACATTATATGGGTGAATGATCGAAGCCGAATATGCCCCTTTTGCTTGGTAGCCTAATAATTAGTAAACCGATCTACTAATTGACGCGAATCCTAAAGATAGATCTATTGGGCCTAACGAACCCCATCCAAAGTCCCGGATGCTTTAGTACTTCGAATTCGTTTTTATCATGTCCGAAGGATTTCCCGGAATGATAGGGGATATTCTTATATGCATCTTGTTAATATCGGTTACCAGGTGTTCACCATATGAATGATTTTTATCTCTATGTATGGGATGTATATTGAAATATGAAATCTTGTGGTCTATTATTATGATTTGATAATATATAGGTTAAACCTATAACTCACCAACATTTTTGTTGACGTTTTAAGCATGTTTATTCTCAGGTGATTATTTAGAGCTTCTGCTATTGCATACTAAAATAAGGACAAGATTTGGAGTCCATGCTTGTATGATATTATGTAAAAACTGCATTCAAGAAACTTATTTTTAATGTAATATATTCTTATTGTAAACCATTATGTAATGGTCGTGTGTAAACGGTATATTTTAGATTATCATTATTTGATAATCTATGTAATGCTTTTTAAACCTTTATCTATAAAATAAAAGTTATGATTGTTTTAAAAATCAATACAGTCTTTGAAAAACGTCTCATATAGAGGTCAAAACCTCGCGACGAAATCAATTAATATGGAACGTTTATAATCAATATGAATGGGACATTTCAGTTGGTATCCGAGCGTTGGTCTTAGAGAACCAGAAAATTGCATTGGTGTGTCTTACCGAGTTTGTTAGGATGCATTAGTGAGTCTGGACTTCGACCGTGTTTTTATTCAAAAACGATTGCTTAACATTTTTTTGTTGGAAACTATATATTATTAACATGTAAATATTATGTGATATATTAATCTCTTAACGTGTTTGATATTGTGTGATAGATGTTTACCTCTAGTACAAATCCCATTGATTCACCTAATAATAATGAAGAATCGAATATATTTTGGGAAGATTCACAAATTCCCGAAGAGGAACCGGAAGAGGAGGAACCGGAAGAGGAGGAACCGGAAGAAGAGGAACCAGAAGAGGATGAATCGGAAGAGGAGGAACCAGAAGAAGAAGAGGTTCCGAAAGAAGAAATATTGTACCTATAGTAAATCGATTAAATAAAAGAAAATCCTCAACCAACGGACCAAAGTTAATAATGGTCAATGGTGTTTCCGCCGAGGAAGCAAAATATTGGGAGGATTACCAATTTTCTGATGAATCGGATCCCGATGAGGATTCCGATGATGTTATAGAAATTACCTCAACCCAATTTAATAAAACGAAAGAAAATAATAAGGGAAAAGGTATAAAAATAGAGAAACCCGATTCCAACCCCAATGAACTTTATATGTATCGGCAACATCCGTATTTCCAAAAATGTAACAATGACCCGGGAACCTCTAAACCACCAGGTATTTCTAAACCATTATGGAAAACGACAGCTCGTATTAGAGGAACAGCATATATTCCTAGAAAATTAGGAAAACGAACCAAGTCCGAAGAAGAAGAAACCAGTGATTCAGATTAGAGGGTTGTAATCATGTTGTGTATTATATGTATTGTAGTGTGCTTGTACTTTTATGTTCTATGTAAAAATTGCTTGTATTGTTTGTTATTACGAATCTAATCCTTGTCTATTTTACAGTATAAAAACAAAATAGACGTTAAGGGTAGACAACCGAATATTTTAGAAGACCAACCAGAGGATATGATTGAGGAAATCTTGTCTAGAGTCGGTCAGAATTCATCAGCACATTTAGTTATGGCGAAATTAACTTGTCAAACATTTGAAAGACTTTCCAGAAATGCCTTAGTTTATAAAAGTCTTTCCTTTGATAGGTGGGGTATATCACATTGGGGAGACTTTAAGTTACGCCGTGTTTTCTTTAAAGCGTTAAATGCGGGGAACCCAAATGCAATTTTACGCTACGGGTTAAGAACCTATTTTGACTCAATTTATCCCAACATAGGATTTCGTGAATTAGAAAGAGCTTCTAACATGCAACATAAAGAAGCATGTTATGCTTACGGGTTAGTGATGTTCGCTTCTTACCAAAGTGAGAAAAAGAACATCGGATTGCAGCTTTTAAATAAAACTTTCCCATAAGTGACGGATTCAGTAGTTGGGGTGAGAAACAAGGTTTTTAGATTATTACGGGGCTGTTGGAAATTACGAAACTCTCGTCCTTTTGACGACATTACAACATGCTGCCTAGCCAATGGTCATAACGGTTATTTTCCACAAGTCCAAGGATGGGAAGTCGTCTTAGTAAAACCAGAATGCATGACTTGTTTCTGGACTTATGAATTACGTGTCTTTATTTCCTTTACTGAACAACTTGCGTATTAACTAGATTTATCTTCAAAGCTGTCTTGTATCATAGTGTACTATATTTCATGTTATATGTAATATAGCAAAGTTGTAAGTTTGACGAATATTTGTATGTGATATATTATTATAATCAGTTTTTCATATGGAATTGTAGTAGTTGAATTGTATATTAGCTACTAAGTAGGAACTTAACGGGTAGGTAGTACCCAAATTTAAACTTATAAAACACTAATATGAAGAAAAAGCTTTTATAAATGAGTTCATATTATGCTACGAAATACTATTGACTACTCTTAATATTCTGTATGATTAACTCGGTTCAGTTGGCTATTTTGAAGGAAATGGCACCGACTACTCGACACACCATGAATATGAGCGAAGAGGAATTTCGTACCTTTCTTGCTGCAAACATAGCCGCAGTACAGGCTGCGCTACATACCAACAATAACTCTGAATCTAGCAATGCAGCTAACGGCGCAAGAAATCGTGTAGGATGCTCCTACAAAGAATTCACTGCCTGCAAACCTTTGGAATTTGATGGAACCGAAGGACCAATTGGATTGAAACGGTGGACCGAGAAAGTTGAATCGGTGTTTGCCATAAGTAAGTGTACTGAAGAGGACAAAGTTAAGTACGCTACGCATACCTTCACAGGTACTGCGTTAACATGGTGGAACACCTATCTTGAACAGGTAGGACAAAATGCTGCTTACGCACTACCATGGTCGGCATTCAAGCAATTGATGAACGAGCAGTACCGTCCTAGAAACAAAGTCAATAAACATAAGGCAGAACGTACAGAGTTACGAACACAAGGGTTTGACGTTACCACATATGAACGACGATTCATAGAGTTGTGCCTATTGTGTCCGGGAGCATTCAAAGATGAAGAAGAGAATATCGACGCATTTGTAAAAGGGTTACCAGTAAGGATTCAAGAAGATGTGAGTTCACACGAGCCCGCTTCTATACAGAAGGCAAGTAGAATGACTCATAAACTCATAAATCAGATTGAGGGAAGAATTAAAGAGCAGGCGGCTGAAGAAGCCAACACGAAACAACTCAAGAGGAAGTGGGAGGAAAACGGTGACAAGAGTCACCAGTACAACAACAACAACAATTACACCCACAATCGCAACAACTATCCCAACAACCGCAACAACAATCGCAACAATAACAGCAATCCTAACAATAACTACAACAAACATCCCAATAACAACAACAACTACAACAACCATTTCAACAACAGTAACAATCCCAACAACAACCTCAATAACAACAACGACAACAAAAACCAAAAACAGCCATGTCATAGGTGTGAAGAAAATCATCAGGGGTTTTGCACGACATTTTGCAATAGGTGTAAAAAAAATGGTCATAGCGCGACAAAGTGTGAGGTCTACAGACCAAAGTTTACCAGAACTAAAGGAACAAATAATGTCGGAACAAGTAATGCCGAAACGAATAGTGTCGGAGCAAGTAATACCAACGCTGTTTGTTATAAATGTGGAAAACCGGGCCACATTATTAGAAATTGCCCGAATCAGGGGATTACTAATGGGTAGGGTCATGGAAGAGTTTTCAATATTAATGCGGCAGAAGCACAGGAAGACCCGGAGCTTGTTACGGGTACGTTTCTTATTGATGATAAATCTGCTTATATTTTATTTGATTCGGGTGCGGATAGAAGCTATATGAGTAGAGAATTTTGTGCTAAATTAAGTTTCCCATTGACGCCTTTGGATAGTAAATTTTTACTCGAATTAGCAAACGGTAAATTAATTTCAGCAGATAATATATGTCGGGAGAGAGAAATTAAACTGGGGGATGAAACGTTTAAAATTGATCTAATACCAGTCGAGTTAGGAAGTTTTGATGTAATAATTGGCATGGACTAGTTGAAAAAGGTGAGAGCAGAGGTCGTTTGTTACAAAAATGCGATTCGCATTATGCGTGAAAAAGGAAAAACTTTAATGGTGTACGGAGAAAAGAACAACGCGAAATTAAATCTTATTAGTAGTTTGAAGGCGCAAAAACTAATAAGAAAAGGTTGTTACGTTATTCTAGAACACATTAAGGAAGTTAAACCTGAAGAAAAGAACATTAGTGATGTTTCCGTCGTAAAAGAATTTCCCGATGTATTTTCGAAAGAATTACCGGGATTACCCCCACATCGATTCGTTGAATTTCAAATAGACCTTGTACCAGGAGCTGCACCAATAGCTCGTGCTCCATACAGACTCGCACCCAGCGTAATGAAAGAATTACAAAGTCAATTACAGGAACTTTTAGAGCGTGGTTTCATTCGACCAAGCACATCACCATGGGGAGCTCCTGTTTTGTTTGTCAAGAAGAAAGATGGTACATTTAGGTTGTGTATCGACTACCGAGAGTTGAACAAACTTACCATCAAGAATCGCTACCCACTACCGAGAATCGACGACTTATTTGATCAACTACAAGGCTTGTCTGTTTATTCGAAGATCGATTTACGTTCTGGATATCATCAAATGCGGGTGAAGGAGGATGATATTCCAAAAACTGCTTTTAGGACGCGTTACGGTCATTACGAGTTTATGGAGATACCGTTTGGATTGACTAACGCACCAGCTGTGTTCATGGACCTCATTAACCGAGTGTGTGGGCCATATCTTGACAAGTTTGTCATTGTTTTCATCGATGACATACTTATTTACTCGAAGAATGATCAAGAGCACGAAGAACATTTGAGAAAAGTGCTAGAGTTGCTGAGAAAAGAAAACCTGTACGCTAAGTTTTCAAAGTGTGCATTTTGGTTGGAAGAAGTTCAATTCATCGGTCACATAGTGAACAAATAAGGTATTCAGGTGGATCCAGCAAAGATTGAAACCGTTGAAAAGTGGGAAACCCCGAAAACTCTGAAACACATACGTCAGTTTTTAAGACTAGCTGGTTACTACAGAAGGTTTATCCAAGACTTTTCCAGAATAGCAAAACCCTTGACTGCATTAACGCATAAAGGGAAGAAATTTGAATGGAAAGATGAACAAGAGAAAGCGTTTCAATTGTTAAAGAAAAAGTTAACTACGGCACCTATATTGTCATTACCTGAAGGGAATGATGATTTTGTGATATATTGTGACGCCTCAAAGCAAGGTCTCGGTTGTGTATTAATGCAACGAACGAAAGTAATTGCTTATGCATCTAGACAATTAAAGATTCACGAACAGAATTATACGACGCATGATTTAGAATTAGGCGTGGTTGTTTTTGCATTAAAGACTTGGAGGCACTACTTATATGGGGTCAAAAGTATTATATATACCGACTACAAAAGTCTTCATCACATATTTAATCAGAAACAACTGAACATGAGGCAGCACATGTGGATTGAATTATTGAATGATTACAACTTTGAGATTCGTTACCACCCGGGGAAGGAAAATGTGGTAGCCGACGCCTTGAGCAGAAAGGACAGAGAACCCATTCGTGTAAAATCTATGAATATAATGATTCACACTAACCTTACTACTCAAATAAAGGAGGCACAACAAGGAGTTTAAAAAGAGGAAAATTTAAAGGATGAAATACCCAAAGGATCGGAGAAGCATCTTAATATTCGGGAAGACAGAACCCGGTATAGGGCTGAAAGAATTTGGGTACCAAAATTTGGAGATATGAGAGAAATGGTACTTAGAGAAGCTCATAAAACCAGATACTCAATACATCCTGGAACGGGGAAGATGTACAAGGATCTCAAGAAACATTTTTGGTGGCCAGGTATGAAAGCCGATGTTGCTAAATACATAGGGGAATGTTTGACGTGTTCTAAGGTCAAAGCGGAGCATCATAAACCATCAGGTCTACTTCAACAACCCGAAATCCCGGAATGGAAATGGGAAAACATTACCATGGATTTCATCACTAAATTGCCAAGGACTGCAAGTGGTTTTGATACTATTTTGGTAATAGTTGATCGTCTCACCAAATCAGCACACTTCCTACCAATAAGAGAAGATAACAAGATGGAGAAGTTATCACGACTGTATTTGAAGGAAGTCGTCTCCAGACATGGAATACCAATCTCTATTATCTCTGATAGGGATGGCAGATTTATTTCAAGATTCTGGTAGACATTACAGCAAGCATTAGGAACTCGTCTAGACATGAGTGTTGCCTATCATCCACAAACTGATGGGTAGAGCGAAAGGACGATACAAACACTTGAAGACATGCTACGAGATGTGTTATTGATTTCAGAAACAGTTGGGATCGACACCTTCCGTTAGCAGAATTTTCCTACAACAACAGCTACCATTCAAGCATTGAGATTGCCCCGTTTGAAGCACTTTATGGTAGAAAGTGCAGGTCTCTAATTTGTTGGAGTGAAGTGGGGGATAGACAGATTACGGGTCAGGAGATAATACAAGAAACTACCGAGAAGATCATCCAAATTCAACAATGATTGAAAACCGCCCAACGTCGACAAAAGAGCTACGCTGACATTAAAAGAAAAGATATAGAATTTGAAATTGGCGAGATGGTCATGCTTAAAGTATCACCTTGGAAAGGCGTTGTTCGATTTGGTAAACGAGGGAAACTAAATCCAAGGTATATTGGACCATTCAAGATTATTGAACATGTCGGACCAGTAGCTTACCGACTTGAGTTACCTCAACAACTCGCGGCTGTACATAACACTTTCCACGTCTCGAATTTGAAGAAATGTTTTGCTAAAGAAGATCTCACTCTTCCGTTAGACGAAATCCAAATCAACGAAAAACTTCAATTCATCGAAGAACCAGTTGAAATAATGGATCGTGAGGTTAAAAGACTTAAAAAAACAAGATACCAATTGTTACGGTTCGATGGAATGCTCGTAGAGGACCCGAGTTCACCTGGGAACGAGAAGATCAGATGAAGAAGAAATACCCGCACTTATTTCCAGAAGATACGTCAACACCTCCAACTGCTTAAAATTTCGGGACAAAATTTATTTAACGGGTAGGTACTGTAGTGACTCAAAATTTTCCATGTTTATATATATTAAATGAAATTGATATTTACATAATTAAGTTTTTCCAACATGTTAAGCAATCAAACTTGTTAAGACTTGATTAATTGAAATAGGTTTCATATAGACATTTGACCACCCAAGTTGACTGGTGATTCACGAACATTAAAACTTGTAAAAACTATATGATGACATATATATGGTTATATATATAGTTAACATGATTTTATGATAAGTAAGTATCTCATTAGATATTTTAACAATAAAAATGAGACTATTAAATTAAGAAATTCGAAAACGATATATATAACGATTATCGTTATAACAACGTCTTACTAAGTACATATTGTGATGACCCGGAAATTTCCGATCAAATTTAAACTTTAATCTTTATATGTTTCCGACAAGATAAGCAAAGTTTGTTAAGTTGAATCTCAAAAAGTTTAAAACTGTGTTCATACATTCATTTAACCTCGACCAGATTCCAATGATTCACGAACCATTATATAATTAGATATGAATATATATGTATATATATATATGTGTGTGTGTGTGTGTACATATATATATATATATATATATATATATATATATATATATATATATATATATATATATATATATATATATATATATATATAAAAGTTAACAAAGTATTAGATGTATAATATATACATGAGCATATTTGTTTCAATATGCTTATCGATGGAATTAGAAGATAATATCAAATGATTGATTTATCTGATACATATATATTTTTGAAGTATAATTTAAAATATTATATGAGTTAATTAATTATGTAAAATAAAATGAAAATAAGATATTATAATAATTATTATTTAAAGCATAACTATATATAAATAAAGTATATTAAAAATAAATATTAAATGATTGTAATACTCGTTGGACGATTCGATTATTATTTAAAGAAGTTTAATTTGAACTTATGTGATTTTAAAATAAACTGTGATCCGAAAATGGGTTATATGAATTTTAGGCTTACTAAATATATAATTAGAAGCTAATTAATAAATTTCAACACTTTTTATATTTTTACCAGGATCGAGCACGAACAACTGATTTAAATTTTAATACCATAATGACTGAAATAAATAAAGACATTTAAATTAAATGTATGGGATTTTTTAGAGGACATTTTATCCGCCACTGTTTAACAACGAAATACAAAATTTAGTCCGTAATAGACAACGGCTAACTATTAAACACGTTTCAAATTTTAATCTATATTATAATTTGAAGTACTGTACTTAATTTGAAATTTGATTAGTTGTTGTCTGTCAATTATTTACATAAAGATACTTGAGATATTGATAATTCCTAATTATTGTCCGTCAATCAAACTTATTTGTTTTCTTTTACAATCTCCTTTTTCCTTTACAACACATTATATCCGTTATATACATGATCTACAATTGATTATGAGAAAAGACCAACTTATTTCTTGCTTCTTTTCTTCTTTATGTTTACTATCTAATTCTATTCCATTACCATTTCCTTTGTGAAAACCCACTTCACCATTCAAAACAATGATCACCCTCAACCTTCTAACATCGCCACCTTGAGCAATCCGGACCATCGCAAATCTCCTTTCACCACCATCGACCATCAATAACCACAACACCTTTTATTTTCTATTTTGCTACTACTCGATCAATGGCTTTCAAAAATTATTTGTGTGATAACAACCAGAACCAAAACAACATATTAAGAAACATAACTTTTCAGAACCACCTTCCTTCACTCTTATCACCTAAAACTTACAACTTGCAATCTCAAAACACGAGTCAAGAACTGATAAAATTCGTGCTTCTACAACTCCTTTTCTGTTTTACAGTTAACCCTTGAACCAACCTGTAAACCTTACTAACTACTGCTGCTGCACACTCGTTCCTGTTTCTGGTTTAGACTAACAACCACCACCCATTATAAAATTTGGCTGTTGTTATCACCTTGCTATTGCACGAGAACCATCACCAAGTGAGCCATAATGGGAAACCATCATCAAATCATCTTGAGCTGCTTACTCCCGTTACTGTTTAACTTTCTTTTCGTGATCATACACCACCAATCACCCCCACTTAAAGCCTCCCTCATCTGTGAATATTAAACATCATCTATAAACACAACTCTCCTCTCTCACTTCTCTCTCTCTCTTCTGTAAAGCTACGAAGACATATGATATGCAATTGCTTCGCTCTCCTTGTATTTGGTACGTAACAAATCAAACGCTAATGAGATTGGTACCATGATTATAAAGGGAATTTAAAATCCAACGAATAATGTAAAGTTTTTGCAAGTGGGGCAAGGTTGAAGACTTCCTGGCCGATATTCCTTGTCCACTTGCCAATTTGTTCGGCATTAATGTTATTATATAAGCATGATTATTAATAAAACAAAAAGGTAATACAACAAGATGAGTTGTAAAGGAAACAGAACCCCACAAATAATTCTAACTTTCCAGTTTTTATATATTCACGTTACATAATAAATTCGAATGAAGAAATTATGATGGGGACCTGGGGTTTTTTTTTTATTCATTTATGTTTTCTGCCAACCAGATTTCACATTACAGATTCAATGAAAGCCACAAATTGTTATGTTGGGCTTATGGTAAAGTATGGGTTGTGAACTTGTTTCATATTGGGCCGTAACCAAAACCTCAATCGTTTTTCTTCATCGAGTCCCAAATCTATTGCTATGCTTGATATACTTGTTTCCTACTTCTTTTCATGACTCGATCCAGCAGCAACGGAATACTATCAATATGCTGCTGCTATATATTCTTGTTTGTTTAAAAACCTTCAACCTCATGAACAAGCTATTCCTCGCTACCTTATTGATGTTTTCTGATCAAACAAAGTTTATGATGGAGACAAGGATTAGATGATAATTAAGATTATGATACGTATAATTATGATGATATGATCCAAATAAAGATGATGAGGAAGTGATACGGTAGTAAGAAGGATGATAAGGATGAATTTATTATGATTATGATCGATAATGATTAGGAAGACGACATGTATAATGATGGTTACGGTAGTATGATGGTGATGATAAAAGATAGACCGAAAATACATAATAAGTAATAAGTATGCGAACTAATACCAAAACAAGCTCATGGTTCAATGGTTAACGGTGTTGTGATTTAGCAAGAGGTTGCGGGTTCGAGTCTTGACGGGGACAGTTTCGTATTTTTTTTGGAGATTATACTCTTAAGGTAGTTTCTATTGTTATTATTATTAACTATTGTTATTATTATGTTAACTACGGAATATTATTAATACTAAAATTAAGAATATAATTATTATTATCGTTAATATAATTAATATTATTATCACTATTATTACTAGTATTACTAAAATAATTATTAACATTATTATTTTCATTAACATGATTCTATTATACATTATCAACATTATTTTTATTATTATTATTATTATTACTATTATTATTATCAAGTATTATTATTAAATATTATAACATATTATAAGTATTAATAAAATTATATATAAGAATGTCAATGTTAATATATAACAAAATATATATAAACTTAGTTGATTTATATTATAATGTGTTAATATGATATAGGTTCGTGAATCCGAGGCCAACCCTGCATTGTTCAATTTAGTCATATGTATTTTTACTACAAAATACAGTATGGTGAGTTTCATTTGATCCCTTTTCACTCTTTACATTTTTGGGCTGAGAATACATGCAAATGCTTTATTAACTGTTTTACAATATTTATATGCGTGAGTTTCATTATTCCATTTTAAATGCTTTCGTAATATATATTTTTGGGACTGAGAATACATGCGTTATTTTTATAACTGTTTTACGAAATAGACACAAGTACTTGAAATTACATTCTATGGTTGGATTATCTAATCGAATATGCCCTTTTTATTAAGTCTGGTAATCTAAGAATTAGGGAACAGACACCCTAATTGACGCGAACTCTAAAGATAGATCTATCGGGCCCAACAAGCCCCATCCAAAGTACCGGATGCTTTAGTACTTCGAAATTTATATCATGTCCGAAGGAGGATCCCGGAATGATGGGGATATTCTTATATGTATATTGTGAATGTCGGTTACCAGGTGTTCAATCCATATGAATGATATTTTGTCTCTATGCATGGGACGTATGTTTATGAGAAATGGAAATATGAAATCTTGTGGTCTATTAAAATGATGAAAATGATTATTTATGTTAAACTAATGAACTCACCAATCTTTTGGTTGACACTTGAAAGCATGTTTATTCTCAGGTATGCAATAAATCTTCCGCTGTGCATTTGCTCATTTTAAGGACATTACTAGGAGTCATTCATGGCATATTTCAAAAGACGTTGCATTCGAGTCGTCGAGTTCATCAAGATTATTATTAAGTCAATTATAGTTGGATATAATATGAAATGGTATGCATGTCGTCAACTATCGTTGTAAAGAAAGATTGTCTTTTAAAATCGGATGCAATGTTTGTAAAATGTATCATATAGAGGTCAAGTACCTCGCGATGTAACCAACTGTTGTGAATCTTTTATAATCAATATGGACTTCGTCCGGATGGATTAGGACGGGTCTTCACAGTTGGTATCAGAGTGGTGGTCTTAGCGAACCATGTCTGCATTAGTGTGTCTAACTGATAAGTCGTTAGGATGCATTAGTGAGTCTGGACTTCGACCGTGTCTGCATGTCAAAAGTTTTGCTTATCATTTTGTGTCAAAAATTACCTGCTTATCATTCTTAGAGAATCACTTGCTTATCATTCTTAGTCTAGATACGTTTTACTGCATTGACTGCATGAATAGTGTATAGACAAAATTCATATTTTAGCGTATCTGCTACTTCATATCTTAGCGTATCTGTTACTGTAACTTTGCCTGACAACTTCCGTAGATTCCTCCGTAACTTATGGGATTTTAGTATTATATATGCATATGTAAATTATGTATTGCAGGGTACTAATCTACATCCTATAATCTATTTCTTATCGAAAATCCTTCATCTGATCGTACGAGATGAATCCTGCAACCAGTTCGAGTCCCTCAGATTCCAATAGCTATTCCGATAGTTATTCCGACAGCTATTCTGACATAGATGTTCACCTAAGCTCCAAAAACAGCGTCAGCGGCATGAATCAACCAATCAGCCATTATCAATTCATCTGATGGGTTCATAGTCGACTTAATTAATGGAAACGCGCAGAAGGTAATCCCTTCCACCAACCGAATTCACCTCTTGACAATGAACCTGAAGCGTTTACCGGCGAACCTGTTCGAGACACCATTTTTAGTCTCATTTCCAGGGTAACTCGACAAGATTATATTCTATCCACAATTCTGAACCTTATTCATCCGCTCGTTCTGACCGACAATCATCCTGGAGTAATAAGTCAACGAACTTCGCGCTCGAATAACCAATTCGGAGAATATGGTGCAAAATGTACCAGCTTCAGCAACATCACCGGCACCAACAGTACCATCAATAACAGCACGAGTATCATCAAAAATCCATGCTTTAATATCACCATCTGTACTTTGAGTATGATCTTCGCTCTACGTATCGTTCTACCTCATTTATCTTAGTTCGACATGGCGAATATGTAACCTCTAATGTTTTAGAGATTATTTATTCTCGTTCCAATCGAAAATCAAATGAGTTTAATATAATATTGACTCATTAAATCCATGATTACATCTGAAGAAAATATATATGTATATGTGTTTTCGAAAAGATTGTAATTAAAAAAAAAATATTCTTTTGTACAAACTGTTAATGGTGAAAATATTTTAACGGGTAGGTAATACCCGAGGAATATTTAAATTTCACATTAATAAGTTACACTGTATATTCTTCGAATTTGATTCAACAGTTATTCACTATCCTATTTACAACCACCGAGATACGTATCCGTTCACCAAAGAATAACTATTTTCATTCAAATTCAATTTCATATTTGGATTTTGACCTATCAGAATCCAACAAGTGGCATAATGAAGAAATAATGGACACAATAAAAAAAATTAATTTTGATTAGAAACAGACCAATTAACAATATTAAATTTTTATTAAGAAACCACGCTAACAAAATCCTAGCTAACTATTCCTAGCTAACTGTTAATTCCGAATTACATTTTATTTTATCGCAATTTAATTATCGCAATTCTATTTATTGTCATTTAATTTCTGTTATTTACTTTACGCACTTTATTTATCGTCATTTATTTTTCTATTATTTATTTTACGCACTTTAAATATCGGGTCACGATACATAATTATTAATTCAAATATTATATATTCAATTATATATGAATTATTGGACTGTTAACTGTGGACTAATAACATTGGACAATTAAAATGAATTAAAATATTGACTATAACATATGAAACTAAACAATTCTTCAAGTTTGTCACTTGAATTCATCTCAAACTTCATTTGTATCTCGACGATTACAATCTGCGTTCAAAAATCTTTCGTAATTCTTGAAAACACCTCAATCGAAGGATGAACCAACTGCACTTCATCCACGGAAGAAAAGATTTATGCATATAGTTATACACCTGAAAACTCTTGGAAACTGAATAAACGTTTAACACATAGCTATGTTAATTCCTTTAGTGTTATTATTACCCAAAATAATTTTGCAATCCCTTTCCAAATTAGCCAATTTTTCATAGCTCCAGCAAATCAATTTTGACTTTCGTTCAGATTAAACTTATTATAACTTGATTTATAAACCTGCCTTTCGTCATCGTTATCGGGGAACTGTTTATATTTCACCACAGTAACAGAAACTTATCTGCAACTTCATTACTCATCGACTTAAGTTCTCCGAAGGATTATTATATTTGTTCGTTAAAACCCTATCATGTACTTATCCGCATTTTGTAACAAGAACTGCCATACCAATTACCGGGAATCAGCAAATCTGTATTGTGAGTCTCGCAACGTTTCCACATCAACAGTTATATGTATCCATATAACATTTATCTCATAGAACTATGATCTTCCATTCTGAAATTCTGAAAAGCACTCAATCTACAAATCAATACCCTGAATGTTGAAAAAGGTGAATGAAGCAGCAGAAACTGTAGGCAACCGTAAATGACTTTAGTCGTCAGAATTTTGATGATAAAGAATAATATGTTGGAAAAGCTCAGAAACGTTGGGACTGGAAAACGGATAGAGTTAAACATGAAGGAGACCAAGGAAAAATACAAGGACCAAACCCTATATTCAAAGGATTCAGGTAATTCTGGATCCGATGAAATCTTTAGAGAATATCTTGCTCCGAAGTCATGTTAAAATCTTGCGGAAAATCTTTCTTCATCAATCATCGAACCTAGAAATTTCAAAATATCATCATCAATATCTTCGATATTTCTGAGGATATTTTCATAAATATTCTCGTCAAAAATTATATACCCCTTCGTACTTCCTGTGTATCATTATATTGGAAACATTCAAGAGAAAATTTAGTACCGAAAAGCGGATTATGCGAAACTATGAAGGAAGCCGTGGATCAATTACAAGGAATAAGTTTGACTTCAAAGAATCCAAATGATTCTGTTCCTGATGAAATCTTTAACGAATACCTTGCTTCCGAATCTAAACCCTTACGGATAAATCTTCTTCATCATCCATCGATATTAGAAATTCCAAGATATCATCGCATATCCATTTATAAATATCCTCCATATTTCTGAAAATATTTTCATAACTATTCTTATCTGAAATCATTTAATCTCTTAGTGCTATCAGTATTACATCATATAGAAACTGTTAGTTTCTATATTCTGTAAACTTTCGAGCTTAAAATATGAATGTTATTGAAGTAATGTTGGGAATTGATGCATGAGTTAATATAATATAATGACACTTGATCAACGTGATTATATTACAGTAAGTCATGCTGAGTTCTAATGAAACGTGATGATTCACAGACCATAACGTCATCATGTGCCATGTTACATAACTCTTTCATTATACTTAACCTCCGAACATATCAAGGAAAATATATTCTTGATAGTTATATCTTCTGTAATTCTGGTAATTTGATGGATCAAGATTGTGTTGTTACCATTTCTTTCTTAGAACATTAACTATGTTCATTTCGAAATTCATATCTATGAATTCTGGACCGTTGCTCGCTTTAATAGAGGTCGAGAGGATAATAAAAAGGCAAAGAGATCCAAAATATTATAGAAAATATAAAGCCCAATGACAGCACCGAAATTACAAACCGTGGATATCAGTACGTATAGCAATATAAAGACACGGGAGGATTATAAATAAAATAATCTCTAGAGCATAATAGAAATAAACAGATTCTTCAGTTGGGAGTTGGAAAAGAAGGACGATCATTGCGATAGTTAGAATAAGAACAAGGATCAGAACAGGGTTAAGCATTTTCATAAATCTTTAGAATTTGAGAATTGAGTATAGAAGTGGTGAAAACAAATGGAACGGAAGAGGTAAATTTATAAAGGAAATATCAGACAGAGTAGTCGAGGCAGATCACAATATTTAATTATAGAGATCTTAATTTCCTTATTCGCCGAACAATCAAATCTTTTAGATTTCGAAAATTTTCTTAAAATTCCTTGAATTCCGGAATTCAACCAAGACAACGTCAAAAGTTAAGACGCACCTTATTTTCTAAATTCCACTGTGACCACGTCAAAAGTTAAATCTCTATCTAAATCTATTGTGACAGCTTCATTCGTACGCTTCATCTAATCGAATCATTTTATCTATATTAGTCCATTCATCAACTCATATTTGTCATGAAAACATTTTTATTGTTAGCCATGACCACCTCACTCAAATTTCGGGACGAAATTTCTTTAACGGGTAGGTACTGTGATGACCCGGAAATTTCCGATCAAATTTAAACTTTAATCTTTATATGTTTAAGACACGATAAGTAAAGTTTGTTAAGTTGAATCTCAAAAAGTTTAAAACTGTGTTCATACATTCATTTAACCTAGACCAGATTCCAATGATTCACGAACCATTATATAATTAGATATGAATATATATGTATATATATATGTATGTGTGTGTGTGTACATATATATATATATATATATATATATATATATATATATATATATATATATATATATATATATATGTATATATATATATATATATATATATATATATATATATATATATATATATAAACGTTAACAAAGTATTAGATGTATAATATATACATGAGCATATTTGTTTCAATATGCTTATCGATGGAATTAGAAGATAATATCAAATGATTGATTTATCTGATACATATATATTTTTGAAGTAGAATTTAAAATATTATATGAGTTAATTAATTATGTAAAATAAAATGAAAATAAGATATTATAATAATTATTATTTAAAGCATAACTATATATAAATAAAGTATATTAAAAATAAATATTAAATGATTGTAATACTCGTTGGACGATTCGATTATTATTTAGAGAAGTTTAATTTGAACTTATGTGATTTTAAAATAAACTGTGATCCAAAAATGGGTTATATGAATTTTAGGCTTACTAAAAATATAATTAGAAGCTAATTAATAAATTTCAACACTTTTTATATTTTTACCAGGATCGAGCACGAACAACTGATTTAAATTTTAATACCATAATGACTGAAAAATAAATAAAGACATTTAAATTAAATGTATGGGATTTTTTAGAGGACATTTTATCCGCCACTTTTTAACAACGAAATACGAAATTTAGTCCATAATAGACAACGGCTAACTATTAAATACGTTTCAAATTTTAATCTATATTATAATTTGAAGTACTATACTTAATTTGAAATTTGATTAGTTGTTGTCTGTCAATTATTTACATAAAGATACTTGAGATATTGATAATTCCTAATTATTGTCCGTCAATCAAACTTATTTGTTTTCTTTTACAATCTCCTTTTTCCTTTACAACACATTATATCCGTTATATACATGATCTATAATTGATTATGAGAAAAGACCCACTTGTTTCTTGCTTCTTTTCTTCTTTATGTTTACTCTCTAATTCTATTCCATTACCATTTCCTTTGTGAAAACCCACTTCACCATTCAAAACAATGATCACCCCTCAACCTTCTAACATCGCCACCTTGAGCAATTCGGACCATCGCAAATCTCCTTTCACCACCATCGACCATCAATAACCACCTTTTATTTTATATTTTGCTACTACTCGATCAATGGCTTTCAAAACTTATTTGTGTGATAACAACGGGAACCAAAACAACATATTAAGAAACATAACTTTTCAGAACCACCTTCCTTCACTCTTATCACCTAAAACTTACAACTTGCAATCTCAAAATACGAGTCAAGAACTAATAAAATTCGTGCTTCTACAACTCCTTTTCTGTTTTACAGTTAACCCTTGAACCAACCTGTAAACCTTAATAACTACTGCTGCTGCACACTCGTTCCTGTTTCTGGTTTAGACTAACAACCACCACCCATCATAAAATTTGGCTGTTGTTATCACCTTGCTATTGCACGAGAACCATCACCAAGTGAGCCATAATGGGAAACCATCATCAAATCATCTTGAGCTGCTTACTCCCGTTACTGTTTAACTTTCTTTTCGTGATCATACACCACCAATCACCCCCACTTAAAGCCTCCCTCATCTGCGAATATTAAACATCATCTATAAACACAACTCTCCTCTCTCACTTCTCTCTCTCTCTTCTGTAAAGCTACAAAGACATATGATATGCAATTGCTTCGCTCTCCTTGTATTTGGTACGTAACAAATCAAACGCTAATGAGATTGGTACCATGATTATAAAGGGAATTTAAAATCCAACGAATAATGTAAAGTTTTTGCAAGTGGGGCAAGGTTGAAGACTTCCTGGCCGATATTCCTTGTCCACTTGCCAAATTGTTCGGTATTAATGTTATTATATAAGCATGATTATTAATAAAATAGAAAGGTAATACAACAAGATGAGTTGTAAAGGAAACAGAACCTCACAAATAATTCTAACTTTCCAGTTTTTATATATTCACGTTACATAATAAATTCGAATGAAGAAATTATGATGGGGACCTGGGGTTTTTTTTTATTCATTTATGTTTTCTGCCAACCAGATTCCGCATTACAGATTCAATGAAAGCCACAAATTGTTATGTTGGGCTTATGGTAAAGTATGGGTTGTGAACTTGTTTCATATTGGGCCGTAACCAAAACCTCAATCGTTTTTCTTCATCGAGTGCCAAATCTGTTGCTATGCTTGATATACTTGTTTCCTACTTCTTTTCATGACTCGATCTAGCAGCAACGGAATACTATCAATATGCTGCTGCTATATATTCTTATTTGTTTAAAAACCTTCAACCTCATGAACAAGCTATTCCTCGCTACCTTATTGATGTTTTCTGATCAAACAAAGTTTATGATGGAAACAAGGATTAGATGATAATTAAGATTATGATACGTATGATTATGATGATATGATCCAAATAAAGATGATGAGGAAGTGATACGGTAGTAAGAAGGATGATAAGGATGAATTTATTATGATTATGATCGATAATGATTAGGAAGACGACATGTATAATGATGGTTACGGTAGTATGATGGTGATGATAAAAGATAGACCGACAATACATATTAAAGTAATAAGTATGCGAACTAATACCAAAACAAGCTCATGGTTCAATGGTTAACGGTGTTGTGATTTAGCAAGAGGTTGCGGGTTCGAGTCCTGACGGGGACAATTTCGTATTTTTTTTGGAGATTCTACTCTTAAGGTAGTTTCTATTGTTATTATTATTAACTATTGTTATTATTATGTTAACTACGGAATATTATTAATACTAAAATTAAGAATATAATTATTATTATCGTTAATATAATTAATATTATTATCACTATTATTACTAGTATTACTAAAATAATTATTAACATTATTATTTTCATTAACATGATTCTATTATACATTATCAACATTATTTTTATTATTATTATTATTATTATTATTATTATTATTATTATTATTATTATTATTATTATTATTATCAAGTATTATTATTAAATATTATAACATATTATAAGTATTAATAAAATTATATATAAGAATGTCAATGTTAATATATAACAAAATATATATAAACTTAGTTGATTTATATTATAATGTGTTAATATGATATAGGTTCGTGAATCCGAGGCCAACCATGCATTGTTCAATTTAGTCATATGTATTTTTACTACAAAATACAGTATGGTGAGTTTCATTTGATACCTTTTCACTCTTTACATTTTTGGGCTGAGAATACATGCAAATGCTTTATTAACTGTTTTACAATATTTATATGCGTGAGTTTCATTATTCCCTTTTAAATGCTTTCGTAATATATATTTTTGGGACTGAGAATACATGCGTTATTTTTATAACTGTTTTACGAAATAGACACAAGTACTTGAAATTACATTCTATGGTTGGATTATCTAATCGAATATGCCCTTTTTATTAAGTCTGGTAATCTAAGAATTAGGGAACAGACACCCTAATTGACGTGAACTCTAAAGATAGATCTATCGGGCCCAACAAGCCCCATCCAAAGTACCGTATGCTTTAGTACTTCGAAATTTATATCATGTCCGAAGGAGGATCCCGGAATGATGGGGATATTCTTATATGTATATTGTGAATGTCGGTTACCAGGTGTTCAATCCATATGAATGATATTTTGTCTCTATGCATGGGACGTATGTTTATGAGAAATGAAAATATGAAATCTTGTAGTCTATTAAAATGATGAAAATGATTATTTATGTTAAACTAATGAACTCACCAACCTTTTGGTTGACACTTGAAAGCATTTTATTCTCAGGTATGCAATAAATCTTCCGCTGTGCATTTGCTCATTTTAAGGACATTACTTGGAGTCATTCATGGCATATTCCAAAAGACGTTGCATTCGAGTCGTCGAGTTCATCAAGATTATTATTAACTCAATTATAGTTGGATATAATATGAAATGGTATGCATGTCATCAACTTTCGTTGTAAAGAAAGATTGTCTTTTAAAATCGGATGCAATGTTTGTAAAATGTATCATATAGAGGTCAAGTACCTCGCGATGTAACCAACTGTTGTGAATCGTTTATAATCGATATGGACTTCGTCCGGATGGATTAGGACGGGTCTTCACACATATGAATCATATTAAGATATTGATACACTTGGTTAATATGTTAAATGATAAGTAAATATATCATTAAGTGTATTAACAATGAACTACATATGTAAAAATAAGACTACTAACTTAATGATTTCGAAACGAGACATATATGTAACGATTATCGTTGTAACGACATTTAAATGTATATATATCATATTAAGATATATTAATATATCATAATATCATGATAATATAATAATTTAACATCTCATTAGATATAATAAACATTGGGTTAAAAACATTTAACAAGATCGTTAACTTAAAAGTTTCAAATTAACATTTACATGTAACGACTAACGATGACTTAACGACTCAGTTAAAATGTATATACATGTAGTGTTTTAATATGTATTCATACACTTTTGAAAGATTTCAAGACACTTATCAAAATACTTCTACTTAACAAAAATGCTTACAATTATATCCTCGTTCAGTTTCATCAACAATTCTACTCGTATGCATCCGTATTCGTACTCATAAAATTACAAAAATATGAGTAATCATTCATGACTTATTTACATGAAAACAAAATTACACATCCTTTATATCTAATCCATATACCAACGACCAAAAACACCTACAAACACTTTCATTATTCAATTTTCTTCATCTAAGTGATCTCTCTCAAGTGTTATTCATAAATTCTATAAGTTCTAGTTTCATAAAATCAAGAATACTTCCAAGTTTGCTAGCTTACTTCCAATCTTGTAAAGTGATCATCCAACTTCAAGAAATCTTTCTTATTTACAGTAAGATATCTTTCTAATATAAGGTAATACTCATATTCAAACATTGATTAAATTTCTATAACTATAACAAACTTATTTCGAGTGGAAATCTTACTTGAACTTGTTTTCGTGTCATGATTCTGCTTCAAGAACTTTCAAGCCATCCAAGGATTCTTTGAAGCTAGATCTATTTTTCTCATTTCCATTAGGTTTATCCACAAAACCTGAGGTAGTAATGATGTTCATAACATCATTCGATTCATTTATATAAAACTACCTTATTCGAAGGTTTAAACTTGAAATCACTAGAACATAGTTTAGTTAATTCTAAATTTGTTCGCAAACAAAAGTTAATCCTTCTAACTTGACTTTTAAAATCAACTAAACACATGTTCTATATCTATATGATATGCTAACTTAATGATTTAAAACTGAAAAACACGAAAAACACCATAAAACCGGATATACGCTGTCGTAGTAACACCGCGGGCTGTTTTGGGTTAGTTAATTAAACACTATGATAAACTTTGATTTAAAAGTTGTTCTTCTGGGAAATTTATTTTCCTTATGAACATGAAACTATATCCAAAAATCTTGGTTAAACTCAAAGTGGAAGTATGTTTTCCAAAATGGTCATCTAGACGTCGTTCTTTCGACTGAAATGACTACCTTTACAAAAATGACTTGTAACCTATAATTCCGACTCTAAACTTATACTTTTTCTGTATAGATTCATAAACTTAAGTTCAATATGAAACCATATCAATTGGATTCACTCAAAATGGATTAAAAACGAAGAAGTTATGGGTAAAACAAGATTGGTTATTTTTGCTTGTTGTAGCTACGTGAAAATTGGTAACAAATCTATATTAATCATATCCTAGCTAACTTATATTGTATTATACATGTATTCTAATATATTATGTAATCTTGGGATACCATAGACACGTATGCAAATGTTTTGACATATCATATCGACCCATCTATATATATTATTTGGAACAACCATAGACACTCTATATGCAGTAATACTGGACTTAGCTATACAGGGTTGAGGTTGATTCCAAAAATATATATAGTTTGAGTTGTGATCTAGCCTGAGACGTATATACACTGATTCGTAGATTGATTCAAGATAATATATATCGATTTATTTCTATACATCTAATTATGGACAACTAGTTGTAGGTTACTAACAAGGACAGCTGACTTAATAAACTTAAAACAGTAAAACGTTTTAAAAATATTGTAAATATATTTTGAACATACTTTGATATATATGTACATATTTGTTATAGGTTCGTGAATCGTCCAGTGGCCAAGTCTTACTTCCCGACAAAGTAAAAAATCTGTGAAAGTGAGTTATAGTCCCACTTTTAAAATCTAATATTTTGGGATGAGAATACATGCAGTTTTATAAATGTTTTATGAAATAGACACAAGTAAATGAAACTACATTATATGGGTGAATGATCAAAGCCGAATATGCCCATTTTGCTTGGTAGCCTAAGAATTAGTAAACCTATCTACTAATTGATGCGAATCCTAAAGATAGATCTATTGGGCCTAACGAACCCCATCCAAAGTACCGGATGCTTTAGTACTTCGAATTCGTTTTTATCATGTCCGAAGGATTTCCCAGAATTATAGGGGATATTCTTATATGCATCTTGTTAATGTCGGTTACCAGGTGTTTACCATATGAATGAATTTTATCTCTATGTTTGGGATGTATATTGAAATATGAAATCTTGTGGTCTATTATTATGATTTAATAATATATAGGTTAAACCTATAACTCACTGTGACAACCCGGAAATTTCCAACCAAATTTAAACTTTAATCTTTATATGTTTCCGACACGATAAGCAATATTTGTTAAGTTAAATTTCAAGAATTTTAAACTATGTTCATACATTCATTCAACCTCGACCAAGTTCCAACGATTCACGAACCATTAAACGAATATGATTATATATGTATATGTGTATATATATTATAACTTGAAACGTAAACAAAATATTAGATTAAATACTTTATATGATTGTATCTGTTTTAAAATGTTTATCAATGAAATTAGAAGATAAGATCAAATGATTGAATTATCAGATATATTGAATTATTATTACAAGTCTCTGTTGAAAGGCCCATGTTGATTTGAGAAATCTTTCTATTTTAACAATATTCAGAAAATGGTAAAGTGATTTTTAAATAAGAACAAATTGTCAATCATTGAGAACTAGACAAAGGATAGTGGAAGATTGAATCTCATAAAGACTCGATTGATCTATTTAGTTTCAAACGTACAAAAACGTTTTCAGTTTAAAAAGAACTTTATTATTAAAACGTATATAACTTTTATAAATATCTAGATCCATTTTTGACAACTCATTACTTAACTAGTATGATAAAGATAATGATATTTATATTTTATTTTATTAAATATATATAACGATTTAAATTAATATTATATATATTTATACGCATATTATACGTACATAGTTTTATACTTTTACTATACTTAAACTTTACCTTTACTTTATTTTTACTTTACTTTAACTTTAATAATTCACTTTAATAATTCATACTTTAATAATTCACTTTAATAATTCATACTTTAATAATTCACTTTAATAATTCATACTTTAATAATTCACTTTAATAATTCATACTTTAATAATTCACTTTAATAATTCAAAAATCTATTATAAATAGAATTCAATAGGTTTCATTATTTCATAGAAACTTGAAAATATTTTTCTCTAAACTCTCTCAATCGATTACTCCGTATTATTTCAAGATATTATTAGTATACATAAAATATTACGTCGGAGTGCTGTCCGAGTGATTTCGAAATTATTTTTCGAGTGGGATATGATTAAGGAAATTATGGGTTATAGCTATGGAGGTGATTGAGTATGGTTCATGGGTATGTTCGTGAGGTCAATATAGTGTTTATCATTTCCGTTGCGTCTACGTACCTTTCCTGCAATATTGAATCTCAATATTGATACGTGAGTACTCATAATTTAACTTTTACATACTAATAGTGTATCCCTGACTAGTGCTCGAGTATTTAGGGTTATGTATGCTTGTACTTTTGATATTGCCCTTAGACAGGTTAGGTTGAATCTTGAATTAGTTACACTTGCGGTTGAGATAAGGTATAAGATATGCATGTCCTTGGAAAGCTAGCGAAAAATTAAGAACTTTTCCTTTAGATATCGAATGGTTTCGATGAACGGATTAGAAGTTATAATCAACTGAATTTTCGATATTTTTATTAAAAATGATTATTATTATCGTCGTTTTTATCGTCGTTCTAGTTTTATCTTATTATTATCATTATTATTATCTTTATCAATAAAAGGGATTTATCATTAAAAATTGTTATTTTTTTTATTATTACTATCGGTATTATCGTTAAAGTTATAATTAGTATTATTATTATTATCCAATTATTATTATTATTATTATTATTACTATTATTATTATTATTATTATTATTATTATTATTGGTATTATTATTATTATTATTATTATCATTATTAATATATATATATATATCATTATTTAAAAATGGTTATTGTTATTGTTATTATTATTACTACTATATTATCATTAAGATAATTATTAGTATTATCGTTAATAATATTATAGTAACTATCATTATTAATATTAGTGTAATTAAAACAAATATTTGTAACACCTAATTATTTTGATTACTATTATTATCATTATTATGAACACGATATAAAAGACGATTAAAAGCTATTAAACAAAACGATTAGGAAATAATGGGTAAGAGTATCATGATGAAATTAAAATATTATAAGATATTGATTTAGATAAAATTATCGTTCTTATTATTTTTATCATTACTATTATTATTAAAAGTATCGTTAGTATTAAAACTATCATTTTAACAAAAATTATCATTTTAATAGAAATGTCATTGTTACTATAAAATATCATTATTATTATTATTATTATTTTAAATAGAATTATTATTTTAAAGATAATATTAAAAATTATCGTAAATATTAAAGATATCGTAATTAGAATTATCGTTTTATCATAATGTCATCTTAGTAATTATAAATAATGATATTTTTATAATAATAATTATTATTACAAAATAATACAACTTTTACTTACTATCATTATAGATATTATTTTATCAAATAAATATGTGATACAAACATATTTTACTATGTGTAATAACTTACTTTAATAATACCTATCATATTATCTTTATGATATTAAATGAACCCTATAAATTTTATTACTTAATATATATAAAAGTATATTTTATTATATAAATTTAATATAAAATTTTATTTATTAATAAATAAATTATATTATTTATTCTAATAAATCTTTTAAAAATATTTAAAAATAAAAAACGACGATATTTAAACTACCTATTAATCATGTATAGATTTTTGGAAATTATTTTGAGTCAAATTTACTTTTGTTGACTTTTGCATATTAGTCTCGAGCATTAGGATTGTGGTACACTATGACTTGACCTAATTTGTTAGACAAATATTGACCAACATATAATTATATATAATTAATTTAGGTTCGTGAATCCGAGGCCAACCTTGCACTTGTTCCATGACATTATATATATTTTTACTATGAAATACAGTATGGTGAGTTTTCATTTGCCTTTTTACCCTTTATATTTTTGGGCTGAGAATACATGCGCTGCTTTTATAAATGATTTACAAAATAGACACAAGTACGTGAAACTACATTCTATGGTTGAATTATCGAAATCGAATATGCCCCTTTTTATTAAAGTCTGGTAATCTAAGAATTGGGGAACAGACACCCTAATTGACGCGAATCCTAAAGATAGATCTATTGGGCCTAACAAACCCCATCCAAAGTACCGGATGCTTTAGTACTTCAAAATTTATATCATGTCCGAAGGAGGATCCCGGAATGATAGGGGATATTCTTATATATATCTAGTTAATGTCGGTTACCAGGTGTTCACCATATGAATGATTATTTTTGTCTCTATGCATGGGACGTATATTTATGAGAACTGGAAATGAAATTCTTGTGGTCTATTAAAATGATGAAAATAAATGATTATGATAAACTAATGAACTCACCAACCTTTTGGTTGACACTTTAAAGCATGTTTATTCTCAGGTGTTAAAGAAATCTTCCGCTGTGCATTTGCTCATTTTAAAGATATTACTTGGAGTCTTTCATAGCATATTTCGAAGAACGTTGCATTCGAGTCATTGAGTTCATCAAAGATTATTATTAAATCAATTTATAGTTGGAGAGTGGATATTATGAAATGGTATGCATGCCTGTCAATTTTTGATGTAAAGAAAGATTGTCTTTTAAAAATGAATGCAATGTTTGTAAAATGTATCATATAGAGGTCAAATACCTCGCAATGTAATCAACTATTGTGAATCGTTTATAATGTATATGAACGGGTCCTTTCACTCACCAACATTTTTGTTGACGTTTTAAGCATGTTTATTCTCAGGTGATTATTAAAAGCTTCCGCTGTTACATACTAAAATAAGGACAAGATTTGGAGTCCATGCTTGTATGATATTATGTAAAAATTGCATTCAAGAAACTTATTTTTAATGTAATATATTCTTATTGTAAACCATTATGTAATGGTCGTGTGTAAACGGTATATTTTAGATTATCATTATTTGATAATCTACGTAATGCTTTTTAAACCTTTATCGATAAAATAAAGGTTATGATTGTTTTAAAAATCAATGCAGTCTTCGAAAAACGTCTCATATAGAGGTCAAAACCTCGTGATGAAATCAATTAATATGGAACGTTTATAATCAATATGAACGGGACATTTCACAATACTCGTAGTGTTGAAAAAGCTGAAAGAAGCAGCAAAAACCGTAAACGACCTTAACCGTTAGAAGTTTGATGATAAAGAATAGTATGTTGGTAAAGCTCAGAAAAAGTTTTAAATTGAAAAACTGATTGAGCAAACTACGAAGGAGTCTCTGAACAAATCACAAGGACTAAACTTGTACATTAAGAATCCTGATGATTCTGTTTCTGATAAAATCTTTAGCGAATACCTTGCTTCTGACTCCAAACTCTTGCGGACAAATTTTCTTCACCATCCTTCGATATTAGAAATTCCAAGATATCATCGTATCTTTCATTATAAATATCCTCCATATTTCTGAAGATATTTTCATAACTGTTCTTATCTGAAATCATTAATCTCTTCGTGCTATCAGTGTTACATCATATAGAAACTGTTAGTTTCTATATTCTGTAAACTTTCGAGCTTAAAATATGAATGTTATTGAAGTAATGTTGGGAACTGATGCATGAGTTAGTATAATATAATGACACTTGATCAACTTGATTATATTACGGTAAGTCATGCTGAGTTTCTAAATGGAACATGATGATTCACAGATTATAACGTCATTATGTGTCATGTTACATAACTCTTTCATTCTGATTAACTTATGAACATATCAAGAAAATATATTCTTGATAGTTCTATTCTCAGTAATTCTGGTAATTTGACAAATCAAATCGTGCTATTACGTTCTTTCTCGTTTAGAATATTAAGTTCATTCGAAACTCCATACTTACGAATTCTGGACCATTACTCGCTTTACTAGAGATCGAGAGGATAATAAAAAGACAAAGAGCTCCAAAATATAAAAGAAAATATAAAGCCCAATAACAACACGAAGGTTACAAACAACGGATATTAATACGAATAGCAATATAAAGAAACAGTATAATTAAGAATAGTATCATCCCAAGGTAATAGTATAAGTAAACAGATTTTTCTGGTGAAAGATTGAAAAGAAGGATGACAGAAAAGATAATTAGAAAATATTAAGGATAAGGACTGGATTAAGCATTTTCACAATCTTTTGGATGTATGAACTAAGAAGAAAAGTATAGGAATGATGAGGATAATGGAACGAAAGAGTTTAATTTATAATTAAAATATCAGACAGAGTAATCGAGGTAGATCACCGTATTAAATAATAGAGATCTTAATTTCCTTACTCACCGAAGAATCAGATCTTATAGATTTCCAAGATTTTCTTTTAAATCCCTTGAATTTCGGAATTTAAACCAAGCAACATCAAAAGTTAAGACGCACTTTATTTTCTAAATTCAACCGTGACTACGTCACCTGTTAAGACGAATCTGCAAGTACTCATTTCACTCATTGGTACTAGCTTCACTCGTACTCTTCACACAAACAAATTGTTTTTTATCCATATTACTCTATGGTAATAAAACTCTATTTATCAACTTATATTCGTCATGAAAACATTTTTATTGTTAGCCATGACCACCTCACTCAAATTTCGGGACTAAATTTCTTTAACGGGTAGGTACTGTGACGACCCGGAAATTTTCGACCAAATTTAAACTTAATCTTTGAATGATTCCGACACGATAAGCAAAGTCTGTAATATTGAAGTCTCAAAAAAAAAACTGTGAACTATTTTCATGGATTCATTTGACCTTCGACCAGTTCCGACGATTCACGAACAATTAATTGTAACTTGACATGTGTGTGTGATGACCCGGGAATTTTCGACAAAATTCAAACTTAATCTTTATATAGTTTCGACATGATAAGCAAAGTCTGTAATGTTGAGTCTCAAAAATTTTGAACTGTTTTATTTCATTCGTTTAACTTCGACCATTTCCGACGCTACACGAACAATTGTTATAAATAAATATGTATGTATATATATATATATATATATATATATATATATATATATATATATATATATATATATAAGTTTATATAATAATTTGAAATAATAAAATACAATTTAATCAACAGAGTTAAATATGTAAAAATATATATACAAGACAAAAAGTTATTATCTTAACATTATTATTATTACTTTCATTTTTACCATTAATATTAATATCAATATAAACAATATTAATGTTATTAGTATTATTATTATTATTATTATTATTATTATTATTATTATTATTATTATTATTATTATTATTATTATTATTTTTGTACTAATATATTTATAATTAATAATTATTAATAATAATTATAATTATTTATAAAAAAAATAATAAATATCAATTGAATAAAACAGAATAAGTTAAACATCATTTTCTCCTTTTTATTTTCTGTTCAATCTATAATTTAATGTCGACCCCATTCAACAAATACGAACAATCATGAGTTGGCTTCACTATTGTAAATTGATGTGCACTTGTAACTGATTTGGTTTCTTCTTCCCATTATATCTAATTATTAACTAGTGTATTATATATACATTCTACATGCATATATGATGGAACCATAACCCACTAGTTTGCCTTTACTAGTTTCATTTATATAAAATATACATATATGATATGTTTGCAACAACCATCACTTTAATCAATGGATCCATTGATCCATATCCACACTCCTCACTCTTTCTAAACTGCAACTACCAATTATCTATTTATTAAACTAATAACCATTTCTAACAACTAACAAATACTTCTACCGAAATATGCAGAATAATTTAAAACCACTTGCAAGATTCATCACTTATTGATACCACTACCCTAGCACAAATATATGTAAGATATGTATACATACATTTACATTTACATAGAGATAATCTTATATCACTAACTATCACCTTTCTTCTCCAAACTAACCATCAACATAACCTCTACGCCACCCTCACCCCATCGGCTACCACCACGGCACCACGGCACCACACACATCAAACTTTGCTTGACTTTTAATTGTTTTTGTTTCGATAAATTAAAAACACCACTAGGAATTGTCACCACAACCGTTACCACCACAACAACTATTCCACCACCATCACAACCTATCACTAATCACCACCTTGAAACTACTTGTCGATAACCACCACAAACAAACCACTTCAAACCGCCATGTTACAGCTGGGCTCTATGTTCCTATATGGTTAACCAATTACACCGACACCACTACAAAACCATTAACAATCAATCATCACCAAACTTCGATCCTTGCTACTGTCTAATTGTTAATGATCGAATGTAACCCTGAAGTCAAACCCATTTAATTGTTACTATTGGTGTTATTGGAAACAACCAAAACCCATAACCATCGGCTCATTATCTCCATCAAAACCATCATTCATACTCGCCACCAATTCTTCACTGTTTCCTCATGATTCGTGCATGTGCGAATCAGCTGCTAAAGCTGCTATTTTTTCCTGTCTTTTCCACTGTTACAACCGATAATAGCATTTTTATTTGAGCTGTGAAAATACACTGATTGAATGATGCTTCTGATAAAAAAAAAGCAATACCAGTTTGTCGACTTGCAAGTGGCAAAGAAGAAATCAATTAGATGTCAAATGGTAGGGCCTTGTGGGTATTATATTGTCGGTTAATATCTTGTGTATCTGTTTTATTTTTTTTCGAAACCTGCCACTCCACTGAAACCGCAAAAGAAATTTCCATATTGGTACTTGGGTCGTTAGGTTTATACTAGTTGGGCCATCATTTTCTTTCTTTATTCAGGCCTTATACTTACATTGTTGGACCACAACATCCTGTTGGGCCGAAACAATTATGGACCCAACTGTTTATTGCCGGTTACTGTTGCTGCTTCGACCTTCTGTGGTGATAAAACATTGATGATCACGATGGGTGTTAGGATGATGTAGATGAGATGATGGTTAAGCTGAATCACGATGGCAAAGGATACAGAGGATGAAAGTTACATTCATGATGATGATGATGAAAAGCTTCGATGATGAGAAATAGTAACATTGATGATGATAGCGTATGTTCATGATGATGATGATGAAAAGCTTCGATGATGAGAAATAGTAACATCAATGATGATAGCGTATGTTCATGATGATGATGTATGATAATGTGAAGATGAAGATGATGATCGTGATCAGACATGGAACAATGGAGATGACGAAATGAAAATTCAAGATGATGAATAGTCTGGGTTTTGATTTTTGGAAGGAGAAGAAGTCACAGTTAATGGTTTAATAGGTATAAGTTGTGTATAAAAACAGAAAAGTAATTGGCAGAGGAATGGCTTTAGTGGGTTGGTGTTACCCGAGAGGTCTTGGGTTCGAGTCCGGGCAATTGCAGTTTATTTTTTTGAGATTATTATTGAGGTAGTCACCACCTTTTTTGTTATTATCATTATTATTGTTATTGATATTATTATTATTATTATTATCATTATTGTTATTTTTATTATTGTTATTAGTATTATTATTATTGTTAATGTTATTGAGATTATTAGTAATATAATTATTATTATCTTTACAAATACAAGTATTAGGATAAAATTATCATTTATTATTATTATGATAACAACTACTATTATTAGTATTATTATGAAAATAATAAAATTATTGTTTTTCATTAACACTAGTATTATGAAAATAAGTATTATGATAAAATTTTCATGTATTATGATTGTAACTATAAGTATGAAATTTGTTATTAATATCACTAATAGTTGTGTTGGTACTATTATCGTGATAGGGTTATTATTATTATTATTATTATAATTATTATTATTATAATTCTTATTAGTATTATTACTTTTATTATTCTGCTTATTTAAAGTATCACTATGATTAAAATTTTCAATTTTATTAAAATTAAAATTATTATTATTATATTATAATAAATAAAGATTTTGTACATAAAATATATCTAATACATATACTATAATTATATTAATATTACCTATAATTATATATTAAACATATTAATATTTTTATGTATACAAAATAAGCATATATATATTATATAATTTAAAATATTATATATATATAAAAATTTAGTAGAAATTATATATAAACTACAACACTAAATATATAAGTATTATATAATTAATAGATGTAATTATTTGATTACCAATATATGTGTTAACATATATAAATGATATAGGTTCGTGTATCCGAGGCCAACCCTGCATTGTTCAAATGTCGTCATATGTATTTTTACTACAAAATACAGTACAGTGAGTTTCATTTGATCCCTTTTACTCTTTACATTTTTGGGCTGAGAATACATGCAAATGCTTTATTAACTGTTTTACAAAATTTATATGTGTGAGTTTCATTAATCCCTTTTTAAATGCTTTTGCAATATATATTTTTGGGACTAAGAATACATGCGCTGTTTTTTATAACTGTTTTACGAAATAAACACAAGTAATCGAAACTACATTATATGTTTGAATGATCGAAATCGAATATGCCCCTTTTTATTAAGTCTGGTAATCTAAGAATTAGGGAACAGACACCCTAATTGACGCGAACTGTAAAGATAGATCTATCGGGCCCAACAAGCCCCATCCAAAGTACCGGATGCTTTAGTACTTCGAAATTTATATCATGTTCGATGGAGGATCCCGAAATGATGGGGATATTCTTATATGTATATTGTGAATGTCGGTTACCAGGTGTTCAATCCATATGAATGATATTTTTGTCTCTATGTATGGGACGTATGTTTATGAGAAATGGAAATATGAAATCTTGTGGTCTATTAAATTTATAAAATGATTATTTATGTTAAACTAATGAACTCACCAACCTTATGGTTGACACTTGAAAGCATGTTTATTCTCAGGTACGAAAGAAATCTTCCGCTGTGCATTTGCTCATTTTAGAGATATTAATTGGAGTCATTCATGACATATTTCAAAAGACGTTGCATTCGAGTCGTTGTGTTTATCAAGATCATTATTAGGTCAATTATAGGTGGATATATTATGAAATGGTATGCATGTCTGTCAACTTTAGATGAAATGAAAGATTGTCTTTTCAAAACGAATGCAATGTTTGTAAAATGTATCATATATAGGTCAAGTACCTCGCGCTGTAATCAACTGTTGTGAATTATTTATAATCGATATGGACTTCGTTCGGATGGATTAGGACGGGTCCTTTCAATATATATATATATATATATATATATATATATATATATATATATATATATATATATATATATATATATATATATATAATAATTTTAAATATTGTATGTTGTTGTTACCAAATTTATCTATGTAAAATAAAACAAAATATAATAATTATTATTTAAAACATATCTATATATATAAATAAAGGTATATTAAAAAAGAAATATTTAATGATTGTAATACTCCTTAGATGTTTCAATTATTATTTAGAGAAGTTTAATTCAAACTTATATAGTTTTAAAATAAACGGTGATCCGAAAATGAGTAATATAAATTATAGGCTTATTAAAAATATATTTAGGAACTAATTGTTGAATTTTAAAACTTTTTATATTTTACTTGGGGTTGGGAGTGAATAATTAATATAATTTTTATTTAATAATTAAGCATCGAATTTTATACCATAATGACCAATATAAGTAAATATAGTTAATTTAAAAATATGGGATTTTTCTGAACACTTTTATCCGCCACTGATTTCGCACGATACACAATCCGTAACAAGTTGTCGGCAGATAAGTTCGTTTAGGAGACTACTTAACTATTTGATTACTGTGTTGTTTTTGTTTTTCTCTCCACAATCATCTGAATGTATATATCTATTATCATTGTTATATAGAATAGAATAGATAGATGACATAAAGATAGAAATATTAATATATATATATATATATATATACACTACATGCGTATGATTAAACAACAACCAACACCACATGCAATTTAAATGATTCTGTTTCTTTTTCCATTGAACACAAAACACACTAACTCTATTATATGGATTATATCTATTCTATTATATCTATCTATTCTTTATCCTCTATACTATATTTATATCCACATTTACATATGCAGAGAATAAAACACTCATCTTTAACCCTCTCCATCATCTTCCTTTATTTCTTTTTTTTTTGCTTTCGGTTGAAACCAACACACAAACTATCTCTGTTTTTAATTGGTTGAACCCTTATATATTCATGCATCATGACTAACCCAAACCTTTCACCACCTTGTACCACTTTCTAACACCACCACTCACCACCATCATCGTTTCAGCCACCACTTCCACCACCGAAGGTCACCACAAACCACCTTCTCTCTCTTTCTCGTCGTGATCACTTCCATAACCATCTTTACTACTCGCTAGTTTTCTGTTTCAAACACCCACGATCACCAACCGTCGACCATCACCGTTGGAACCACCGTCATCATCCTCAATCACAACTACCCATTTAAACAACCACAACCACCTCCATGACCACCATCTCACGACAAAAAAAAACCCTACCCTTTTTGAGTTTCTTGAGTCAAGAACACCAATATCAAAACATCATTAAACCGTTTATTGTTTGCTACTTCTATTCTATTTAAATCATCACCTACACCGCCAACTTTAACTCTTTTAAACAACCACACCTGCTGCTAGAAATCATTCTAATTGTTGTTTGAAATACTACCGTTTCTGTTCGAACCAACATTAGTTATTATTGTTGCTATTGAATATCTTTTGGTTGTTATTACCATCAAAGAACCCAAGATAAAAGGAAACCCATTTATGTTAGTGTTACGAGTTCTTGATGTTACTACACTAGACCGAAACCAAAACACATCACCTTGTTTATATTACTACCCGTTTTATGTTCCTGTTTCGGTTAACCCAAACACCACGCAAACCCAGGAACATAACAATTGGAACTTATTTTTTTATGACAATATAACGAAGGAGATGATGGGAAAGATAATGATGGTATGTTTACAGAAGACCCCACCCTCTTCAATAATCACTAGCTGTAGTGACCTGAACTTTTCCATGGTTATATATATTAATTGAGATTGATATTTACATGATTAAATGTTTCCAACATGTTAAGCAATCAAACTTGTTAAGACTTGATTAATTGAAATAGGTTTCATATAGACAATTGACCACCCAAGTTGACCGGTGATTCACGAACGTTAAAACTTGTAAAAACTATATGATGACATATATATGGATATATATATAGTTAACATGATATTATGATAAGTAAACATATCATTAAGTATATTAACAATGAACTACATATGTAAAAACAAGACTACTAACTTAATGATTTTTAAACGAGACTTATATGTAACGATTATCGTTGTAAAGACATTTAATGTATATATATCATACTAAGAGATATTCATACATGATAATATCATGATAATATAATAATTTAAAATCTCATTTGATATTATAAACATTGGGTTAACAACATTTAACAAGATCGTTAACCTAAAGGTTTCAAAACAACACTTACATGTAACGACTAACGATGACTTAACGACTCAGTTAAAATGTATATACATGTAGTGTTTTAATATGTATTTATACACTTTTGAAAGACTTCCATACACTTATCAAAATACTTCTACTTAACAAAAATGCTTACAATTACATCCTCGTTCAGTTTCATCAACAATTCTACTCGTATGCACCCGTATTCGTACTCGTACAATACACAGCTTTTAGATGTATGTACTATTGGTATATACACTCCAATGATCAGATCTTAGCAGCCCATGTGAGTCACCTAATACATGTGGGAACCATCATTTGGCAACTAGCATGAAATATCTCATAAAATTACAAAAATATGAGTAATCATTCATGACTTATTTACATGAAAACAAAATTACATATCCTTTATATATAATCCATACACCAACGACCAAAAACACCTACAAACACTTTCATTCTTCAATTTTCTTCATCTAATTGATCTCTCTCAAGTTCTATCTTCAAGTTCTAAGTGTTCTTCATAAATTCTACAAGTTCTAGTTACATAAAATCAAGAATACTTTCAAGTTTGCTAGCTCACTTCCAATCTTGTAAGGTGATCATCCAACCTCAAGAAATTTTTTTTCTTACAGTATGTTATCATTCTAATACAAGGTAATAATCATATTCAAACTTTGGTTCAATTTCTATAACTATAACAATCTTATTTCAAGTGATGATCTTACTTGAACTTGTTTTCGTGTCATGATTCTGCTTCAAGAACTTCGAGCCATCTAAGGATCCGTTGAAGCTAGTTCCATTTTTCTATTTTCCAGTAGGTTTATCCAAGGAACTTAAGGTAGTAATTATGTTCATAACATCATTCGATTCATACATATAAAGCTATCTTATTCGAAGGTTTAAACTTGTAATCACTAGAACATAGTTTAGTTAATTCTAAACTTGTTCGCAAATAAAAGTTAATCCTTCTAACTTGACTTTTAAATCAACTAAACACATGTTCTATATCTATATGATATGCTAACTTAATGATTTAAAACCTGAAAACACGAAAAACACCGTAAAACCGGATTTACGCCGTCGTAGTAACACCGCGGGCTGTTTTGGGTTAGTTAATTAAAAACTATGATAAACTTTGATTTAAATGTTGTTATTCTGGGAAAATGATTTTTATTATGAACATGAAACTATATCCAAAAATTATGGTTAAACTCAAAGTGGAAGTATATTTTCTAAAATGGTCATCTAGACGTCGTTCTTTCGACTGAAATGACTACCTTTACAAAAATGACTTGTAACTTATTTTTCCGACTATAAACCTATACTTTTTCTGTTTAGGTTCATAAAATAGAGTTCAATATGAAACCATAGCAATTTGATTCACTCAAAACGGATTTAAAATGAAGAAGTTATGGGTAAAACAAGATTGAATAATTTTTCTCATTTTAGCTACGTGAAAATTGGTAACAAATCTATTCCAACCATAACTTAATCAACTTGTATTGTATATTATGTAATCTTGAGATACCATAGACACGTATACAATGTTTCGACCTATCATGTTGACACATCTATATATATTTCGGAACAACCATAGACACTCTATATGTGAATGTTGGAGTTAGCTATACATGGTTGAGGTTGATTCCAAAATATATATAGTTTGAGTTGTGATCAATACTGAGATACGTATACACTGGGTCGTGGATTGATTCAAGATAATATTTATCGATTTATTTCTGTACATCTAACTGTGGACAACTAGTTGTAGGTTACTAACGAGGACAGCTGACTTAATAAACTTAAAACATCAAAATGTATTAAAAGTGTTGTAAATATATTTTGAACATACTTTGATATATATGTACATATTTGTTATAGGTTCGTGAATCGACCAGTGGCCAAGTCTTACTTCCCGACGAAGTAAAAATCTGTGAAAGTGAGTTATAGTCCCACTTTTAAAATCTAATATTTTTGGGATGAGAATACATGCAGGTTTTATAAATGATTTACAAAATAGACACAAGTACGTGAAACTACATTCTATGGTTGAATTATCGAAATCGAGTATGCCCCTTTTTATTAAGTCTGGTAATCTAAGAATTAGGGAACAGACACCCTAATTGACGCGAATCCTAAAGATAGATCTATCGGGCCCAACAAGCCCCATCCAAAGTACCGGATGCTTTAGTACTTCGAAATTTATATCATGTCCGAAGGAGGATCCCGGAATGATGGGGATATTCATATATGCATATTGTTAATGTCGATTACCAGGTGTTCACCATATGAATAATTTTTATCTCTATGTATGGGATGTGTATTGAAATATGAAATCTTGTGGTCTATTGTTACAATTTGATATATATAGGTTAAACCTATAACTCACCAACATTTTTGTTGACGTTTAAAGCATGTTTATTCTCAGGTGAATACTAAGAGCTTCCGCTGTTGCGTACTAAAATAAGGACAAGATTTGGAGTCCATGTTTGTATGATATTGTGTAAAAACTTCATTCAAGAAACTGATTTCGATGTAACATATTGTATTGTAAACCATTATGTAATGGTCGTGTGTAAACAAGATATTTTAGATTATCATTAGTTGTTAATCTACGTAAAGCTTTTTAAACCTTTATTTATGAAATAAAGGTTATGGTTTGTTTTAAAAATGAATGCAGTCTTTAAAAAACGTCTCATATATAGGTCAAAACCTCGCAACGAAATCAATTAATATGGAACGTTTTTAATCAATAAGAACAGGACATTTCAGTTGGTATCAGAGCGTTGGTCTTAGAGAACCATAATTTTGCATTAGTGTGTCTTATCGAGTTTGTTAGGATGCATTAGTGAGTCTGGACTTCGACCGTGTTTACTTGAAAAATGATTGCTTAACAAATTTTGTTGGAAACTATATATTTTTAACATGTGAATATTATGTGATATATTAATCTCTTAACGCGTTTGATATTATGTGATAGATGTCTACCTCTAGAACAAGTCCCATTGACTCACCTAATAATAATGAAGAGTCAAATGTAAATTGGAATGATTCATGGACTGATTCACAAGTTCCCAAAGAGGAACCGGAAGAAGAGTCGAAACCGGAAGAAGAATCGGAACCGGAAGAAGAATCGGAACCGGATGAAGAAATAGAACCGGTGGGAAAAATAATAAAACGGTTAAGTAAAAGAAAATACTCAACCAACCGACCAAGGTTAATTATGGTCAATGGTGTTTCCGCCAAGGAAGCAAAATATTGGGAGGATTACCAATTCTCCGATGAATCGGATTTCGATGAGAATTGTAGTAGTTGAATTGTATATTAGCTACTAAGTATGAACTTAACGGGTAGGTACTACCCGAATTTAAACTTATAAAACGCTAATATGAAGAAAAAGCTTTTATAAATGAGTTCATATTATGCTACGAAATACTATTAACTACTCTTAATATTCTGTATGATTAACTTGTTCCATTTGACTATTTTGAAGGAAATGGCACCGACTACTCGACACACCGTGAATATGAATGAAGAGGAATTTCGTACTTTTCTAGCTTCAAACATAGCCGCAGTACAGGCTGCGCTACTTACCAACAATAACCTTGGATCTAGCAGTACAGGAAATCGTGTAGGAGGCACCTACAAAGAATTCACTGCCTGCAAACCTTTGGAATTTGATGGAACCGAAGGACCGATCGGATTGAAACGGTGGACCGAGAAGTTCGAATCGGTGTTTGCCATAAGTAAGTGTACTGAAGAGGACAAAGTGAAGTACGCTACGCATACCTTCACAGGTTCTGCGTTAACATGGTGGAATACCTATCTAGAGCAAGTGGGACAAGACGATTTGTATGCACTACCGTGGTCAGCATTCAAGCACTTGATGAACGAGAAGTACCGTCCCAGAACCGAGGTCAATAAGCTCAAGACAGAACTTAGAGGGTTACGAACCCAAGGATTTGATATTACCACGTACGAAAGATGATTCACAGAATTATGCCTATTGTGTCCGGGAGCGTTCGAAGATGAGGAAGAGAAGATTGACGCATTTGTGAAAGGATTACCGGAAAGAATCCAAGAAGATATAAGTTCACACGAGCCCGCCTCCATACAACAGGCATGTAGAATGGCTCACAAACTAGTGAACCAGATTGAAGAAAGAATTAAAGAACAGACTGCTGAAGAGGCCAATGTGAAGCAAGTCAATAGAAAATGGGAGGAGAATGGTGATAAGAATCACCAATACAACAACAACAACAACAGCAATTACAATAATAATTGCAACAATTATCCCAACAATCGCAACATCAATCGCAACTACAACAAATAGCCCAACAACAACAACAACAGCAGAAACTACAACAATCATCCCAACAACAATAATAACCGCAACAACAACAACAATCAGAAGTAGCTATGCCAAAGGTGTGAAAAGTATCACTCGGGGTTCTGCACCAAATTTTGCAACAAGTGTAAAAGAAATGGTCATAGCGCAGCGAAGTGTGAGGTCTACGGACCAGGGGTAAATAGAACGAAAGGAACAAATGGTGTCGGAACGAGTAATGGCGGAGCAAGTAGTGTCGGAGCAAGTTATGCCAATGTAGTTTGTTATAAATGTGGAAAACCGGGCCACATTATTAGAAATTGCCCGAACCAGAAGAACACGAATGGACAAGGCCGCAGAAGAGTTTTCAATATTAATGCGGTAGAGGCACAGGAAGACCCGGAGCTTGTTACGGGTACGTTTCTTATTGACAATAAATCTGCTTACGTTTTATTTGATTCGGGTGCGGATAGAAGCTATATGAGTAGAGATTTTTGTGCTAAATTAATTTGTCCATTGACGCCTTTGGATAGTAAATTTTTACTCGAATTAGCAAATGGTAAATTAATTTCAGCAGATAATATATGTCGGAATCAAGAAATTAAACTGGTTAGCGAAACATTTAAGATTGATTTGATACCAGTAGAGTTAGGGAGTTTTGATGTGATAATCGGTATGGACTGGTTGAAAGAAGTGAAAGCAGAGATCGTTTATTACAAAAATGCAATTCGCATTATACGAGAAAAAGGAAAACCCTTAATGGTGTACGGAGAAAAGGGCAACACGAAGCAACATCTTATTAGTAATTTGAAGGCACAAAAACTAATAAGAAAAGGTTGCTATACTGTTCTAGCACATGTCGAGAAACTACAAACTGAAGAAAAGAGCATCAATGATGTTCCCGTTGCAAAAGAATTTCCCGATGTATTTCCGAAAGAATTACCGGGATTACCCCCACATCAAACCCTAGAATTTCAAATAGATCTTGTACCAGGAGCTGCACCAATAGCTCGTGCTCCTTACAGACTCGCACCCAGCGAGATGGAAGAACTGCAAAGCCAATTACAAGAACTTTTAGAGCGTTGTTTCATTCGACCAAGCACATCACCGTGGGAAGCTCCTGTTTTGTTTGTCAAGAAGAAAGATGGTACATTCAGGTTGTGTATCGACTACCGAGAGTTGAACAAACTTACCATCAAGAACCGCTACCCACTACCGAGAATCGACGACTTATTTGATCAACTACAAGGCTCGTCTGTTTATTCAAAGATTGACTTACGTTCCGGGTATCATCAAATGCGGGTGAAAGAAGATGATATTCCAAAGACTGCTTTCAGAACACGTTACGGTCATTACGAGTTTATGGTCATGCCGTTTGGTTTAACTAATGCACCAGATGTGTTCATGGACCTTATGAACCGAGTGTGTGGACCATACCTTGACAAGTTTGTCATTGTTTTCATTGATGATATACTTATTTACTCAAAGAATGACCAAGAACACGGTGAACATTTGAGAAAGGTGTTAGAAGTATTGAGGAAGGAAGAATTGTACGCTAAGTTTTCAAAGTGTGCATTTTGGTTGGAAGAAGTTCAATTCCTCGGTCACATAGTGAACAAAGAAGGTATTAAGGTGGATCCGACAAAGATAGAAACTGTTGAAAAGTGGGAAACCCCAAAAACACCGAAACACATACGCCAGTTTTTAGGACTAGCTGGTTACTACAGAAGGTTCATCCAAGACTTTTCCAGAATAGCAAAACCCTTGACTGCATTAACGCATAAAGGGAAGAAATTTGAATGGAATGATGAACAAGAGAAAGCGTTTCAGTTATTGAAGAAAAAGCTAACTACGGCACCTATATTGTCATTGCCTGAAGGGAATGATGATTTTGTGATTTATTGTGACGCATCAAAGCAAGGTCTCGGTTGTGTATTAATGCAACGAACGAAGGTGATTGCTTATGCGTCTAGACAATTGAAGATTCACGAACAAAATTATACGACGCATGATTTGGAATTAGGCGCGGTTGTTTTTGCATTAAAGACTTGGAGGCACTACTTATATGGGGTCAAAAGTATTATATATACCGACCACAAAAGTCTTCAACACATATTTAATCAGAAACAACTGAATATGAGGCAGCGTAGGTGGATTGAATTGTTGAATGATTACGACTTTGAGATTCATTACCACCCGGGGAAGGCAAATGTGGTAGCCGACGCCTTGAGTAGAAAGGACAGACAACCCATTCGAGTAAAATCTATGAATATAATGATTCACAATAACCTTACTACTCAAATAAAGGAGGCGCAACAAGGAGTTTTAAAAGAAGGAAATTTAAAGAATGAAATACCCAAAGGATCGGAGAAGCATCTTAATATTCGAGAAGATGGAACCCGGTATAGGGCTGAAAGGATTTGGGTACCAAAATTTGGAGATATGAGAGAAATGGTACTTAGAGAAGCACATAAAACCAGATACTCAATACATCCTGGAAGGGGGAAGATGTACAAGGATCTCAAGAAACATTTTTGGTGGCCAGGTATGAAAGCCGATGTTGCTAAATACGTAGGGGAATGTTTGACGTGTTCTAAGGTCAAAGCTGAGCATCAGAAACCATCAAGTCTACTTCAACAACCCAAAATCCCGGAATGGAAATGGGAAAATATTACCATGGATTTCATCACTAAATTGCCAAGGACTGCAAGTGGTTTTGATACTATTTGGGTAATAGTTGATCGTCTCACCAAATCAGCACACTTCCTGCCAATAAGAGAAGATGACAAGATGTAGAAGTTAGCACGACTGTATTTGAAGGAAGTCATCTCCAGACATGGAATACCAATCTCTATTATCTCTGATAGGGATGGCAGATTTATTTCAAGATTCTGGCAGACATTACAGCAAGCATTAGGAACTCGTCTAGATATGAGTACTGCCTATCATCCACAAACTGATGGGCAGAGCGAAAGGACGATACAAACGCTTGAAGACATGCTACGAGCATATGTTATTGATTTCAGAAACAGTTGGGATCGACATCTACCGTTAGCAGAATTTTCCTACAACAACAGCTACCATTCAAGCATTGAGATGGCACCGTTTGAAGCACTTTATGGTAGAAAGTGCAGGTCTCCGATTTTTTGGAGTGAAGTGGGGGATAGACAGATTACGGGTCCGGAGATAATACAAAAAACTACCGAGAAGATCATCCAAATTCAACAACGGTTGAAAACCGCCCAAAGTCGACAAAAGAGCTACGCTGACATTAAAAGAAAAGATATAGAATTTGAAATTGGAGAGATGGTCATGCTTAAAGTTGCACCTTGGAAAGGCGTTGTTCGATTTGGTAAACGAGGGAAATTAAATCCAAGGTATATTGGACCATTCAAGATTATTGATCGTGTCGGACCAGTAGCTTACCGACTTGAGTTACCTCAACAACTCGCGGCTGTACATAACACTTTCCACGTCTTGAATTTGAAGAAATGTTTTGCTAAAGAAGATCTCACTATTCCGTTAGATGGAATCCAAATCAACGAAAAACTTCAATTCGTCGAAGAACCCGTCGAAATAATAGATCGTGAGGTTAAAAGACTTAAGCAAAACAAGATACCAATTGTTAAGGTTCGATGAAATGCTCGTAGAGCACCCGAGTTCACCTGGGAGCATGAAGATCAGATGAAGAAGAAATACCCGCATCTATTTCCAGAAGATTCGTCAACACCTTCAACAGCTTAAAATTTCGGGACGAAATTTATTTAACTGGTAGGTACTGTAGTGACCCGAACTTTTCCATGGTTATATATATTAATTGAGATTGATATTTACATGATTAAATGTTTCCAACATGTTAAGCAATCAAACTTGTTAAGACTTGATTAATTGAAATAGGTTTCATATAGACAATTGACCACCCAAGTTGACCGGTGATTCACGAACGTTAAAACTTGTAAAAACTATATGATGACATATATATGGATATATATATATATATATATAGTTAACATGATATTATGATAAGTAAATATATCATTAAGTATATTAACAATGAACTACATATGTAAAAACAAGACTACTAACTTAATGATTTTTAAACGAGACTTATATGTAACGATTATCGTTGTAAAGACATTTAATGTATATATATCATACTAAGAGATATTCATACATGATAATATCATGATAATATAATAATTTAAAATCTCATTTGATATTATAAATATTGTGTTAACAACATTTAACAAGATCGTTAACCTAAAGGTTTCAAAACAACACTTACATGTAACGACTAACGATGACTTAACGACTCAGTTAAAATGTATATACATGTAGTGTTTTAATATGTATTTATACACTTTTGAAAGACTTCCATACACTTATCAAAATACTTCTACTTAACAAAAATGCTTACAATTACATCCTCGTTCAGTTTCATCAACAATTCTACTCATATGCACCCGTATTCGTACTCGTACAATACACAGCTTTTAGATGTATGTACTATTGGTATATACACTCCAATGATCAGATCTTAGCAGTCCATGTGAGTCACCTAATATATGTGGGAACCATCATTTGGCAACTAGCATGAAATATCTCATAAAATTACAAAAATATGAGTAATCATTCATGACTTATTTACATGAAAATAAAATTACATATCCTTTATATCTAATCCATACACCAACGACCAAAAACACCTACAAACACTTTCATTCTTCAATTTTCTTTATCTAATTGATCTCTCTCAAGTTCTATCTTTAAGTTCTAAGTGTTCTTCATAAATTCTACAAGTTCTAGTTACATAAAATCAAGAATACTTTCAAGTTTGCTAGCTCACTTTCAATCTTGTAAGGTGATCATCCAACCTCAAGAAATCTTTTTTTATTACAGTAGGTTATCATTCTAATACAAGGTAATAATCATATTCAAACTTTGGTTCAATTTCTATAACTATAACAATCTTATTTCAAGTGATGATCTTACTTGAACTTGTTTTCGTGTCATGATTCTGCTTCAAGAACTTCGAGCCATCTAAGGATCCGTTGAAGCTAGATCCATTTTTCTCTTTTCCAGTAGGTTTATCCAAGGAACTTAAGGTAGTAATGATGTTCATAACATCATTCGATTCATACATATAAAGCTATCTTATTCGAAGGTTTAAACTTGTAATCACTAGAACATAGTTTAGTTAATTCTAAACTTGTTCGCAAATAAAAGTTAATCCTTCTAACTTGACTTTTAAATCAACTAAACACATGTTCTATATCTATATGATATGCTAACTTAATGATTTAAAACCTGGAAACACGAAAAACACCGTAAAACCGGATTTACGCCGTCGTAGTAACACCGCGGGCTGTTTTGGGTTATTTAATTAAAAACTATGATAAACTTTGATTTAAAAGTTGTTATTCTGGGAAAATTATTTTTATTATGAACATGAAACTATATCCAAAAATTATGGTTAAACTCAAAGTGGAAGTATATTTTCTAAAATGGTCATCTAGACGTCGTTCTTTCGACTGAAATGACTACCTTTACAAAAATGACTTGTAACTTATTTTTCCAACTATAAACCTATACTTTTTCTGTTTAGGTTCATAAAATAGAGTTCAATATGAAACCATAGCAATTTGATTCACTCAAAACGGATTTAAAATGAAGAAGTTATGGGTAAAACAAGATTGAATAATTTTTCTCATTTTAACTACGTGAAAATTGGTAACAAATCTATTCCAACCATAACTTAATCAACTTGTATTGTATATTATGTAATATTGAGATACCATAGACACGTATACAATGTTTCGACCTATCATGTTGACACATCTATATATATTTCGGAACAACCATAGACACTCTATATGTGAATGTTGGAGTTAGCTATACAGGGTTGAGGTTGATTCCAAAATATATATAGTTTGAGTTGTGATCAATACTGAGATACGTATACACTGGGTCGTGGATTGATTCAAGATAATATTTATCGATTTATTTCTGTACATCTAACTGTGGACAACTAGTTGTAGGTTACTAACGAGGACAGCTGACTTAATAAACTTAAAACATCAAAATGTATTAAAAGTGTTGTAAATATATTTTGAACATACTTTGATATATATGTACATATTTGTTATAGGTTCGTGAATCGACCAGTGGCCAAGTCTTACTTCCCGACGAAGTAAAAATCTGTGAAAGTGAGTTATAGTCCCACTTTTAAAATCTAATATTTTTTGGGATGAGAATACATGCAGGTTTTATAAATGATTTACAAAATAGACACAAGTACGTGAAACTACATTCTATGGTTGAATTATCAAAATCGAATATGCCCCTTTTTATTAAAGATAGATCTATCGGGCCCAACAAGCCCCATCCAAAGTACCGGATGCTTTAGTACTTCGAAATTTATATCATGTCCGAAGGAGGATCCCGGAATGATGGGGATATTCATATATGCATATTGTTAATGTCGATTACCAGGTGTTCACCATATGAATAATTTTTATCTCTATGTATGGGATGTGTATTGAAATATGAAATCTTGTGGTCTATTGTTACAATTTGATATATATAGGTTAAACCTATAACTCACCAACATTTTTGTTGACGTTTAAAGCATGTTTATTCTCAGGTGAATACTAAGAGCTTCCGCTGTTGCGTACTAAAATAAGGACAAGATTTGGAGTCCATGTTTGTATGATATTGTGTAAAAACTTCATTCAAGAAACTGATTTCGATGTAACATATTGTATTGTAAACCATTATGTAATGGTCGTGTGTAAACAAGATATTTTAGATTATCATTAGTTGTTAATCTACGTAAAGCTTTTTAAACCTTTATTTATGAAATAAAGGTTATGGTTTGTTTTTAAAATGAATGCAGTCTTTGAAAAACGTCTCATATATAGGTCAAAACCTCGCAACGAAATCAATTAATATGGAACGTTTTTAATCAATAAGAACAGGACATTTCACTAGCCACCATGAAACCATCTGTGACAACCCGAAAATTTCCAACCAAATTTAAACTTTAATCTTTATATGTTTCCGACACGATAAGCAATATTTGTTAAGTTAAATTTCAAGAATTTTAAACTATGTTCATACATTCATTCAACCTCGACCAAGTTCCAACGATTCACGAACCATTAAACGAATATGATTATATATGTATATGTGTATATATATTATAACTTGAAACGTAAACAAAATATTAGATTAAATACTTTATATGATTTTATCTGTTTCAAAATGTTTATCAATAGAATTAGAAGATAAGATCAAATGATTGAATTATCAGATTTATTGAATTATGATTACAAGTCTCTGTTGAAAGGCCCACGTTGATTTGAGAAATCTTTCCATTTTAACAATATTCGGAAAATGGTAAAGTGATTTATAAATAAGAACAAATTGTCAATCATTGAGAACTAGACAAATGATAGTGAAAGATTGAATCTCAGAAAGACTCGATTGATCTATTTAGTTTCAAACGTACAAAAAGAACTTTAGTTTAAAAAGAACTTTATTATTAAAACGTATATAACTTTTATAAATATCTAGAACCATTTTTGACAACTCATTACTTAACTAGTATGATAAAGATAACGATATTTATATTTTATTTTATATATATAATGATTTAAATTAATATTATATATATTTATATGCGTATTATACGTACATAGTTTTATACTTTTATTATACTTAAACTTTACCTTTACTTTATTTTTACTTTACTTTAACTTTAATAATTCACTTTCATAATTCATACTTTAATAATTCACTTTAATAATTCATACTTTAATAATTCACTTTAATAATTCATACTTTAATAATTCACTTTAATAATTCATACTTTAATAATTCACTTTAATAATTCAAAAATCTATTATAAATAGAATTCAATAGGTTTCATTATTTCATAGAAACTTGAAAATATTTTCTCTAAACTCTCTCAATCGATTTACATATATATATTTACTCCGTATTATTTCAAGATATTATTAGTATACATAAAATATTACGACGGAGTGCTGTCCGAGTGATTTCGAAATTGTTTTTCGAGTGGGATAGGGTTAAGGAAATTATGGGTTATAGCTATGGAGGTGATTGAGTATGGTTCATGGGTATGCTCGTGAGGTCAATATAGTATTTATCATTTCCGTTGCGTCTACGTACCTTTCCTGCAATATTGAATCTCAATATTGATACGTGAGTACTCATAATTTAACTTTTACATACTAATAGTGTATCCCTGACTAGTGCTCGAGTATTTAGGATTATGCATGCTTGTACTTTTGACATTGCCCTTAGACAGGTTAGGTTGAATGTTGAATTAGTTACACTTGCGGTTGAGATAAGGTATAAGATATGCATGTCCTTGGAAAGCTAGCAAAAAATTAAGAACTTTTCCTTTAGATATCGAATGGTTTCGATGAACGGATTAGAAGTTATAATCAATTGAATTTTCGATATTTTTATTAAAAATGATTATTATTATCGTCGTTTTTATCGTCGTTCTAGTTTTATCTTATTATTATCATTATTATTATCTTTATCAATAAAAGGGATTTATCATTAAAAATTGTTATTTTTTTATTATTACTATCGTTATTATCGTTAAAGTTATAATTAGTATTATTATTATTATCCAATTATTATTATTATTATTATTATTGGTATTATTATTATTATTATTATTATCATTATTAATATATATATCATTATTTAAAAATGGTTATTGTTATTGTTATTATTATTATTACTATATTATCATTAAGATAATTATTAGTATTATCGTTAATAATGTTATAGTAACTATCATTATTAATATTAGTGTAATTAAAACAAATATTTGTAACACCTAATTATTTTGATTACTATTATTATCATTATTATGAACACGATATAAAAGACGATTAAAAGCTATTAAACGAAATGATTAGAAAATAATGGGTAAGAGTATCATGATGAAATTAAAATGTTATAAGATATTGATTTAGATAAAATTATCGTTCTTATTATTTTTATCATTACTATTATTATTAAAAGTATCGTTAGTATTAAAATATCATTTTAACAAAAATTATCATTTTAATAGAAATGTCATTGTTACTATAAAATATCATTATTATTATTATTTTAAATAGAATTTTTATTTTAAAGATAATATTAAAAATTATCGTAAATATTAAAGTTATCATAATTAGAATTATCGTTTTATCTAATGTCATCTTAGTAATTATAAATATTGATATTTTTATAATAATAATTATTATTACAAAATAATACAACTTTTACTTACTATCATTATAGATATTATTTTATCAAATAAATATGTGATACAAACATATTTTACTACGTGTAATAACTTACATTAATAATATCTATCATATTATCTTTATGATATTAAATGAACCCTATAAATTTTATTACTTAATATATATATATAAGTATATTTTATTATATAAATTTAATATAAAATTTTATTTATTAATAAATAAATTATATTATTTACTCTAATAAATCTTTTAAAAATATTTAAAAATATAAAACAACGATATTTAGACTATATATTAATCATGTATAGATTTTTGGAAATTATTTTGAGTCACATTTACTTTTGTTGACTTTTGCATATTAGTCTCGAGCATTAGGATTGTGGTACACTATGACTTGACCTAATTTGTTAGACAAATATTGACCAACACATAAATATATATAATTAATTTAGGTTCGTAAATCCTAGGCCAACCTTGCACTTGTTCAATGACGTTATATGTATTGTTACTACGAAATACAGTATGGTGAGTTTCATTTGCTCCCTTTTTAAATGCTTTTGCAATATATATTTTTGGGACTGAGAATACATGCGCTGCTTTATAAATGTTTGACGATATAGACACAAGTAATTGAAACTACATTCTATGGTTGAATTATCGAAATCGAATATGCCCCTTTTTAGTCTGGTAATCTAAGAATTAGGGAACAGACACTCTAATTGACGCGAATCCTAAAGATAGATCTATCGGGCCCAACAAGCCCCATCCAAAGTACCGGATGCTTTAGTACTTCGAAATTTATATCATGTCCGAAGGAGGATCCCGGAATGATGGGGATATTCTTATATGCATATTGTGAATGTCGGTTACCAGATGTTCACCATATGAATGATTATTTTTGTCTCTATGCATGGGACGTATATTTATGAGAACTGGAAATGAAATTCTTATGGTCTATTAAAATGATGGAAATAAATGATTATGATAAACTAATGAACTCACCAACCTTTTGGTTGACACTTTAAAGCATGTTTATTCTCAGGTGTTAAAGAAATCTTCCGCTGTGCATTTGCTCATTTTAAAGATGTTACTTGGAGTCTTTCATAGCATATTTCGAAGAACGTTGCATTCGAGTCATTGAGTTCATCAAAGATTATTATTAAATCAATTTATAGTTGGATAGTGGATATTATGAAATGGTATGCATTCCTGTCAATTTTCGATGTAAAGAAAGATTGTCTTTTAAAAACGAATGCAATGTTTGTAAAATGTATCATATAGAGGTCAAATACCTCGCAATGTAATCAACTATTGTGAATCGTTTATAATGTATATGAACGGGTCCTTTCAGTTGGTATCAGAGCGATGGTCTTAGAGAACCAGGTCTGCATTAGTGTGTCTAACTGATAAGTCGATAGGAAGCATTAGTGAGTCTGGACTTCGATCGTGTCTGCATGTCAAAAGTTTTGCTTATCATTTTGTATCAAAAATTAACTACTTATCATCCTCAGTAAATTACCTTCTTATCTTTTTTAGTCTAAGACACGTCTTGCTGCATTGATTGCATGAATAGTGTATAGACAAAAATTCATATCTTAGCATATCTGCTAAATCATATCTTATCGTATCTGTTACTTTAAACTTTGCCTGACATATCCCGCAAAGTCCTCCGTAATCTACGAAATCTTTTGATGTATATATATATATATATATATATATATATATATATATATATATATATATATATATATATATATATATATATATATATATATATATATATATATATATATATTCTATGCAATTAGAATACCATTCGTTAGCCAAAATCATTTCATATCCAAAAAAAAAATAAAAAATCCTTTATCCAATCTTGCGAAATGGAATTCGTCATCAGTTCAAGTCACTCAGATTCCGAAATGGAATCCCATTCTAGCTCCGAAAGCAGTGTGACCGGAATAGATCAACCAATCAGTCATCACCTATTCTGGTTGAATTGGGGATGGGTTCGTAGCCTCCTCAATCATTGGAGACAAGAAGAAGGTGATCCCTTCCATCCACCACATTGCCCTCTTGACGAAGAACCTGAAGCACTTACCGGCGAACCTGTCCGAACCACCATGTTCTGGCTCATTTCCAGAGTATCTCGTCACGATTATATATTACATCAAATTTTAGATTTTATTTATCCGCTCGTCCGAACCGACAATCACCCCGGTGTAATAGAAGAAGTCAACGAGCTTCGCGCTCGGGTAGTGGCTTTGGAGAATATGGTGCAGAGATTACAAACACCAGCAACAGCATCAGCAGCATAACTAGTACCACCATCATCAACGCCAACAGTACCATTACCACTTCCAACCACAATCGCGTCGTAAACCTCAACTTCACAATCTGTCCCACGAGCATCAATGTCATACGCACCATAGATACCAAGGAGTACCAACAACAATAACTGATGAAGTATTAATTCATAACTTCATTGGAGAAACATTTTGCGGTGATTATGTAATCTCTAAAGTCTTAGAGATTATCTAATCTAGCCCTAACCATAAATCAGTTAAGCGAACCAAAAATGATAGAAGGAAGAGTAGAAACCCTGACAAAAATGGTGTGTGATTAACAAGCTAAACTTGCTTTACCAACAGCATCAGCAGTACCGTCAGAGTTACCAGCATTGTCAGTACAGTCAACATCCGAATCAAAAACACCGATAACATCACAAACTCCGTCAGTTCAAGAATCACTGCGGACATCATTACGAATCAATAACGTGTATATTGTATCAACGAGTTATGTAGAATTAACTCATTCCCTCTCAAGAAATTATATGTATATTATATATATATATATTTTGAAATAAATCTTTCCGTGCTAAACTATTGTTTGTGAATCTTAACTACTCGGTTAATTCATATTACAAATATTCAATAATGTACGTCCTTCGGCCGCAACTTAACCAGCGTTAATTACAATCTCTGTCGCAATTCAACAAATTCCAATTCATAATAAATCAAGTATATATTTGATTTTACACTTTCATCATCGATGTACCCGAAACTTTTCAGATAACATCATTCGTACTTTGCGAAATTCACAAGAATTCCACGAACCGAACATCATACATCAACAAATAACGAAGTATTGATTCATAATTTCAATGTCATTAAAGAAATACTACGTAAAAGTTATGTACTTTTTAAAGCCTTTAGGGATTATTAAATTCTAGTTTCAACCGTAAATCAAATGAGTTTAATTTAACATTAACTCATTAAATCTATGTTACATCTGAAGAAAATATACATATATATATATATATATATTTTCATAAAGAATGTAATAAAATTCTTTTGTACAAAATATTAATTGTGAAATTTTTTTTAACGGGTAGGTAAAACCCGAGAGATATATAAATTCACAAATAATATATTACATTCTTCGAATCTGATTCAGCAAATTATCCATTATACTCCCTACTTTCACAACAATATACATTCTTTTATAGAAATCAAAACAACCATACTCATTCAAAATTTAATTACATATTCTGATTTTGAAATCTCAAAATTCAACTCGAGATATGACCAAAATCATCACTCTTAGATCCTTACATTTTCACAAGCTATAATTTGACTTCAAAACTGTGTTAGAACATCAAATGTATGTTAACGATTACAATCTGTGTTCAAACCCTTCGAAAATTTCTGAAGACACTTCGAATGATGAGCAATCGAGATGATGATCCAACCACATGTTACCCACAGTTATGTACCCGAAAAACTCTTGAAACCAAAGTAAAAGTTTAAACAACGTATCCTCGTCAGATTCTTTGGCATTTATTATTAAAAATAACTTTGCGACTCCTATTCAAAGTAGCCAGTTTTGTCACAGCTCCAGCAAGTCAACTTCGACTTTTCAATCAGAATAACCTTATTATAACCTTGAGATATACACCATCGTTACCAGGGAACCTTTTACATTCCACCACATTATTAGCAGATGTACCAACAACTTCATTACCCTTTGACTTTAGCCTCTCCAAAAATTCATTATAATTATTTATTGAAACCCCATCATTTACTCATTCGCATCTTGTAATGAGAATTGCCATACGAATCATTGGGAATTAGCAATCAGTATTTTGAAATCTCGCAGCATGTCTACGCCAACAGTTATATGTGTATATATAACGTCTATCTTCTGGACTTAATTTGAATGTGAAGTTTATGAAAAACACTCCGAACTAAGAATTGGTTCTCCGAAAATGGAAAAATGCTGATGAAGCAGCAAAAACTAAAAACAACTTTAAACGGTAAAATCTGAATGATAATGATGAAGTGTGCAGGCAAAGCGCAGAAAAAGAGAAGTTTTGGAACTGGAAAACGGATTGAGCAAAGTAGGAAGGAGGCTTTGGACAAATTACAAAGATTGAACCTGACTTTAAAGGATCTAAATGATTCAGTACCTGCTGAAGTCATTAACGAATACCTTGCTCCTGACTCTAAACCCCCGCGGACAATATTCTTCATCATCCTCTGATATTAGAAATTCTAAAATATTATCATATTTTTCATTATAAATATCCTCCATATTTCTGAAGATATTTTCTTAATTTTTCTTATTTGAAATCATTTACCTCTTCGCACTATCTGTATTACATCATAAAAGAAACTATTTTAGTTTCAAAATTCTGAAACATTCAAGTTTAAAATAGGAATATTTTGAAGTAGTGTTGGGAACTGAAGCATGAATTAGTATAATATAATAACACTTGATCAACGTGATTATATTACAGTAAGTCATGCTGAGTTTCTAAATGAAACGTGATGATTCACAGATCATAATATCATCATGTGCCATGTTATACGACTCTTGTATTCTATTTAACTTCTAAAATATCAAGAAAATATTTCTTGATGATTCGGCCTTTTCCAAGGTATTTTTAGTAATTTGACAAGTCAAGATCGTGCCATCACAATTTCCTTCCTAGAACATTAACAATGTTCATTCTGAAATTTATATCTGTGAATTCTGGACCATTACAAGCGGTGCTTAATCGCAAGAAGAAGAAACAAAAGGACAAAACTCTGAAATAAAAATTGGGGTATAAATTGCAGCAAATAAAAGAGAGCATTAACTGTTAATGATAATGATTATAGAAGACAGAAGCAGAGACTTTGAAATATAAGGGAACATATAAAGCCCAACGATAAACCAGAAATTATAAACCATATATATCGATGCATATAGCAATATAAAGACACGGGAGAACTAGAAACACTATAAACCCAAGAGTATAGTAGAAGTAAATAGATTCTTCCGGAGGTAGATGAAAAAGAAGAATGACTGATATGAAAGTTAGAAGTATATCGAGAATCAGAACTGGATGGAGCATATTGATGAATACTTTAAAATATGAGTTGAGGGGGAAAGAATAGAAGGTGATGAAACATGACTAGGAACTTAGAAATCAACAGATTTAACTCACACAATGGCGGAATAAGTGAATCAAACCCTCTAGTTAATAGGTTAATTTTTTTTGATTAATTTAGTCAATCCACAACTAAATCAAGTGTGATTAGATCAACACCTAGAGCTATTATTCACCACCTGGGTGATTTGGACTGAGAGAAAATTAGAGGAGCTCACTAGATCTGAGTGTGTGTAACAAATGAGAGGCTTAACCTAAAATGAAGAACATAAGACTTTATATACCCCTGATGTTGACTCACCCATACGATTCATTCATCACACGTACGAGTTGGCTTCATCAGCCGTACGGGTGATCACTCACTCGTGTCTTCTCATTTAGGTTGTAATTGTGACTTAGCTCAGCATCAACCGTGCGTATGAGCCTGTCAGCCATACTAGTGAGGCTTCACTCGTACGTCTAACTAAGTCTAACATAGTCAAACATTGAAATCTCGTTCCTGCAGTTCCTGTAACCACATACAAACACGTATAGGATAATAACGAGCAATCATGGTGTCATGTAAACTGTTGTACCTGCAATGGACGTGGGTAGATGTCTAGGGACTTGCATAAAATGCATCAACAGAAGGTGTGAGTTGTAATGAAACGAAGGAGGTGAATTTATAAGAAAATCTCCGACGAAACAATTAAAATGGACGATCTCATTTAAAGGGGATCCTAATTCCCTTGATTACCGGAGAGTCAAATCTTATTAAGAAGATTTTCTTCAAATCCCTTGAAATCTGGGAATCAATCATATCTACGTCAAATGATAAGATGAATCTACACTTACTCATTTCACTCTTCTATGTTAGCTTCATTCGTACTCTTCATATAAATGGATTGTTTATCCAAATTATTCGTTGATGATAAAACTCTAATTTTTAGCCCGTATGCATCATGAAAACATACTTATTATCATGCACGACCTTTCCACTCAAATTTCAGGACGAAATTTCTTTAACGGGTAGGTACTATGATAACCCGGAAATTTCCAACCAAATTTAAACTTTAATCTTTATATGTTTCCGACACGATAAGCAATATTTGTTAAGTTAAATTTCAATAATTTTAAACTATGTTCATACATTCATTCAACCTCGACCAAGTTCCAACGATTCACGAACCATTAAACGAATATGATTATATATGTATATGTGTATATATACTATAACTTGAAACATAAACAAAATATTAGATTAAATACTTTATTTGATTGTATCTGTTTCAAAATGTTTATCAATGGAATTAGAAGATAAGATCAAATGATTGAATTATCAGATATATTGAATTATGATTACAAGTCTCTGTTGAAAGGCCCACGTTGATTTGAGAAATCTTTCCATTTTAACAATATTCGGAAAATGGTAAAGTGATTTAAAAATAAGAACAAATTGTCAATCATTGAGAACTAGAGAAATGATAGTGGAAGATTGAATCTCATAAAGACTCGATTGATCTATTTAGTTTCAAACATACAAAAACGTTTTCAGTTTAAAAAGAACTTTATTATTAAAACGTATATAACTTTTATAAATATCTAGAACCACTTTTGACAACTCATTACTTAACTAGTATGATAAAGATAACGATATTTATATTTTATTTTATATATATAATGATTTAAATTAATATTATATATATTTATACGCGTATTATACGTACATAGTTTTATACTTTTACTATACTTAAACTTTACCTTTACTTTATTTTTACTTTACTTTAACTTTAATAATTCACTTTCATAATTCATACTTTAATAATCCACTTTAATAATTCATACTTTAATAATTCACTTTAATAATTCATACTTTAATAATTCACTTTAATAATTCATACTTTAATAATCCACTTTAATAATTCATACTTTAATAATTCACTTTAATAATTCAAAAATCTATTATAAATAGAATTCAATAGGTTTCATTATTTCATAGAAACTTGAAAATATTTTTCTCTAAACTCTCTCAATCGATTTACATATATATATTTACTCCGTATTATTTCAAGATATTATTAGTATACATAAAATATTACGACGGAGTGCTGTCCGAGTGATTTCGAAATTGTTTTTTGAGTGGGATAGGATTAAGGAAATTATGGGTTATAGCTATGGAGGTGATTGAGTATGGTTCATGGGTATGCTCGTGAGGTCAATATAGTGTTTATCATTTCCGTTGCGTCTACGTACCTTTCCCGCAATATTGAATCTCAATATTGATACGTGAGTACTCATAATTTAACTTTTACATACTAATAGTGTATCCCTGACTAGTGCTCGAGTATTTAGGATTATGCATGCTTGTACTTTTGATATTGCCCTTAGACAGGTTAGGTTGAATGTTGAATTAGTTACACTTGCGGTTCAGATAAGGTATAAGATATGCATGTCCTTGGAAAGCTAGCGAAAAATTAAGAACTTTTCCTTTAGATATCGAATGCTTTCGATGAACGGATTAGAAGTTATAATCAATTGAATTTTCGATATTTTTATTAAAAATGATTATTATTATTGTCGTTTTTATCGTCGTTCTAGTTTTATCTTATTATTATCATTATTATTATCTTTATCAATAAAAGGAATTTATCATTAAAAATTGTTATTTTTTTATTATTACTATCGTTATTATCGTTAAAGTTATAATTAGTATTATTATTATTATCCAATTATTATTATTATTATTATTATTGATATTATTATTATTATTATTATTATTATTATTATTATTATTATTATTATTATCATTATTAATATACATATCATTATTTAAAAATGGTTATTGTTATTGTTATTATTATTATTACTATATTATCATTAAGATAATTATTAGTATTATCGTTAATAATGTTATAGTAACTATCATTATTAATATTAGTGTAATTAAAACAAATATTTGTAACACCTAATTATTTTGATTACTATTATTATCATTATTATGAACACGATATAAAAGACGATTAAAAGCTATTAAACGAAACGATTAGGAAATAATGGGTAAGAGTATCATGATGAAATTAAAATGTTATAAGATATTGATTTAGATAAAATTATCGTTCTTATTATTTTTATCATTACTATTATTATTAAAAGTATCGTTAGTATTAAAACTATCATTTTAATAAAAATTATCATTTTAATAGAAATGTCATTGTTACTATAAAATATCATTATTATTATTATTTTAAATAAAATTTTTATTTTAAAGATAATATTAAAAATTATCGTAAATATTAAAGTTATCATAATTAGAATTATCGTTTTATCTAATGTCATCTTAGTAATTATAAATATTGATATTTTTATAATAATAATTATTATTACAAAATAATACAACTTTTACTTACTATCATTATAGATATTATTTTATCAAATAAATATGTGATACAAACATATTTTACTACGTGTAATAACTTACTTTAATAATACCTATCATATTATCTTTATGATATTAAATGAACCCTATAAATTTTATTACTTAATATATATATAAGTATATTTTATTATATAAATTTAATATAAAATTTTATTTATTAATAAATAAATTATATTATTTACTCTAATAAATCTTTTAAAAATATTTAAAAATATAAAACAACGATATTTAAACTATATATTAATCATGTATAGATTTTTGGAAATTATTTTGAGTCAAATTTACTTTTGATGACTTTTGCATATTAGTCTCGAGCATTAGGATTGTGGTACACTATGACTTGACCTAATTTGTTAGACAAATATTGACCAACACATAAATATATATAATTAATTTAGGTTCGTGAATCCGAGGCCAACCTTGCACTTGTTCAATGACGTTATATGTATTTTTACTACGAAATACAGTATGGTGAGTTTCATTTGCTCCCTTTTTAAATGCTTTTGCAATATATATTTTTGGGACTGAGAATACATGTGCTGCTTGATAAATGTTTGACGATATAGACACAAGTAATTGAAACTACATTCTATGGTTGAATTAACGAAATCGAATATGCCCCTTTTTAGTCTGGTAATCTAAGAATTAGGGAACAGACACCCTAATTGACGCGAATCCTAAAGATAGATCTATCGGGCACAACAAGCCCCATCCAAAGTACCGGATGCTTTAGTACTTCGAAATTTATATCATCTTTGAAGGAGGATCTCGGAATGATGGGGATATTCTTATATGCATATTGTGAATGTCGGTTACCAGGTGTTCACCATATGAATGATTATTTTTGTCTCTATGCATGGGACGTATATTTATGAGAACTGGAAATGAAATTCTTGTGGTCTATTAAAATAATGGAAATAAATGATTATGATAAACTAATGAACTCACCAACCTTTTGGTTGACACTTTAAAGCATGTTTATTCTCAGGTGTTAAAGAAATCTTCCGTTGTGCATTTGCTCATTTTAAAGATATTACTTGGAGTCTTTGATAGCATATTTCGAAGAACGTTGCATTCGAGTCATTGAGTTCATCAAAGATTATTATTAAATCAATTTATAGTTGGATAGTGGATATTATGAAATGGTATGCATTCCTGTCAATTTTCAATGTAAAGAAAGATTGTCTTTTAAAAACGAATGCAATGTTTGTAAAATGTATCATATAGAGGTCAAATACCTCGCAATGTAATCAACTATTGTGAATCGTTTATAATGTATATGAACGGGTCCTTTCACCATCGAAGATCACCACTTCAACCAAGACCATCGAAGCCTATTAACTTTCTGTTTCTGTTTTGATTGAATCCTGTCATGAACCACCGAAGCAAACCGCCACCATATCTATTTTTTTTCCGCTACAGCTATATATTTTTTTCTTTTTGATACCGTCGCTGGAAAACACCACAATACCCTCACTTTGATCATTCAATCGTTCAATCTACTACTACATCTGTTTCCTTTTCGGTTTAAGCGCCCACGTAACAAAAGAAGGATGATGAGAAGATGATAGAGACGATAGTGATGATGATAATTAGAAACAGAGATATTGATGGTCACGATTTTGTTTACTGCTCGATCAATTTTTTTTTCTTCTCGCTGTTACAAACCAAAAACCCTTGTTGCCATTTTAAATTGTTGTTTCCTTTTTCCTTTGTTGGCTGACAGAGAATAAAAAAATCACCCACTTGGAACCAAATTATTACTCGTCATTTTTTTTTGTAGGGCCAACAACTAATAAACCTTGCAAGATCAACTCCTGTTTTCATTTGCAAACCGTAACCCAATTTAATTTTATTACTTGAGCCTAACTATTTTGTTTTCCTAAATGGGCCGTATATTTATTTTTGGGCTAGTGGGCCGTAATAAATATTGGGCTATGACCCAATGGAGATAGTAATTGAGGGGAAGAAGCAAACAGACCGAATGGTTATATAATTGTAATTCGAGAATAATACAGAAAGCCTTAAGTAGAGCAATGGTTTAGGTGTTGGGGTTTAAGCGAGAGGTCTTGGGTTCGAGTCCTGTCTGAGGCATTCTTTGTAGGGAAAAAGCTTTTAAAGGTAGTTTCAAGTATTATTAGTTTTATTGTTATTATTATTATTAATTGTTATTGTTATAAAGTTAATTATTATTATCACTAATATTAGTAATATGATTATTAGTATAATTAATAGTATTATCATTATTATTACTACTAATATTATTATTAAGTATTATATTATTATTATTATTATTATTATTATTATTATTATTATTATTATTATTATTATTATTATTATTATTATTATTAACATTAGTATTAGTATTATCATTAAAAAATATTATTAGTAGTATCATTATTATCAAAACTATCATTATTATCGTTATCAGTACTATCTATATCCTTATTATTAAAATAATCACGATTATGAAAATAAAAGTATACGTTTTTAAATGGAACTTAGTATAAATTCTATAAAACAACAAATATATAAATAATATATAGTAATAAACGAAATTATGTGATTTCCATTATATGTTTTAATAGATATACAAATGTTATAGGTTCGTGAATCCAAGGCCAACCATGCATTGTTCAATATAGTCATATGTATTTTTACTACAAAATACATTAGGTGAGTTCCATTTTTCTTTTTACCCTTTATATTTTTGGGCTGAGAATACATGCGCAATTTTTATAAATGTTTTACGAAATAGACACAAGTAATTGAAACTACATTATATGGGTGAATGATTGAAGCCGAATATGCCCCTTTTTCTTGGTAACCTAAGAATTAGTAAACCGATCTACTAATTGACGCGAATCCTAAAGACAGATCTATTGGGCCTAACGAACCCCATCCTAAGTACCGGATGCTTTAGTACTTCGATGTTGTTTTTATCATGTTCGAAGGATTTCCCGGAATGATAGGGGATATTCTTATATGTATCTTGTTAATGTCGGTTATCAGGTGTTCACCATATGAATGATTTTTGTCTCTATGCATGGGACGTATATTTATGAGAACTGGAAATGAAATTCTTGTGGTCTATTAAAATGATGAAAATGAATGATTATGATAAACTAATGAACTCACCAACCTTTTGGTTAACACTTTAAAGCATGTTTATTCTCCGGTATGAAAGAAATCTTCCGCTGTGCATTTGCTCATTTTAGAGATATTACTTGGAGTCATTCATGACATATTTCAAAAGACATTGCATTCGAGTCGTTGAGTTCATCAAGATTATTATTAAGTAAATTATAGTTAGATATATTATGAAATGGTATGCATGCCATCAACTTTTGATATAATGAAAGTTAGTCTTTCAAAAACGAATGCAATGTTTGTAAAATGTATCATATAGAGATCAAGTACCTCGCGATGTAACCAAATGTAATGTATTCGTCCAGATGGATTAGGACGGGGCATTAGAGTTGTGGAGAGAGCATCAGCCAACCACCACGATCGTCTAGTGATTACCGAGATGGTGTTTCGCGATTCCCATGACATTTTTGGGCCGAACATCATAGTTTTTAAATAAGACAACTTAATTGGTGCTTCTTATGGAGAGAGCATCAGCCAAACACAAGAGGCCCAAGGCATATATGGGATTAAACATACCAGTTGACAATTGTTGTTAAGGATCCCATTAAGATATAGAAATTGTATTAGACTTGCAATTGGTAATTGCTACCTACCTTGTTGATTTAAACTTAGTGGAGAGAGCATCAGCCAACCACTCAAGGTTAAATGTAACTTGGATTCTAGCCTTTAACAAATTAATTTTTCATAAGAAAGTTAGGGTAATTAATTATTAAAGGATCAAATATTAAAAATACTAAAAGAACTTTGTTAATTTTGTAGATGGCACCCAATGCAACTATACCCGTTCACCACCTTTCTCTAAGATCTGTCTTAGAGATGGAAAAACTCAATGATACAAACTTCTTAGACTGGTATCGTAATTTGAGAATTGTTCTCAAAGTTGAAAAGAAGTCGTATATACTTGATGGACCCATTCCCGAGGAACCCCCTGCTAATGCCACTAAGAGCATCCAAGATGCTTGGACTAAGCACACGGATGACTCCACAGAGGTAGCATGCCTAATGTTAGCCACCATTATTCCAGACTTGTAGAAGGACCTGGAACATCATGATTCCTTTGAGATGCTTAAGCAGCTAAAGGAAATGTTCCAACAATAAGCTAGGCAACAACGCTTTGAAACTGTCAGAGCGTTACACGCATGCAAGATGGCAGAGGGAACATCTGCAAGCTCTTATGTTCTGAAAATGAAGAGCTACATAGATCAACTTGATAGGCTTGAATCTTCCATTGGTCTTGAGTTGGCAATAGACTTGATCCTCAACTCACTACCAAAGTCATATGATCAGTTTGTCTTGAACTACAATATGAACAATTGGCAGAAATCTATCTCGGAGTTGCATTTAATGCTTAAGACTGCCGAGATGAATATTCCATCTAAAACCTCTGAAGTCCTCATGATTCGGGAAGGAAAAATCAAGAAGCTACAAGCCAAAGGCAAAGGTAAAGGCAAACCTAAGAGTCAAGGCAACTACAAAGGCAAAAAGTTTGTCCCAAAGGATTCTGTCAAGAAGAAAGAAAAACCTGCCAAAGATGCCACTTGTTTCCATTGTGGAGAAATTGGTCATTGGAATCGTAACTGCCCGACTTACCTTGCATAGCTGAAAAAGACAAAGGCTAGCAATGCTAGCACCTCGGGTATCTATATGATAGAACTATTTGCTTTCTCTAGTTATTCATGGGTATTTGATACTGGTTATGGAACTCACATTTGTGATAATGTGCAGGGACTAAGAAAGATTAAGAAGCTGAAACCAGGCGATTTGGTATTGCATGTTGGCAACGGAGCACATGTTGCGGTCGTAGCAATAGGCACTTATGAACTTTTATTAGCAAATGGCCTGTATTTAATATTAAATAATTGTTATTATGTCCCTAGTCTATCTAGGAACATTATTTTAGCTGCACGTTTGTATGAATCTGGTTACTCGTATGCTTTTCCTAATGGTAATATTTCAGTTTTCAATAAAGATGTTTTTTATTTTGAGGCACGGCCTCACAATGGCATATATGAAGTTGACATACAAGATTCATCCAATAATAGTTCTATGTATAACATAAACACCAAAAGATCCAAGCATGACTTGAATCAAACTTATCTATGGCATTGTCGTCTTGGTCACATAAACAAGAAACGCATAACTAAACTCCAATCTGATGGAATTTTAAAATCAACTAACTCTGAGTCATTTGATGTATGTGAATCTTGTTTAAACGGGAAGATGACAAAGGCACCTTTCTCCAGTTTCGGAGAAAGAGCAAAGGATCTTTTTGGACTTATACATTCCGATGTATGCGGTCCTTTTAGAACTATGTCAAGAAATGGTGAAAGATACTTCATTACATTTACTGATGATTTTAGTAGATTTGGTTATGTTTACATACTGAAACATAAACATGAGGCATTTGAAACGTTCAAAGTGTTTCAAAATGAGGTTCAAAATCAGCTAGGCAAAACGATAAAGGTTCTTATATCGGATCGAGGAGGTGAGTACTTGTATCAAGAGTTTGATGATCATCTAAAGAATTGTGGAATTATTTCACAACGCACTCCACCCAGAACACCACAACATAATGGTGTTTCTGAGAGGAGGAACTGAACCTTACTTGATATGGTTCGATCTATGATGAATCATACTACACTTCCTCCATCCTTCTGGACCTATGCCTTATTATCTGCTGCTCGCATATTAAATATGGTACTAACCAAAAAGGTGAATAAGACACCATACGAGTTATGGCATGAAAAAATTCCAAATTTATCTTATTTGAAAGTTTGGGGTTGCGAAGCTCATGTTCGACAAGAAACTTCCAACAAACTTGATCCCAGATCTATCAAATGCATTTTTGTGGGATACCCAAAGGATTCTATGGGATATTATTTCTACAATCCTACCGAGAACAAAGTATTTGTTTCTAGACACGCTACTTTTCTAGAAAAATAGTTTCTATTAAATAAAGCAAGTAGAAGTAATGTAAAACTTGAAGAAATTCAAGAACCACAAAATATCACACCTGAGGTTGGCACTATCTATCAACAAATTGTTAAAGAACCTGAATAATTGGTTGCTCAGGAACCTGAAGTAACACAAGACATTCGTAGATCTAGTAGACCAAAGTGAGCCCACTAACTACAAAGATGCTACATTAGATCTTGAATCTAAGAAATGGCATGAAGCCATGAATGACGAGATGCAGTACATGTATGACAACGAAGTATGGGACTTAGTTGATCTACCTCCTGACAGCAAGGCTGTTGGGAGCAAATGGATTTTCAAGAAAAAAACCGATATGGACGAAAATGTACATACATTTAAGGCAAGACTAGTGGCGAAAGGTTTCACTCAAACTCATGGTATTGACTATGACGAAACTTTCTCTCCAGTAGTCATGCTAAAATCAATTAGAATACTCACTGACATAGCCGCATATTATGACTATGAGATATGGCAAATGGATGTCAAAACCGCATTCCTTAATGGACACTTAAGTGAAGATGTCTATATGGAACAACTAGAAGGTTTCGTAAATCCTAAGTATCCTAATAAAGTGTGTAAGCTTAAAAGAGCCATTTACAGATTAAAGCAAGCATCTAGAAGCTGGAATCTTCGTTTTGATGAGAAAATAAAAGAGTTTGATTTTATCAAAAATGAAGATGAGCCATGTGTTTACAAAAGGGCTAGTGGGAGCATAGTAGTATTTTTAATCTTATATGTAGATGATATATTACTTATTGGAAATGACATCCCAACTTTACAAAAGGTAAAGTCTTGGCTTGGGAAGTGTTTTCAAATGAAAGACCTTGACGATGATGTTTATATTCTAGGAATAAAAATTTATAGAGATAGATCAAAGCGGCTAATCGGCTTGAGCCAAAGTGCATATTTTGAAAAGATTCTAAAAAGATTCAAGATGCAAGCTTCCAAACGCGGATTTTTGCCAATGTCACATGGTACAATATTGAGCAATTCTCAAAGTCCTAGCACAAATGATGAGCTTAGACGAATGAATGGAACTCCATATGCTTCTGCAATTGGATCCATTATGTATGCCATGTTATGCACAAGACCAGACGTACCGTATGCTTTGAGCATGACGAGTAGATGCTAAAAAAATTGGGTGAAAGCCACTGGATGGCTGTCAAGAACATCCTAAAGTACTTGAGAAGGACTAAAGATATGTTCTTGATTTATGGTGGTGTGGAAGAAGATCTTACTGTAAAGTGCTACACAGATGCTAGCTTCCAAACTGATAGAGATGATTCACGATCACAATCTGGATATGTCTTTATCTTAAATGGAGGAGCTATAACTTGGAAAAGTTCTAAGAAGAAAGTAGTTGCACAATCTACTACAGAAGCTGAATACATTGCTGCATCGGAGGCAGCATAAGAGGCTGTGTGGATGAAAAAGTTCATTGCTGATTTAGGGGTGATGCCAAGCATAGAAGACCCCATAGAAATATTTTGTGACAACAATGGTGCTATTGCTCAAGCAAAAGAACCTAGATCGCATCACAGCACCAAACATATCCTTAGGAGATTCCACTACATATGTCACATAGTGGAAAACGGATATGTTTGTATTCGCAAAGTTCACACAGATCAAAACCTTGCCGATCCTTTTACAAAGACCTTGGCACAATCAAAACACGAGGGTCATGCTCGGTCCATAGGACTACGTAATGAATGTGATTGGATTTGTTTGTAATTTATGTATTTGAATATTTGGAACATTTATGCAACATTTATATTAAATGATATGATGTATTTGGAGATAATCATACTCATTAATAATTGTTGTGTTCTTTATTAGTATGTTTAAATCCTTGAATAACATCGTTATTCTAAAACGTCCATAGTCGATCACAATTATGGGAATAATTATGACATAAGACTAATTTGAATAAGTTGGTTAACTTTCATGGAGATGAAAGTGGAGCAAGGGAGTTGTAGCCAAATTCACGTGTGTTTATTAGAGAATAAACATTGGACATGACCCGCTTTCAAGATCACTTCATGGATCGATGTCATAAGTGATTCTTGAAAATGGTAATATCTTTATATCCTTAGACCGTAGATACATATTGGGTCTTAAGTGTGAGGATTGTTATACTTTGACATAGTCAAACGTTGTTCTTTAGCCAGACAATCATAAAAGATATTGTTAAGTATAATATGAGACACATGAGAGACGTGTGTAGTCTAGACGGGATTTGTTCCTTTCATATGGATGAGAGATTGACATCTATGGGCCCCTCGATGATTTAAATTGATTAAGATCGTGGCCACGCTCAAACTATATTGATATATTCAATGGTGTTTGTTTTATCATTTTTAATCTTGATCGAGTAACATAATGTATGAGCTAAATATGAGATTGATTGCTATCCATGTCTCATGCTCAACGTGATGTCAGTAACAAAGGGATAACTAATACCTTACCTATATATTGATTTGAAGCTTTAACTTAAGAATTAATGGATGCTCGGAATGACACATTTTCATGTGTTATTAGGGGCAGTGGTATGTTGACATATGTTGAATCTTGTGTGAAATGTCCCGTTCATATTGATTATAAACGTTCCATATTAATTGATTTCGTTGTGAGGTTTTGACCTCTATATGAGACATTTTTCAAAGACTGCATTCATTTTTAAAACAACCATAACCTTTATTTTATCAATAAAGGTTTTAAAAACATTATGTAGATTATCAAATAATGATAATCTAAAATATACTGTTTACACACGACCATTACATAATGGTTTACAATAGAAATATATTACATCGACATATGTTTCTTGAATGCAGTTTTTACACAATATCATACAAACATGGACTTCAAATCTTGTCCTTATTTTAGTATGCAACAGCGGAAGCTCTTAGTATTCACCTGAGAAATAACATGCTTTAAACGTCAAAAAAATGTTGGTGAGTTATAGGTTTAACCTATATATATCAAATCGTAACAATAGACCACAAGATTTCATATTTCAATACACATCCCATACATAGAGATAAAAATCATTCATATGGTGAACACTTGGTAACCGACATTAACAAGATACATATATAGGAATATCCCCATCATTCCGGGACACCCTTCGGATATGATATAAATTTCGAAGTACTAAAGCATCCGGTACTTTGGATGGGGTTTGTTAGGCCCATTAGATCTATCTTTAGGATTCGCGTCAATTAGGGTGTCTGTTCCCTAATTCTTAGATTGCCAGACTTAATAAAAAGGGGCATATTCGATTTCGATAATTCAACCATAGAATGTAGTTTCACGTACTTGTGTCTATTTTGTAAATCATTTATAAAACCTGCATGTATTCTCATTCCAAAAATATTAGATTTTAAAAGTGGGACTATAATTCACTTTCACAGATATTTCCTTCCTCGGAAATAAGACTTGGCCACGGATCGATTCATGAACCTATACAAATATGTACATATATATCAAAGTATGATCAAAATATAATTACAACCATTTTTATTATGTTTTAAAGATTTGAGTGTATTAAGTCAGCTGTCCTCGTTAGTAACCTACAACTAGTTGTCCACAGTTAGATGTACAGAAATAAATCGATATATATTATCTTAAATCAATCCATGACCCAGTGTATACACGTCTCAGGCTAGATCACAACTCAAAGTATATATATTTTTGGAATCAACCGCAACCCTGTATAGCTAACTCCAACATTACTGCATATAGAGTGTCTATGGTTGTTCCAAATAATATATATACATGGGTCGATATGATATGTCAAAACATTTGCATACGTGTCTATGGTATCCCAAGATTATATAATATATTAGAATACATGTATAATACAATATAAATTATCTAGGATATGATTTGTATAGATTTGTTAAACATTTTCCGTAGCTAAAAAGATCAAAAATATCCATTCTTGTTTTACCCATAACTTCTTCATTTTAAATCCGTTTTGAGTGAATCAAATTGCTATGGTTTCATATTGAACTCTAATTTAAGAATCCAAACAGAAAAATTATATGTTTATAGTCAGAAATTTAAGTTACATGTCAATTACTAAAGAGGTAGTCATTTTTGTCGAAAGAACGACATCTTGATGACCATTTTGAAAAACATACTTTCACTTTGAGTTTAACCAAGATTTTGGATATAGTTTCATGTTCATATGAAAAATCATTTTCCCATAAGAACAACTTTTAAATCAAAGTTTATCATAGTTTTTAATTATCCAAACCAAAACAGCCCTCGGTTTCACTACGACGGCGTATATCCGATTTTATGGTGTTCATCGTGTTTCCAGGTTTTAAATCATTAAGTTAGCATATCATATAGATATAGAACATGTGTTTAGTTGATTTTAAAAGTCAAGTTAGAAGGATTAACTTTTGTTTGCGAACAAGTTTAGAATTAACTAAACTATGTTCTAGTGATTACAAGTTTAAACCTTCGAATAAGATAGTTTTATATGTATGAATCGAATGATGTTATGAACATCATTACTACCTCGAGTTTTCTGGATAAAACTACTGGAAATGAGAAAAATAGATCTAGCTTCAAAGGATCCTTGGATGGCTTGAAAGTTCTTGAAGCAGAATCATGACACGAAAATAGTTCAAGAAAGATTTTCACTCGAAATAAGATTGTTATAGTTGTAGAAATTGAATCAAAGTTTGAATATGAATATTACCTTGAATTAGAAAGATAACCTACTGTAAATAACAAAGGTTCCTTGATCTTAGATGATTACTTGAAATGGATTAGAAAGCTTGGAAGTAGACTTGCAAACTTGGAAGTATTCTTGATTTTTATGAAACTATACTTATGGAATTTATGAAGAACACTTAGAACTTAAAGATGGAACTTGAGAGAGATCAATTAGATGAAGAAAATTGAAGAATGAAAGTGTTTGTAGGTGTTTTTGGTCGTTGGTATATGGATTAGATATAAAGGATATGTAATTTTGTTTTCATGTAAATAAGTCATGAATGATTACTAATATTTTTGTAATTTTATGAGATATTTCATGCTAGTTGCCAAATGATGGTTCCCACATGTGTTAGGTGACTCACATGGGCTGCTAAGAGCTGATCATCAGAGTGTATATACCAATAGTACATACATCTAAAAGTTGTGTATTGTACGAGTACGAATACGGGTGCATACGAGTAGAATTGTTGATGAAACTGAACGAAGATGTAATTGTAAGCATTTTTGTTAAGTAGAAGTACTTTGATATGTGTCTTGAAGTCTTTCAAAAGTGTAAGAATACATATCAAAACACAACATGTATATACATTCTAATGGAGTCGTTAAGTCTTCGTTAGTCGTTACATGTAAGTGTTGTTTTGAAACCTTTAATTTAACGATCTCAATTAATGTTGTTAATCCAATGTTTATTATATCAAATGAGATGTTAAATTATTATATTATCATGATATTATGATGTATGAATATCTCTTAATATGATATATACATTAAAATATCGTTACAACGATAATCGTTACATATAAGTCTCGTTTCGTAATTCTTGAGTTAGTAGTCTTGTTTTTACATATGTAGTTCATTGTTAACACACTTAATGATATATTTAAATATCATTTTATCATGTTAAATATAGTGTATCAATATCTTAATATGATACATATGTATTTAGTAGACGTTATCATAACGATAATCGTTATATATATCATTTCGAGTTTCTTAACTTAGTAATCTCATTTCTTATGTATATAACACATTGTTAATATACTTAGTGAGATACTTACTCATCATAATCTCATGTCAACCATATATATATATGTCTATATATACCACAACATGTAGTTTTTACAAATTTGTAACGTTCGTGAATCGCCGGTCAACTTGGGTGATCAATTGTCTATATGAAACTTATTTCATTTAATCAAGTATTAACAAGTTTGATTGCTTAATACATTGGAAACATTTAGTCATGTAAATATCAATCTCAATTAATATATATAAACATAGAAAAGTTCGGGTCACTACAATACCTACCCGTTAAATAAATTTCGTTCTGAAATTTTAAGCTGTTGAAGGTGTTGACGAATCTTCTGGAAATAGATGCAGGTATTTCTTCTTCATCTGATCTTCATGCTCCCAGGTGAACTCGGGTCCTCTACGAGCATTCCATCGAACCTTAACAATCGGTATCTTGTTTTGCTTAAGTCTCTTAACCTCACGATCCATTATTTCGACGGGTTCTTCAATGAATTGAAGTTTTTCATTGATTTGGATTTCGTCCAACGGAATAGTGAGATCTTCTTTAGCAAAACATTTCTTCAAATTCGAGACGTGGAAAGTGTTATGTACAGCCGCGAATTGTTGAGGTAGCTCTAGTTGGTAAGCTACTGGTCCGACACGATCTATAATCTTGAATGGTCCAATGTACCTTGGATTTAGTTTCCCCCATTTACCAAATCGAACAACGCCTTTCCAAGGTGAAACCTTAAGCATGACCATTTCTCCAATTTCAAACTCTATATCTTTTCTTTTACTGTCTGCGTAGCTCTTTTGTCGACTCTGGGCGGTTTTCAATCGTTGTTGAATTTGGGTGATTTTCTCGGTAGTTTCTTGTATTATCTCCAGACCCGTAATCTGTCTATCCCCCACTTCATTCCACCAAATCAGAGACCTGCACTTTCTACCATAAAGTTCCTCAAACGGCGCCATCTCAATACTAGAATGATAATTGTTGTTGTAGGAAAATTTTGCTAACGGTAGGTGTCGATCCCAATTGTTTCCGAAATCAATAACACATGCTCGTAGCATGTCTTCAAGCGTTTGTATCGTCCTTTCACTCTGCCCATCAGTTTGTGGATGATAGGTAGTACTCATGTCTAGACGATTCCCCAATACTTGTTGCAACGTCTACCAGAACCTTGAAACAAATCTACCATCCCTATCAGAGATAATAGAGACGGGTATTTCATGTCTGGAGACAACCTCCTTCAAATACAATCGTGCCAACTTCTCCATTTTGTCATCTTCTCTCATTGGCAGGAAGTGTGATGACTTGGTGAGACGATCAACTATTACCCAAATAGTATCATAACCACTTGCAGTCCTTGGCAATTTAGTAATGAAATCCATGGTAATGTTTTCCCATTTCCATTCTGGGATTTCAGGTTGATGTAGTAGACCTGATGGTTTTTGATGTTCAGCTTTGACCTTAGAACACGTCAAATATTCTCCTACATATTTAGCAATATCGGATTTCATACTCGGCCACCAAAAGTGTTTCTTGAGATCTTTATACATCTTTCCCGCTCCGGGATGTATTGAATATCTGGTTTTATGTGCTTCTTTAAGTACCATTTCTCTCACATCTCCAAACCTTGGTACCCAAATTCTATCCGCCCTATATCGGGTTCCGTCTTCTCGAATATTAAGATGTTTCTCTGATCCTTTGGGTATCTCATTCTTCAACTTTCCTTCTTTTACAACCCCCTGTTGCGCCTCCTTTATTTGAGTAGTAAAGTTAATACGAATAATTATATTCATAGTTTTTACCCGTATAGGTTCTCTGTCCTTTCTACTTAAAGCGTCAGCTACCACATTCGCCTTCCCCGGGTGGTATCGAATCTCAAAATCATAATCATTCAACAGTTCAATCCACCTGCGTTGTCTCATATTCAGTTGCTTCTGATTAAATATATGTTGGAGACTTTTGTGGTCGGTATATATAATACTTTTGACTCCATATAAATAATGCCTCCAAGTCTTTAATGCAAAAACAACAGCACCCAATTCTAAATCGTGAGTTATATAATTTTGCTCGTGAATCTTCAATTGTCTAGACGCATAAGCAATCACCTTCGTTCGTTGCTTTAATACACAACCGAGACCTTGCTTTGATGCGTCACAATAAATCACAAAATCATCATTCCCTTCAGGCAATGACAATATAGGTGCCGTAGTTAGCTTTTTCTTCAATAACTGAAATGCCTTCTCTTGTTCATCCTTCCATTCAAATTTCTTCCGTTTATGCATTAATGCAGTCAAGGGTTTTGCTATTTTGGAGAAATCTTGGATGAATCTTCTGTAGTAACCAGCCAATCCTAAAAATTGACGTATATGCTTCGGAGTTTTTGGGGTTTCCCACTTTTCAACGGTTTCGATCTTTGTCGGGTCCACATGGATACCTTCTTTGTTCACTATGTGACCGAGGAATTGAACTTCTTCCAACCAAAATGCACACTTTGAAAACTTAGCGTACAGTTTTTCTTTCCTCAATACTTCTAGCACTTTTCTCAAATGTTCTTCGTGCTCTTGATCATTCTTTGAGTAAATAAGTATGTCATCGATGAAAACAATGACAAATTTGTCAAGATATGGCCCACACACTCGGTTCATAAGGTTCATGAACACAGCTGGTGCGTTAGTCAATCCAAACGGCATAACCATAAACTCGTAATGACCATAACGCGTCCTAAAAGCAGTTTTTAGAATATCATCCTCCTTTACTCGCGTTTGATGATATCCAGAACGTAAATTGATTTTCGAATAAATCGACGAGCCTTGTAGTTGATTAAATAAGTCATCAATTCTCGGCAGTGGATAACGGTTTTTGATGGTAAGTTTATTCAACTCTCTGTAGTCAATACACAACCTAAATGTACCATCCTTCTTCTTGACAAACAAAACAGGAGCTCCCCATGGTGATGTGCTGTGACAACCCGGAAATTTCCAACCAAATTTAAACTTTAATCTTTATATGTTTCCGACACGATAAGCAATATTTGTTAAGTTAAATTTCAAGAATTTTAAACTATGTTCATACATTCATTCAACCTCGACCAAGTTCCAACGATTCACGAACCATTAAATGAATATGATTATATATGTATATGTGTATATATATTATAACTTGAAACGTAAACAAAATATTAGATTAAATACTTTATATGATTGTTTCTGTTTCAGAATGTTTATCAATGGAATTAGAAGATAAGATCAAATGATTGAATTATCAGATATATTGAATTATGATTACAAGTCTCTGTTGAAAGGCCCACGTTGATTTGAGAAATCTTTCCATTTTAACAATATTCGGAAAATGGTAAAGTGATTTATAAATAAGAACAAATTGTCAATCATTGAGAACTAGACAAATCATAGTGGAAGATTGAATCTCATAAAGACTCGATTGATCTATTTAGTTTCAAACGTACAAAAACGTTTTCAGTTTAAAAAGAACTTTATTATTAAAACGTATATAACTTTTATAAATATCTAGAACTACTTTTGACAACTCATTACTTAACTAGTATGATAAAGATAACGATATTTATATTTTATTTTATATATATAATGATTTAAATTAATATTATATATATTTATACGCGTATTATACGTACATAGTTTTATACTTTTACTATACTTAAACTTTACCTTTACTTTATTTTTACTTTACTTTAACTTTAATAATTCACTTTCATAATTCATACTTTAATAATTCATACTTTAATAATTCACTTTAATAATTCATACTTTAATAATTCACTTTAATAATTCATACTTTAATAATTCACTTTAATAATTCATACTTTAATAATTCACTTTAATAATTCAAAAATCTATTATAAATAGAATTTAATATGTTTCATTATTTCATAGAAACTTGAAAATATTTTTCTCTAAACTCTCTCAATCGATTTACATATATATATTTACTCCGTATTATTTCAAGATATTATTAGTATACATAAAATATTACGACGGAGTGCTGTCCGAGTGATTTCGAAATTGTTTTTCGAGTGGGATAGGATTAAGGAAATTATGGGTTATAGCTATGGAGGTGATTGAGTATCGTTCATGGGTATGCTCGTGAGGTCAATATAGTATTTATCATTTCCGTTGCGTCTACATACCTTTCCTGCAATATTGAATCTCAATATTGATACGTGAGTACTCATAATTTAACTTTTACATACTAATAGTGTATCCCTGACTAGTGCTCGAGTATTTAGGATTATGCATGCTTGTACTTTTGATATTGCCCTTAGACAGGTTAGGTTGAATGTTGAATTAGTTACACTTGCGGTTGAGATAAGGTATAAGATATGCATGTCCTTGGAAAGCTAGCGAAAAATTAAGAACTTTTCCTTTAGATATCGAATGGTTTCGATGAACGGATTAGAAGTTATAATCAATTGAATTTTTGATATTTTTATTAAAAATGATTATTATTATCGTCGTTTTTATCGTCGTTCTAGTTTTATCTTATTATTATCATTATTATTATCTTTATCAATAAAAGGGATTTATCATTAAAAATTGTTATTTTTTTTTTTATTATTACTATCGTTATTATCGTTAAAGTTATAATTAGTATTATTATTATTATCCAATTATTATTATTATTATTATTATTATTATTATTATTATTATTATTATTATTATTATTATTATTATCATTATTAATATATATATCATTATTTAAAAATGGTTATTGTTATTGTTATTATTATTATTATTACTATATTATCATTAAGATAATTATTAGTATTATCGTTAATAATGTTATAGTAACTATCATTATTAATATTAGTGTAATTAAAACAAATATTTGTAACACCTAATTATTTTGATTACTATTATTATCATTATTATGAACACGATATAAAAGACGATTAAAAGCTATTAAACGAAACAATTAGGAAATAATGGGTAAGAGTATCATGATGAAATTAAAATGTTATAAGATATTGATTTAGATAAAATTATCGTTCTTATTATTTTTATCATTACTATTATTATTAAAAGTATCGTTAGTATTAAAACTATCATTTTAACAAAAATTATCATTTTAATAGAAATGTCATTATTACTATAAAATATCATTATTATTATTATTTTAAATAGAATTTTTATTTTAAAGATAATATTAAAAATTATCGTAAATATTAAAGTTATCATAATTAGAATTATCGTTTTATCTAATGTCATCTTAGTAATTATATATATTGATATTTTTATAATAATAATTATTATTACAAAATAATACAACTTTTACTTACTATCATTATAGATATTATTTTATCAAATAAATATGTGATACAAACATATTTTACTACGTGTAATAACTTACTTTAATAATATCTATCATATTATCTTTATGATATTAAATGAACCCTATAAATTTTAATACTTAATATATATATATATATATATATATATATATATATATATATATATATATATATATATATATATATATATATATATATATATATATATATATATATATATATATATATATATATATATATAAGTATATTTTATTATATAAATTTAATATAAAATTTTATTTATTAATAAATAAATTATATTATTTACTCTAATAAATCTTTTAAAAATATTTAAAAATATAAAACAACGATATTTAAACTATATATTAATCATGTATAGATTTTTGGAAATTATTTTGAGTCAAATTTACTTTTGTTGACTTTTGCATATTAGTCTCGAGCATTAGGATTGTGGTACACTATGACTTGACCTAATTTGTTAGACAAATATTGACCAATACATAAATATATGTAATTAATTTAGGTTCGTGAATCCGAGGCCAACCTTGCACTTGTTCAATGACGTTATATGTATTTTTACTAAGAAATACAATATGGTGAGTTTCAATTGCTCCCTTTTTTAAATGCTTTTGCAATATATATTTTTGGGACTGAGAATACATGCGCTGCTTTATAAATGTTTGACGATATAGACACAAGTAATTGAAACTACATTCTATGGTTGAATTATCGAAATCGAATATGCCCCTTTTTAGTCTGGTAATCTAAGAATTAGAGAACAGACACCCTAATTGACGCGAATCCTAAAGATAGATCTATCGGGCCCAACAAGCCCCATCCAAAGTACCGGATGCTTTAGTACTTCGAAATTTATATCATGTCCGAAGGAGGATCCCGGAATGATGGGGATATTCTTATATGCATATTGTGAATGTCGGTTACCAGGTGTTCACCATATGTTATTTTTGTCTCTATGCATGGGACGTATATTTATGAGAACTGGAAATGAAATTCTTGTTGTCTATTAAAATGATGGAAATAAATGATTATAATAAACTAATGAACTCACCAACCTTTTAGTTGACACTTTAAAGCATGTTTATTCTCAGGTGTTAAAGAAATCTTCCGCTGTGCATTTGCTCATTTTAAAGATATTACTTGGAGTCTTTCATAGCATATTTCGAAGAACGTTGCATTCGAGTCATTGAGTTCATCAAAGATTATTATTAAATCAATTTATAGTTGGATAGTGGATATTATGAAATGGTATGCATTCCTGTCAATTTTCAATGTAAAGAAAGATTGTCTTTTAAAAACGAATGCAATGTTTGTAAAATGTATCATATAGAGGTCAAATACCTCGCAATGTAATCAACTATTATGAATCGTTTATAATGTATATGAACGGGTCCTTTCGGTTGGTATCAGAGCGGTGGTCTTAGAGAACCAGGTCTGCATTAGTGTGTCTAACTGATAAGTCGATAGGATGCATTAGTGAGTCTGGACTTCGACCGTGTCTGCATGTCAAAAGTTTTGCTTATCATTTTGTGTCAAAAATTAACTACTTATCATCCTCAGGAAATTACCTGCTTATCATTTTTAGTCTAAGACACGTCTTGCTGCATTGATTGCATGAATAGTGTATAGACAAAAATTCATATCTTAGCATATCTTCTAAATCATATCTTATCATATCTGTTACTTTAAACTTTGCCTGACATATCCCGCAAAGTCCTCCGTAATCTACGAAATCTTTTGATCTATATATATATATATATATATATATATATATATATTCTATGTAATTAGAATACCATCCGTTAGCCAAAATCATTTCATATCCAAAAAAAAAAAATCCGTTATCCAATCGTGCGAAATGGAATTCGTCATCAGTTCAAGTCACTCAGATTCCGAAATGGAATCCCATTCTAGCTCCGAAAGCAGTGTGACCGGAATAGATCAACCAATCAGTCATCACCTATTCTGGATGAATTGGGGATGGATTCGTAGCCTCCTCAATCATTGGAGACAAGAAAAGGTGATCCCTTCCATCCACCACATTGCCCTCTTGACGAAGAACCTGAAGCACTTACCGGCGAACCTGTCCGAAACACCATGTTCTCGCTCATTTCCAGAGTATCTCGTCACGATTATATATTACATCAAATTTTAGATTTTATTTATCCGCTCGTCCAAACCGACAATCACCCCGGTGTAATAGAAGAAGTCAACGAGCTTCGCGCTCGGGTAGTGGCTTTGGAGAATATGGTGCAGAGATTACAAACACCAGCAACAGCATCAGCAGCATAACCAGTACCACCATCATCAACGCCAACAGTACCATTACCACCTCCAACCACAACCGCGTCGTAAACCTCAACTTCACAATCTGTCCCACGAGCATCAACGTCATACGCACCATAGATACCAAGGAGTATCAACAATAATAACTGATAAAGTATTAATTCATAACTTCATTGGAGAAACATTCTGCGGTGATTATGTAATCTCTAAAGTCTTAGAGATTATCTAATCTAGCCCTAACCATAAATCAGTTAAGCGAACCAAAAATGATAGAAGGAAGAGTAGAAACCCTGACAAAAATGGTGTGTGATTAACAAGCTAAACTTGCTTTACCAACAGCATCAGCAGTACCGTCAGAGTTACCAGCATCGTCAGTACAGTCAACATCCGAATCAACAACACCGATAACATCACAAACTCCGTCAGTTCAAGAATCACTGTAGACATCATTACGAATCAATAACGTGTATATTGTATCAACGAGTTATGAAGAATTAACTCATTCCCTCTCAAGAAATTATATGTATTATATATATATATATATATATATATATATATATATATATATATATATATATATATATATATATATATATATATATATATATTTTGAAATAAATCTTTGCGTGCTAAACTATTGTGTGTGAATCTTAACTACTCGGTTAATTCATATTACAAATATGCAATAATGTACGTCCTTCGGCCGCAACTTAACCAGCGTTAACTACAATCTCTATCGCAATTCAACAAATTCCAATTCATAATAAATCAAGTATATATTTGATTTTACACTTTCATCATCGATGTACCCGAAACTTTTCAGATAACATCATTCGTACTTTGCGAAATTCACAAGAATTCCACGAACCGAACATCATACATCAACAAATAACGAAGTATTGGTTCATAATTTCAATGTCATTAAGGAAATACTGCGTAAAAGTTATGTACTCTTTAAAGCCTTTAGGGATTATTAAATTCTAGTTTCAACCGTAAATCAAATGAGTTTAATTTAACATTAACTCATTAAATCTATGTTACATCTGAAGAAAATATACATATATATATATTTTCATAAAGACTGTAATAAAATTCTTTTGTACAAAATATTAATTGTGAAATTTTTTTTAACGGGTAGGTAATACCCGAGAGATATATAAATTCACAAATAATATATTACATTCTTCGAATCTGATTCAGCAAATTATCCATTATACTCCCTACTTTCACAACAATATACATTCTTTTATAGAAATCAAAACAACCATACTCATTCAAAATTTAATTACATATTCTGATTTTGAAATCTCAAAATTCAACTCGAGATATGACCAAAATCATCACTCTTAGATCCTTACATCTTTCACAAGCTATATTTTGACTTCAAAACTGTGTTAGAACATCAAATGTATGTTAACGATTACAATCTGTGTTCAAACCCTTCGAAAATTTCTGAAGACACTTCGAATGATGAGCAATTGAGATGATGATCCAACCACGTGTTACCCACAGTTATGTACCCGAAAAACTCTTGAAACCAAAGTAAAAGTTTAAACAACGTATCCTCGTCAGATTCTTAGGCATTTATTAGCAAAAATAACTTTGCGACTCCTATTTAAAGTAGCCAGTTTTGTCACAGCTCCAGCAAGTCAACTTCGACTTTTCAGTCAGAATAACCTTATTATAACCTTGAGATATACACCATCGTTACCAGGGAACCTTTTACATTCCACCACATTATTAGCAGATGTACCAATAACTTCATTACCCTTTGACTTTAGCCTCTCCAAAAAGTCATTATAATTATATATTGAAACCCCATCATTTACTCATTCGCATCTTGTAATGAGAATTACCATATGAATCATTGGGAATTAGCAATCAGTATTTTTAAAATCTCGCAGTATGTCTACGCCAACAGTTATATGTGTATATATAACGTCTATCTTCTGGACTTAATTTGAATGTGAAGTTTCTGAAAAACACTCTGAACTAAGAATTGGTTCTCCGAAAATGGAAAAATGCTGATGAAGCAGCAAAAACTAAAAACGACTTTAAATGGTAAAATCTGAATGATAATGATGAAGTGTGCTGGCAAAACGCAGAAAAAGAGAAGTTTTGGAACTGGAAAATGGATTGAGCAAAGTAGGAAGGAGGCTTTGGACAAATTACAAAGACTGAACCTGACTTCAAAGGATCCAAATGAATCAGTACCTGCTGAAGTCATTAACGAATACCTTTCTCCTGACTCTAAACCCCTGCGGACAATATTCTTCATCATCCTCTGATATTAGAAATTCTAAAATATTATCATATTTTTCATTATAAATATCCTCCATATTTCTGAAGATATTTTCTTAATTTTTCTTATTTGAAATCATTTACCTCTTCGCACTATCTGTATTACATCATAAAAGAAGCTATTTTAGTTTCTAAATTCTGAAACATTCAAGTTTAAAATAGGAATATTTTGAAGTAGTGTTGGGAACTGCAGCATGAATTAGTATAATATAATGACACTTGATCAACGTGATTATATTACAGTAAGTCATGCTGAGTTTCTAAATGGAATGTGATGATTCACAGATCGTAATATCATCATGTGCCATGTTATACGACTCTTGTATTCTATTTAACCTCTAAAATATCAAGAAAATATTTCTTGATGATTCGGCCTTTTCCAAGGTATTTTAGTAATTTGATAAGTCAAGATCGTGCCATCACAATTTCCTTCCTAGAACATTAACAATGTTCATTCTGAAATTTATATTTGTGAATTCTGGACCATTACAAGCGGTGCTTAATCGCAAGAAGAAGAAACAAAAGGACAAAACTCCGAAATAAAAATTGGGGTATAAATTGCAGCAAATAAAAGAGAGCATTAACTGTTAATGATAATGATTATAGAAGACAGAAGCAGAGACTTTGAAATATAAGGGAACATATAAAGCCCAACGATAAACCAGAAATTATAAACCATATATATCGATGCATATAGCAATATAAAGACACGGGAGAACTAGAAACACTATAAACCCAAGAGTATAGTAGAAGTAAATAGATTCTTCCGGCGGTAGATGAAAAAGAAGAATGACCGATATGAAAGTTAGAAGTATATCGAGAATCAGAACTGGATGGAGCATATTGATGAATATTTTAAAATATGAGTTGAGGGGGAAAGAATAGAAGGTGATGAAACATGACTAGGAACTTAGAAATCAACAGATTTAACTCACACAATGGCGGAATAAGTGAATCAAACCCTCTAGTTAATAGGATAATTTTTTTTTTGATTAATTTAGTCAATCCACAACTAAATCAAGTGTGATTAGATCAACACCTAGAGCTATTATTCACCACCTGGGTGATTTGGACTGAGAGAAAATTGGAGGAGCTCACTAGATCTGAGTGTGTGTAACAAATGAGAGGCTTAACCTAAAATGAAGAACATAAGACTGTATATACCCCTGATGTTGACTCACCCATACGATTCATTCATCACACGTATGAGTTGGCTTCATCAGCCGTACGGGTGATCACTCACTCGTGTCTTCTCATTTAGGTTGTAATTGTGACTTAGCTCAGCATCAACCGTGCGTATGAGCCTGTCAGCCATACTAGTGAGGCTTCACTCGTACGTCTAACTAAGTCTAACATAGTCAAACATCTAAATCTCGTTCCTGCAGTTCCTGTAACCACATACAAACACGTATAGGATAATAACGAGCAATCATGGTGGCCTGTAAACTGTTGTACCTGCAATGGATGTGGGTAGATGTCTAGGGACTTGCATAAAATGCATCAACAGAAGGTGTGAGTTGTAATGAAACGAAGGAGGTGAATTTATAAGAAAATCTCTGACAGAACAATTAAAATGGACGATCGCATTTAAAGCGGATCCTAATTCCCTTGATTACCGGAGAATCAAATCTTATTAAGAAGATTTTCTTCAAATCCCTTAAAATCTGGGAATCAATCATAACTACGTCACGATTCACGAACCATTAAACGAATATGATTATATATGTATATGTGTATATATATTATAACTTGAAACGTAAACAAAATATTAGATTAAATACTTTATATGATTATATCTGTTTCAAAATGTTTATCAATGGAATTAGAAGATAAGATCAAATGATTGAATTATCAGATATATTGAATTATGATTACAAGTCTCTGTTGAAAGGCCCACGTTGATTTGAGAAATCTTTCCATTTTAACAATATTCAGAAAATGGTAAAGTAATTTATAAATAAGAACAAATTGTCAATCATTGAGAACTAGACAAATGATAGTGGAAGATTGAATCTCATAAAGACTCGATTGATCTATTTAGTTTCAAACGTACAAAAACGTTTTCAGTTTAAAAAGAACTTTATTATTAAAACGTATATAACTTTTATAAATATCTAGAACCACTTTTTACAACTCATTACTTAACTAGTATGATAAAGATAATGATATTTATATTTTATTTTATATATATAATGATTTAAATTAATATTATATATATTTATACGCGTATTATACGTACATAGTTTTATACTTTTACTATACTTAAACTTTACCTTTATTTTTACTTTACTTTAACTTTAATAATTCACTTTCATAATTTATACTTTAATAATTCACTTTAAGAATTCATATTTTAATAATTCACTTTAATAATTCATACTTTAATAATTCACTTTAATAATTCATACTTTAATAATTCACTTTAATAATTCAAAAATCTATTATAAATAGAATTCAATAGGTTTCATTATTTCATAGAAACTTGAAAATATTTTTCTCTAAACTCTCTCAATCGATTTACATATATATATTTACCCCGTATTATTTCAAGATATTATTAGTATACATAAAATATTACGACGGAGTGCTGTCCGAGTGATTTCGAAATTGTTTTTCGAGTGGGATAGGATTAAGGAAATTATGGGTTATAGCTATGGAGGTGATTGAGTATGGTTCATGGGTATGCTCGTGAGGTCAATATAGTATTTATCATTTCCGTTGCGTCTACGTACCTTTCCTGCAATATTGAATCTCAATATTGATACGTGAGTACTCATAATTTAACTTTTACATACTAATAGTGTATCCCTGACTAGTGCTCGAGTATTTAGGATTATGCATGCTTGTACTTTTGACATTGCCCTTAGACAGGTTAGGTTGAATGTTGAATTAGTTACACTTGCGGTTGAGATAAGGTATAAGATATATGCATGTCCTTGGAAAGCTAGCGAAAAATTAAGAACTTTTCCTTTAGATATCGAATGGTTTCGAAGAACGGATTAGAAGTTATAATCAATTGAATTTTCGATATTTTTATTTAAAATGATTATTATTATCGTCGTTTTTATCGTCGTTCTAGTTTTATCTTATTATTATCATTATTATTATCTTTATCAATAAAAGGGATTTATCATTAAAAATTGTTATTTTTTTTATTATTACTATCGTTATTATCGTTAAAGTTATAATTAGTATTAGTATTATTATCCAATTATTATTATTATTATTATTGGTATTATTATTATTATTATTATTATTATTATTATTATTATTATTATTATTATTATCATTATTAATATATATATCATTATTTAAAAATGGTTATTGTTATTGTTATTATTATTATTACTATATTATCATTAAGATAATTATTAGTATTATCGTTAATAATGTTATAGTAACTATCATTATTAATATTAGTGTAATTAAAACAAATATTTGTAACACCTAATTATTTTGATTACTATTATTATCATTATTATGAACACAATATAAAAGACGATTAAAAGCTATTAAACGAAACGATTAGGAAATAATGGGTAAGAGTATCATGATGAAATTAAAATGTTATAAGATATTAATTTAGATAAAATTATCGTTCTTATTATTTTTATCATTACTATTATTATTAAAAGTATCGTTAGTATTAAAACTATCATTTTAACAAAAATTATCATTTTAATAGAAATGTCATTGTTACTATAAAATATCATTATTATTATTATTTTAAATAGAATTTTTATTTTAAAGATAATATTAAAAATTATCGTAAATATTAAATTTATCATAATTAGAATTATCGTTTTATCTAATGTCATCTTAGTAATTATAAATATTGATATTTTTATAATAATAATTATTATTACAAAATAATACAACTTTTACTTACTATCATTATATATATTATTTTATCAAATAAATATGTGATACAAACATATTTTACTACGTGTAATAACTTACTTTAATAATACCTATCATATTATCTTTATGATATTAAATGAACCCTATAAATTTTATTACTTAATATATATATAAGTATATTTTATTATATAAATTTAATATAAAATTTTATTTATTAATAAATAAATTATATTATTTACTCTAATAAATCTTTTAAAAATATTTAAAAATAAAAAAACAACGATATTTAAACTATATATTAATCATGTATAGATTTTTGGAAATTATTTTGAGTCAAATTTACTTTTGTTGACTTTTGCATATTTGTCTCGAGCATTAGGATTGTGGTACACTATGACTTGACCTAATTTGTTAGACAAATATTGACCAACACATAAATATATATAATTAATTTAGGTTCGTGAATTCGAGGCCAACCTTGCACTTGTTCAATGACGTTATATGTATTTTTACTACGAAATACAGTATGGTGAGTTTCATTTGCTCCCTTTTTAAATGCTTTTGCAATATATATTTTTGGGACTGAGAATACATGCGCTGCTTTATAAATGTTTGATGATATAGACACAAGTAATTGAAACTACATTCTATGGTTGAATTATCGAAATCGAATATGCCCCTTTTTACTCTGGTAATCTAAGAATTAGGGAACAGACACCCTAATTGACGCGAATCAAAAAGATAGATCTATCGGGCCCAACAAGCCCCATCCAAAGTACCGGATGCTTTAGTACTTCTAAATTTATATCATGTCCGAAGGAGGATCCCGGAATGATGGGGATATTCTTATATACATATTGTGAATGTCGGTTACCAGGTGTTCACCATATGAATGATTATTTTTGTCTCTATGCATGGGACGTATATTTATGAGAACTGGAAATGAAATTCTCGTGGTCTATTAAAATGATGGAAATAAATGATTATGATAAACTAATGAACTCACCAACCTTTTGGTTGACACTTTAAAGCATGTTTATTCTCAGGTGTTAAAGAAATCTTTCGCTGTGCATTTGCTCATTTTAAAGATATTACTTGGAGTCTTTCATAGCATATTTCGAAGAACGTTGCATTCGAGTCATTGAGTTCATCAAAGATTATTATTAAATCAATTTATAGTTGGATAGTGGATATTATGAAATGGTATGCATTCCTGTTAATTTTTGATGTAAAGAAAGATTGTCTTTTAAAAACGAATGCAATGTTTGTAAAATGTATCATAAAGAGGTCAAATACCTCACAATGTAATCAACTATTGTGAATCGTTTATAATGTATATGAACGGGTCCTTACATGTGCTTGGTCGAATGAAATCACGTTCTAATAGTTCTTGCAGTTGGCTTTGCAGTTCTTTCATCTCACTGGGTGCGAGTCTGTAAGGAGCACGGGCTATTGGTGCAGCTTCTGGTACAAGATCTATTTGAAATTCAACAGATCGATGTGGAGGTAGTCCCGGTAATTCTTTCAGAAATACATCGGGAAATTCTTTTGCGACGGGAACATCATTGATGCTCTTTTCTTCAGTTTGTACTTTCTCGACGTGTGCTAGAACAGCATAGCAACCTTTTCTTATTAGTTTTTGTGCCTTCAAATTACTAATAAGATGTAGCTTCGTGTTGCCCTTTTCTCCGTATAACATTAAGGGTTCTCCTTCTTCTCGTACAATGCGAATTGCATTTTTGTAACATACGATCTCTGCTTTCATCTCCTTCAGCCAGTCCATGCCAACTATTACATCAAAACTCCCTAACTCTACTGGTATCAAATCAATCTTAAATATTTCGCTACCCAGTTTAATTTCTTGATTCCGGCATATATAATCTGCTGAAATTAATTTACCGTTTGCTAATTTGAGTAAAAATTTACTATCCAACGGCGTCAATGGACAACTTAATTTAGCACTTAAATCTCTACTCATATAGCTTCTATCCGCACCCGAATCAAATAAAACGTAAGCAGATTTATTGTCAATAAGAAACGTACCCGTAACAAGCTCCGGGTCTTCCTGTGCCTCTGCCGCATTAATATAGAAAACTCTTTCGCGGCCTTGTCCATTCGTGTTCTCCTGGTTCGGGCAATTTCTAATAATGTGGCGCGTTTTTCCACATTTATAACAAACTACATTGGCATAACTTGCTCCGACACTACTTGCTCCGCCATTACTCGTTCCGACACCATTTGTTCCTTTCGTTCTGTTAACCCCTGGTCCGTAGACCTCACACTTCGCCGCGCTATGACCATTTCTTTTACACTTGTTGCAAAATTTGGTGCAGAACCCCGCGTGATACTTTTCACACCTTTGGCATAGCTGCTTCTGAATGTTGTTGTTGTTGCGGTTGTTATTGTTGTTGTTGTTGTTGTTGTTGTGCCGTTTGTTGTAGTTGCGATTTGTAACATCCCGTCTTTTTCCGTTATACTATTTTAAACTCCGTTATATGTTTATAACATCTCCCGTTATTACGCGTTTTATATTATCTTGTTTAGGTAATTTTACGCACCCGCAAACAGAACTCGAGGGACTAGTTTTGCCACCTCCCCATTTCTTTTCCATTTCTTTTCCATTTTCTCTAATTACTTTCAAAGTTTCTCTCAAATCTTCTAACAAGAATTCATCATCTAAAACAAATTGATCAAGCTTCAACCAAAACAAATTACATATTTGGAATCCTTGCAACTTCCTCTTCGATTCCATACCGATTTCATTACATTTGGGTAACTTTCTAAAATCACTAGATTTTGTGTTCTTGAATGTTTTTAACTTATAAAGTTGTTAATTAGTGTCTATGGCTCAAGTCTAACATGAATATATGATTTATATGTTCGATTTTTTTATTTGAAGTAACTAGCATGAACATAAACTTTGGTGTGTTTGATTTGGTGATTTGGTTGTTTGAATGATGTTAAATGTTATAAATGCATGTATTAAATGTGTTCCTAATATCACTAGCTTCAATTTAATGTGTAGGTTGCTTGAGAAAACTCCATAAACTTGATTAGTGATTTTGGTGAATTTGGGTTAAGGTTTGATAAGCTTGAAATGAATATTTGATGCATTGAATGCCATGAATTATTGTTAGTAAGTAGTTAGTTGTATTGTATTCTCGATTACCTACAAAACGGCGTGTTGTATGTATGCATTAAATGTGCACTTATCAAATTGAGTATTAAATGTGTGCATTGATTGATCATTCGATTTGAAAAGTCGGTTATTGCAATTAATGTTTTCGGTTGGTGAAATGTGCTTAGTTGTCTTCCGTGTCAAAAGAGCTTTCCAACGACATAAGGTGCGAGTCATAAGTGTTTACGGTTTGTGTTTTGTGTTTGTTCGAAGTTCGGAAAAAGACTTGAACATTTGAGACTGACCAGGTACCAGCACCCGTTATATGCCACGGCGCGGCAGCCTTGGGTCGCGGCGTGACATATAACTTGTCTAGGTTCTGACCTCCAAGGTCAAAATATGGAAAATGTTTGGCACGCTATGGACCTCCGATTCACATGAGACTTGTTCTAACATGCTTATATATGAATAAAAACTTCAGAAAAATAGTTCGGGACCCAACCCGAACGTGTTGACTTTTTTGTTGACTTTGACCGACCAAAGTTTGACTTTTTGTCAAACTTAACCAAATGATTATGCAATCTTTCTAACTTGTTTCTATACTTGTATCTTGCATGAAACTTGACAATTTGATTCGCATGCTACATAATCAAGTCATAACGAGCCATAGGACTAATTGAACATCTTTGACCTATCGTGTTTACCGTTATTGATACGACCTATTTGTTTAGGTCAAGACTAGCATTATCCTTTGCTCACGTCACTTGTCGAAGTACTTATTTACTCTTGCGCTCAAGGTGAGATCATAGTCCCACTTTTACTCTTTTGAACTTATATTTGGGATGAGAAAACATAAACGTTTCTTTTAAACTAAGTGAACACAAGTACAGGAAAACAAACATTCTACATACGAGTTTAGAATGAAATCCTCAATTCGATTATCATTAGTTACACTTGCAGGGTGTAAGTGTAGGCGTGAACTTATGTTGTATGGCCATATGGGTTTGACAAACCCTCATCTTGGACGGTTCGCTACCGTCTACGGATGAAATATATTTTCGAGAAATAGTGTTGTTCTAGCACAATTAATGGGGTTCAACGGACGGAATGTTAAGCCTTGATAATTGGGTGCTCGTGAATATTAACTTATTACTATTTATCAATGTTGCAAATCTTGTGGTTCGACTTACTTTTACTCACTTACTTATTTAAACCTATGATTTCACCAACGTTTTCGTTGACAGATTTCTATGTTTTTCTCAGGTCCTTGATCATTAGGTGATACATGCTTCCGCACTTTCTTTTTGATACTTGCTTTGGTTGTCGAGTACACTTGCATATGTGGAGCGTATTTTGACTACGTTAAACTGTGTCGCACGTGTTTCATTTGTACTTTAAACATCGTTATGTACTAGTTATGGAAACTACTTTTGTAAACTTTGAAACATCCACGCTTATGAAATGAATGCGACATATTTTTGGTCAAACTTTGTCTTAAAGACTTATGACCATGTAATGGGACCTACGTAGACGGCGCCGTCAAACATGATTTGGTCGGGTCGCTACAGATGGTATCAGAGCATTAGTTGTAGGGATTTAGAGTTCATTGGTGTCAACCCCGAGTCATAGGGTACATTAGTGAATCTAGACTACAACCGGCATATAGACTCGAAGTAGGAATTACTTGACTACTTGTGCATTTATACTCGAACCCTTCTATCATATCTAACTCATATTCGATCTTGATCTTACGTTGATAAATTTTATTGACGCGCCACCTTGACTATATGAAGTAATGTCGAATGCACATATGAATTAGGGTAATATAATTTCCGAGATTATATTATGGTGACTCATATGAACATTCCGACATTATGACATAAAGAATTTAAGGCGAGTCAAGGATAATTTTCTCTTTATCTTTATTCCATATCACGGTTAGTATTATTTAGAATACTAACCAACGGTATTCTTTTGTTTTGAAGGAACAATGCCTCCTCGTCGTATGCCACGCCATGAGACTCCGGAACAAGCTCTACAACGAATGATAGCCACCGCCGTAGAGGCGGCTATGGCCGATCACTCCACCAACAACAACAACAATAACAACAACAACAACCAAGGGGCAGGTAACTCTAGAGAAGGGTGCTCCTACAAGGCTTTTATGGGGTGCAAACCTCACACTTATGATGGAATCGGGGGACCGGTTACTCTCACTCGATGGTTCGAACAAACGGAGGCCGTCTTTAGCATAAGCGGTTGTCGGGACCAAGATAAGGTCAAGTACTCCACCCACACTCTCACCGGTGTCGCTCTTACATGGTGGAACACCTATATACAATCGGTGGGTACCGATGAAGCTCATGCCCTCTCTTGGGCCGATTTAAGGGAAAAGATGATTGTTGAATATTTCCCTCGCGAAGAAACCCGAAAGCTCGAACAAGAGCTAAGAACTTTGAAGGCGGTCGGAAACGATCTCAAGGCCTATAACCAACGTTTCGCCGAACTATCCTTGATGTGTCCTAATCTTGTGAACCCCGAATCTTAAAGGGTTGAACTCTATATGGATGGTCTTCCAAAGAGCATCGAACAAGGTGTGATGTCCTCCAAACCCGCTAATCACCAAGCTGCTTCGAACATGGCCCGCCAATTGATTGAAACGGTTGATGAAATCGTAGTGCCGGCTCCTAAGGCCGAGGACAAATTGGGTGGCAACAAAAGGAAATGGGAAGCCACTCCATCAAGCAACTACAACAACAACACCTTCACCAAAAAGCCCTTCACCAACGACGGCAAGAAAGGTTATGCTGGAACTCAACCTTTTTGCAACAAATATCACAAGCACCACTCGGGTGAATGTGGCAAACTAATTTGTCACCGATGCCAAGGAGTTGGTCACAAGGCCAACAATTGCACAAGCGCCGCCCCCGTCGCTCGAAAGGGGCCCAATCCTCCAAAAACGGTCACTTGTTATGAATGTGGCCAAACGGGCCATTATAGAAATGCATGCCCGAAGAAGAAAGATAACCCTAATACGCGTGGCCGAGCTTTCAACATCAACACCGAGGAAGCCCGAGATGACAATGAATTAGTCACGGGTACGTTTCTTCTCAACAACACCTATGTTACTTGCTTATTCGATTCGGGTGCCGATAAATGTTTTGTATCCAAGACCTTGACTCATTCTTTTAGCACTCCACCACTTCCACTAGATACCACTTATACCATTGAAGTGGCCAACGAAAAACTATTGAGTGCCGACACATATTACCGGGGGTGTACGTTAAACATTTTGGGTAATGAGTTTGAAATTAACTTGATACCCATGGAACTAGGAAGCTTCGATGTAATAATCGGTATGAATTGGCTAGCTAAAACGAAATCTCACATCCTTTATGATCTTAACGCAATCCGGATTCCTATCGAGAATGGCGAACCTTTAATCGTCTATGGCGATAAGAGTTGCACCGGACTCAACCTCGTATCATGCATTAAAGTTAGAAAACTACTCCGTAAGGGTTGTTTTGCGATCCTTGCTCACGTTAAGAAAGTCGAGTCCGATGAGAAGCACATCGATGATGTGCCAATTGTTAGTGACTATTCCGATGTATTTCCCGATGAATTACCGGGTCTTACACCTCATCGACCGGTCGAATTTCAAATCGATCTTATTCCGGGAGCCGCACCCATAGCACGTGCACCATATAGACTCGCTCCATCCGAAATGAAAGAATTGCAAAGTCAAATCCAAGAACTTCTTGATCATGGTTTTATCCAACCTAGCCATTCACCTTGAGGCGCTCCGATTTTGTTTGTTAAAAAGAAAGATAGATCCCTAAGAATGTGGATTGATTATCGTGAACTAAACAAATTAACGGTTAAGAACCGATATCCTCTTCCTCGCATCGATGACCTCTTTGATCAACTACAAGGGTCTTGTGTGTATTCGAAAATTGATCCCCGCTCGGGTTATCATCAATTAAGGGTTAAGGGGGAAGATATCTCCAAAACCGCTTTTTGGACTCGTTACGGTAGTTATGAATTTCTTGTAATGCCATTTGGTCTCACTAACGCACCAGCGGTGTTCATGGATCTTATGAACCGCGTGTGCAAACCGTATCTTGATAAATTCATTATTGTGTTTATCGATGACATCTTAGTCTATTCTAAAAGCTAAGAAGAACACGAACAACACCTCTGACTTGTGCTTGAACTTTTAAGACGAGAACGACTCTATGCCAAATTCTCCAAGTGTGAATTTTGGTTGAAGGAAGTTCAATTTCTTGGTCATGTTGTAAGTGACCAAGGTATTAAAGTCGATCCATCAAAAATCGAAGCCATTAGTAAATGGGAGACTCCTACTACTCCTACTCACATTCGTCAATTCTTGGGTCTCGCCGGATACTATCGTAGATTCATCAAAGATTTCTCTTTGGTCGCTCGTCCTCTAACCGCGTTAACTCATAATGGAAGAAAATTCGTTTGGGCAACCGAACAAGAATCCGCATTTCATATCTTGAAAACGAAGCTAACCACCGCTCCTATCTTGTCACTTCCCGAAGGCAACGATGATTTTGTTGTGTATTGCGACGCCTCGAAACATGGTTTTGGGTGTGTGTTGATGCAACGAACGAAAGTCATTTCTTATGCTTCTCGACAACTCAAAATTCATGAACGAAACTACACGACACATGATCTCGAACTCGGAGCCGTTGTCTTCGCACTTAAAATGTGGAGGCACTATCTTTATGGAACCAAGAGTACTATCTTTACCAATCACAAAAGTCTCCAACACATCTTCGATCAAAAGCAACTAAACATGAGACAACGATGGTGGATTGATACCTTAAACGATTATGATTGCGAGCTTCATTATCATCCCGCAAAGGCAAATGTAGTAGCCGATGCCTTAAGTCAAAAAGAAAGAGCGGTGCCTCTTCGTGTCCGAGCCTTAAACATCACCATCCACACCAACCTTAATAGCCAAATTCGGGTAGCCCAAGAAGAGGCTCTCAAGGATGAAAACGTTTCACACGAGCTTTTGAATATTCTCGTCTCTAGATTCGAAGTTAGGGAGGCCGGACTTCGATATTTCGCCGGAAGGATTTGGGTGCCTAGTTATGGGGACCTACGAAGTCTTATTTTAGATGAAGCTCGTAAGTCACGATACTAGATTCACTCCGGTGCCAATAAGATGTACCACGACCTTAACCAACAATATTGGTGGCCGAACATCAAAAGGGATGTAGCTACTTATGTTTCCAAGTGTTTGACATGTTCCAAAGTCAAAGTCGAACACCAAAGACCGTCCGGACTACTTCAACAACCCGAGATCCCGCAATGGAAGTGGGAAAGGATAGCGATGGATTTTATCACCAAACTACCAAAAATGACGGGCGGTTATGATACCATTTGGGTTATTGTTGACCGTCTCACAAAATCCGCACACTTTCTCGCTATGAAGGAGACCGACAAAATGGAGAAACTTGCACAACTTTACATCAAAGAGATCGTAGCCCGTCATGGTGTACCTTTATCGATTATCTCCGACCGAGATGGTCGTTTTGTTTCTAGATTTTGGCGTACCTTGCAAGAAGCGTTGGGAACGCGTTTAGACATGAGCACCGCATATCATCCTCAAACTGATGGGCAAAGTGAACGCACAATTCAAACCTTGGAGGACATGTTACGAGCTTGTGTAGTTGATTTTGGAAAAGCTTGGGACAAGCACTTACCTCTCGCCGAATTCTCCTACAACAATAGTTATCACGCGAGTATTAAAGCCGCATCTTTTGAAGTGCTATATGACAAAAAATATCGTTCACCTCTTTGTTGGGCTGAGGTAGGTGACGTGCAAATCACAGGAACCAAAATCATTCACGAAACCACCGAGAAGATCATACAAATCTGAGATAGGCTTCGGACGGCCCGGAGTCGTTAAAAGTGCTACACCGACAAAAGACGCAACGACCTCGAATTTCAAGTCGGTGACCGAGTAATGTTAAAAGTCACACCTTGGAAAGGTGTAATCCGTTTTGGGAAATGCGGGAAGCTAAATCTGTGGTATATTGGTCCTTTCGAAATCTTGGAGTGTATTGGAACCGTTGCTTATCGTTTAGATCTTCCGCCTCAATTGAACTCCGTTCATGCTACCTTCCATGTATCTAACTTGAAAAAGTGTCTTGCCGAACCCGATATCATCATCCCTCTCGAGGAACTTACTATTGATGACAAACTTCATTTTGTGGAAGAACCGGTTGAAATTGTGGACACCTCCGTCAAGACGTTGAAATAAAGCCGAATTCCGATTGTTAAGGTCCGTTGGAACGCCAAAAGGGGACCCGAGTTTACTTAGGAAAGGCAAGATCAAATGCAAAAGAAATACCCTCACTTATTCCCGGTTCCGGAAACGCAAGATTCCGAGGAAAAACAGCGACTACTACGCCTACTTAAATTTCGGGATAAAATTTCTTTTAAGGAGTAGGTAATGTAACATCCCGCCTTTTTCCGTTATACTATTTTAAACTCCGTTATATGTTTATAACATCTCCCGTTATTACGCGTTTTAAATTATATTGTTTAGGTAATTTTACGCACCTGCAAACCGAACTCGAGGGACTAGTTTCGCTAAAATACCAAAGAGGTGACTAGCTTTTGACTAGTCAAACCCACCTCCCCATTTCTTTTCCATTTCTTTTCCATTTTCTCTAATTACTTTCAAAGTTTCTCTCAAATCTTCAAACAAGAATTCATCATCTAAAATAAATCGATCAAGCTTCAACCAAAACAAATTACATATTTGGAATCATTGCAACTTCCTCTTCGATTCCATACTGATTTCATTACATTTGGGTAACTTTCTAAAATCACTAGATTTTGTGTTCTTGAATGTTTTTTATCTTATAAAGTTGTTAATTAGTGTCTATGGCTCAAGTCTAACATTAATATATGATTTATATGTTCGATTTTGTTATTTGAAGTAACTAGCATGAACATAAACTTTGGTGTGTTTGATTTGGTGATTTGGTTGTTTGAATGATGTTAAATGTTATAAATGCATGTATTAAATGTGTTCCTAGTATCACTAGCTTCAATTTGATGTGTAGGTTGCTTGAGAAAACTCCATAAACTTGATTAGTGATTTTGGTGAATTTGGGTTAGGGTTTGATAAGCTTGAAATGAATATTTGATGCATTGAATGCCATGAATTATTGTTAGTAAGTAGTTAGTTGTATTTTATTCTCGATTACCTACAAAACGGCGTGTTGTATGTATGCATTAAATGCCCAAATCATAAATTTGCACTTATCAAATTGAGTATTAAATGTGTGCATTGATTGATCATTCGACTTGAAAAGTCGGTTATTGCAATTAATGTTTTCAGTTGGTGAAATGTGCTTAGTTGTCTTCCTTGTCAAAAGAGCTTTCCAACGACATAAGGTGCGAGTCATAAGTGTTTACGGCTTGTGTTTTGTGTTTGTTCGAAGTTCGGAAAAAGACTTGAACATTTGAGACTGACCAGGTTCCAGCACCCGTTATATGCCGCGGCGCGGCAGCCTTGGGTCGCGGCGCGACATATAACGTGTCCAGGTTCTGACCTCCAAGGTCAAAATATGGAAAATGTTTGGCACGCTATGGACCTCCGATTCACATGAGACTTGTTCTAACATGCTTATATATGAATAAAAACTTCTGAAAAATAGTTCGGGACCCGACCCGAACGTGTTGACTTTTTCGTTGACTTTGACCGACCAAAGTTTGACTTTTTGTCAAACTTAACCAAATGATTATGCAATCTTTCTAACTTGTTTCTATACTTGTATCTTGTATGAAACTTGACAATTTGATTCGCATGCTACATAATCAAGTCATAACGAGCCATAGGACTAATTGAACATCTTTGACCTATCGTGTTTACCGTTATTGATACGACCTATTTGTTTAGGTCAAGACTAGCATTATCCTTTGGTCACGTCACTTGTCGAAGTACTTATTTACTCTTGCGCTCAAGGTGAGATCATAGTCCCACTTTTACTCTTTTGAACTTATATTTGGGATGAGAAAACATAAACGTTTCTTTTTAACTAAGTGAACACAAGTACAGGAAAATGAACATTCTACATACGAGTTTAGAACGAAATCCTCAATTCGATTATCATTAGTTACACTTGCAGGGTGTAAGTGTAGGCGTGAACTTATGTTGTATGGCCATATGGTTTTGACAAACCCTCATCTTGGACGGTTCGCTACCGTCTACGGATGAAATATATTTTCGAGAAACAGTGTTGTTCTAGCACAATTAATGGGGTTCAACGGACGGAACGTTAAGCCTTGATAATTGGGTGCCCGTGAATATTAACTTTTAGAATGTATTACTATTTATCAATGTTGCAAATCTTGTGGTTCGACTTACTTTTACTCACTTACTTATTTAAACCTATGATTTCACCAACGTTTTCGTTGACAGATTTCTATGTTTTTCTCAGGTCCTTGATCATTAGGTGATACATGCTTCCGTACTTTCTTTTTGATACTTGCTTCGGATGTCGAGTACACTTGCATATGTGGAGCATCTTTTGACTACTTTAAACTGTGTCGCACGTGTTTCATTTGTACTTTAAACATCGTTATGTACTAGTTATGGAAACTACTTTTGTAAACTTTGAAACATCCACACTTATGAAATGAATGCGACATATTTTGGGTCAAACTTTGTCTTAAAGACTTATGACCATGTAATGGGACCTACGTAGACGGCGCCGTCAAACATGATTTGGTCGGGTCGCTACACGATTGATGTTGCAATTGTTGGGATAGTTGTTGTTGTTTTGGTGACTCTTATCACCGTTTTCCTCCCACTTTCTTTTGACTAGCTTCACATTGGCCTCTTCGGCAGCCTGTTCTTTAATTCTTCCCTCAATCTGGTTCACTAGTTTGTGAGCCATTCTACAAGCCTTTTGTATGGAGGCAGGCTCGTGTGAACTTATATCTGAAGGTATTTCGTATGCCCGAGAGACATATTAAATTAACGTGGCTAATATGTTTTGATCCAAGTCGGGTCATACCCAATAACAAGCTTACCGACACTTTACAACTATTTAATTTTAACGGTTGGATCGTTAAATAAATACGCGACACTTGGATTTTAGAAAATCGGTTTTCTAAAATAATATCACTTGAAATAAATTATTTGGATAATTTATATATAATTGTTTATAAGTTTAAATGATTATATTGTGTTATATTTTATAAAAGGTTTATAAAATATAAGAGTAACATAAAAGATATACATGTTTTATATATATATATATATATATATATATATATATATATATATATATATATATATATATATATATATATATATATATATATCAAGTTTATATATATATAATTACATTGTTATATAAAATAGAGAGTGCAGAATTTTGGGTCTCCAAGACTCACAAGAATGTCTTATTTTGTTACTTTTAAGGCTACACAAGTCCATATAGGCATGTGCAACTCATGTACCAAAGCAAGACTTATTCTCTCAAGTGAAATATACATAAAAGAGCTTAAAAAAACTGCACAAACAGCTTGCTGCTGTCCAGTTTTGCCGTGGGGTTTTTTGGTCATAAGGGGGTTCTAATTTTTTTTTTTACAAGCTCAATTCAAGTGTCAAAGAAATCCTAACTAAAGGCAAGAGTGTTGGGGTTATAGCTTGGGGTATTGCACACTTGAGGCTTCAAGTTAGAAGCTTGATTTCATCATCATCTTCTTCATCTATTGCTGTCCATTTTCAGCCCTCAATCTATATTGAGGAGGTATTATCTGTTATTCCTTCTCTTTAGTTTGTAAGTATAGCTTCAAGACTTGATGTCTTCATGGAATTCAATCTAAAATGGTTTAACATATACACTTGTTTATAAATGAAATAATGCTTCCGCTTACCTTAATACTCATAAATTGGTTTTGTGATTATATAAACATTATGAACTTGTTGTTATGTTGAATTCCATCAATGGTATCAGAGCCGAAGTCTTGAAATATGCTTCGAGATGGTTTTTGAACTCACCATAACTTTGCATTTTATGTACATGCATGAAAATAGAATGCAAATATTCTTGGTTTTGGGTGGGTTTGATTTTTGGCCGAATTTGGAAGCTCCAAAAAAATGGGTTTGGTTCTTCCATTTTGGTCATTTTGTTGTATGTTGAAGTTCACAATCAAGCCTTGACCTTTTGTTTGAATGGTTGCATGTTTGGATGATTATTAATAATTCATTTGGTATGTAATATTAATTCATTCATGTGGTTGTAATATTCATTCAATTTGGTTTGTAATATTATTATTTTGATTATGTAATTTATTTTATATATGGTATGTAAAATAGATTAGGTTGTATTTCATTTTTTTAGAAAAGTTTTGTGATTATATAAACATTATGAACTTGTTGTTATGTTGAATTCCATCAATGGTATCTAGAGCCGAAGTCTTGAAATATGCTTCGAGATGGTTTTTGAACTCACCATAACTTTGCATTTTATGTACATGCATGAAAATAGAATGAAAATATTCTTGGTTTTGGGTGGGTTTGATTTTTGGCCGAATTTGGAAGCTCCAAAAAAATGGGTTTGGTTCTTCCATTTTGGTCATTTTGTTGTATGTTGAAGTTTACAATCAAGCCTTGACCTTTTGTTTGAATGGTTGCATGTTTGGATGATTATTAATAATTCATTTGGTATGTAATATTAATTCATTCATGTGGTTGTAATATTCATTCAATTTGGTTGGTAATATTATTATTTTAGTTATGTAATTTATTTTATATATGGTATGTAAAATAGATTAGGTTGTATTTCATTTTTTAGAAAAGTGTATTAGGATATAATTTTGTAAAAATGAAGATGCAAAAGATGGAGTCAAAGGAAGAACACAAGAAGAATCTACTTGGATGCAAGATTAAGTGGGACTGGAAAAATCTCCTACTTTGTGTTATGACCCATTACCCGGTGGCATTTTGTTTTCGGCTAAACAAAATGCTTACCAAAAGGCTTGATTGTGAACATAATTGTTTTGCATGCATGGTTGTGTTGTTTGATTATGGTTTGTTTGTTTGATTACTACAAGTTATCACACAAGTTAACAACAACCAAAACTACATTTAATTAGTTAAATTAAAAATAGTTAACAACATGCAAAACGACAAATTTAATTGGTTAAATTAAAAGTGGCTAAAGACCTTAATAAATGGTTATTAAGAACAAGAAAATGATCACATATAAAATGGTTTATATCATGTAATTGGCTAAATTACAAAACATGAAAATAGGTTTTTCATAATGTACTATACACCAAATGCATGTTGGTGTATGGCAATATGTTTTCTTAAACTAGAATTAAGAAAGCCGAAAAATACCTTTAAAACTAAAACAAGGTAAACAAGTTTAACGCCATCCTTTTGTGGGACACTTAAACATAGTAGGGAACTCATAATGGGATAAAGGTCACCTAACCGTTATGAGCTAACTAATATGGTTAAGGTAAAATTCGCATGCTTGTGGGATAAAGGTCACCTAACCACTTGTATGTTAATTTTACATGTTTACACAAGTAGGACGACTTGATTTGGGAATCATGAACTTAGGGTCACCGAAGCATGAGGAACAAATAGGCGTTGATGGGATAAATATGCCATGTAAAAGGATTGTATGATCCTATAATTTAGAAGTTGCAAAAGGATTGCAATTGTCATATAAATGACTACCTAGCTAAATTAAATAACGGGATAAAGGTCACCTAACCGAAATTTGATTTACCTTTGGATTCTAATATTTAATAAGTCAATTAAAATTTAAAAGGGTATTGTTTATTAAATTTAAAATCGATACTTAAATGAACTTTGTTAAATTTTGTAGATGGCCTCCAATAACAACAACATGCAAAACGCACCTATTAACTTGAACAACCTATCGTTAAGGTCTCTCCTCGAGAAAGACAAACTCAACCATACGAACTTTATGGATTGGTTCCGCAATCTTAGGACTGTCCTCAAACTTGAGGATAAGGCGTATGTGTTGGAAGACCCCATTCCCGATCAACCCGACGAGGATGATATGGAAGGCATGGCTTATTGGGATAAGTATTGCGCTGATTCGGTGCAAGTCGCTTGCCTAATGCTTGGGACTATGATACCCGAACTCCAAAAGGATTTTGAGCATCATACTGCATACGACATGATCACGCAATTGAAGGAGATGTTCCTTCAACAAGCACGTGTCGAGCGCTTCGAGACCGTTCGAGTGCTTCATGTGAAATGTCCCGTTCTTATTGATTAAAAACGTTCCATATTAATTGATTTCGTTGCGAGGTTTTGACCTCTATATGAGACGTTTTTCAAAGACTGCATTCATTTTTAAAACAAACCATAACCTTTATTTCATAAATAAAGGTTTAAAAAGCTTTACGTAGATTATCAAATAATGATAATCTAAAATATCCTGTTTACACACGACCATTACATAATGGTTTACAATACAAATATGTTACATCGAAATCAGTTTCTTGAATGCAGTTTTTACACAATATCATACAAACATGGACTCCAAATCTTGTCCTTATTTTAGTATGCAACAGCGAAAGCTCTTAGTATTCACCTGAGAATAAACATGCTTTAAACATCAATAAAAATGTTGGTGAGTTATAGGTTTAACCTATATATATCAAATCGTAACAATAGACCACAAGATTTCATATTTCAATACACATCCCATACATAGAGATAAAAATCATTCATATGGTGAACACCTGGTAACCGACATTAACAAGATGCATATATAAGAATATCCCCATCATTCCGGGACACCCTTCGGATATGATATAAATTTCGAAGTACTAAAGCATCCGGTACTTTGGATGGGGTTTGTTAGGCCCAATAGATCTATCTTTAGGATTCGCGTCAATTAGGTTGTTTGTTCCCTAATTCTTAGATTACCAGACTTAATAAAAAGGGGCATATTCGATTTTGATAATTCAACCATAGAATGTAGTTTCACATACTTGTGTCTATTTTGTAAATCATTTATAAAACCTGCATGTATTCTCATCTCAAAAATATTAGATTTTAAAAGTGGGACTATAACTCACTTTCACAGATTTTTACTTCGTCGGGAAGTAAGACTTGGCCACTGGTTGATTCACGAACCTATAACAATATATACATATATATCAAAGTATGTTCAAAATATATTTACAACACTTTTAATATATTTTGATGTTTTAAGTTTATTAAGTCAGCTGTCCTCGTTAGTAACCTACAACTAGTTGTCCACAGTTAGATGTACAGAAATAAATCGATAAATATTATCTTGAATCAATCCACGACCCAGTGTATACGTATCTCAGTATTGATCACAACTCAAACTATATATATTTTGGAATCAACCTCAACCCTGTATAGCTAACTCCAACATTCATATATAGAGTGTCTATGGTTGTTCCGAAATATATATAGATGTGTCGACATGATAGGTCGAAACATTGTATACGTGTCTATGGTATCTCAAGATTACATAATATACAATACAAGTTGATTAAGTTATGGTTGGAATTGATTTGTTACCAATTTTCACGTAGCTAAAATGAGAAAAATTATCCAATCTTGTTTTACCCATAACTTCTTCATTTTAAATCCGTTTTGAGTGAATCAAATTGATATGGTTTCATATTGAACTCTATTTTTTGAATCTAAACAGAAAACGTATAGGTTTATAGTCGGAAAAATAAGTTACAAGTCGTTTTTGTAAAGGTAGTCATTTAGTCGAAAGAACGACGTCTAGATGGCCATTTTAGAAAACATACTTCCACTTTGAGTTTAACCATAATTTTTGGATATAGTTTCATGTTCATAATAAAAATCATTTTCCCAGAATAACAACTTTTAAATCAAAGTTTATCATAGTTTTTAATTAACAAACCCAAAACAGCCCGCGGTGTTACTACGACGGCGTAAATCCGGTTTTACGGTGTTTTTCGTGTTTCCAGGTTTTAAATCATTAAGTTAGCATTTCATATAGATATAGAACATGTGTTTAGTTGATTTTAAAAGTCAAGTTAGAAGGATTAACTTTTATTTGCGAACAAGTTTAGAATTAACTAAACTATGTTCTAGTGATTACAAGTTTAAACCTTCGAATAAGATAGCTTTATATGTATGAATCGAATGATGTTATGAACATCATTACTACCTCAAGTTCCTTGGATAAACCTACTGGAAATGAAAAAAATAGATCTAGCTTCAAAGGATCCTTGGATGGCTTGAAAGTTCTTGAAGCAGAATCATGACACGAAAACAATTTCAAGTAAGATTTCCACTCGAAATAAGATTGTTATAGTTATAGAAATTGAATTAAAGTTTGAATATGATTATTACCTTGTATTATAAAGATAACCTACTGTATGTAACAAAGGTTTCTTGATATTGGATGATTACTTGGAATGGATTTAGAAAACTTGAAAGTAAACTTGCAATCTTGGAAGTATTCTTGATTTTATGAAACTAGAACTTTTGGAATTTATGAAGAACACTTAGAACTTGAAGATAGAACTTGAGAGAGATCAATTAGATGAAGAAAATTGAAGAATGAAAGTGTTTGTAAGTGTTTTTGGTCGTTGGTGTATGGATTAGATATAAAGGATATATAATTTTGTTTTCATGTAAATAAGTCATGAATGATTACTCATATTTTTGTAATTTTATGAGATATTTCATGCTAGTTGCCAAATGATGGTTCCCACATGTGTTAGGTGACTCACATGGGCTGCTAAGAGCTAATAATTAGAGTGTATATACCAATAGTACATACATCTAAAAGCTGTGTATTGTACGAGTACAAATACGGGTGCATACGAGTAGAATTCTTGATGAAACTGAACGAGGATGTAATTGTAAGCATTTTTGTTAAGTAGAAGTATTTTGATAAGTGTCTTGAAGTCTTTCAAAAGTGTATGAATACATATTAAAACACTAAATGTATATACATTTTAACTGAGTCGTTAAGTCATCGTTAGTCGTTACATGTAAATGTCGTTTTGAAACCTTTAGGTTAACGATCTTGTTGAATGTTGTTAACCCATTGTTTATTATAACAAATGAGATGTTAAATTGTTATATTATCATGATATTATGATATATAATATATCTTAGTATGATATATATACAGTTAAATGTCGTTACAACGATAATCGTTACATATATGTCTCGTTTCGAAATCATTAAGTTAGTAGTCTTATTTTTACATATGTATTTCATTGTTAATACACTTAATAATATATTTACTTATAATATAACATAATTAACCAAGTGTATCAATATCTTAATATGAATCATATGTACCTAGTAAGGCGTTGTTATAACGGTAATCGTTATATATATCGTTTTCGAGTTTCTTAAATTAATAGTCTCATTTTTATGTATATAACTCATTGTTAAAATACCTAATGAGATACATACTTATAATAAAATCATGTTAACTATATATATAACCATATATATGTCATCGTATAGTTTTTACAAGTTTTAACGTTCGTGAATCACCGGTCAACTTGGGTGGTCAATTGTCTATATGAAACCTATTTCAATTAATCAAGTCTTAACAAGTTTGATTGCTTAACATGTTGGAAACACTTAATCATGTAAATAACAATTTCATTTAATATATATAAACATGGAAAAGTTCGGGTCACTACATCATGCATGTCGTATGGACGACTCCCAATCCGTTTCATCTTATGTCCTTAAGATGAAAAGCCTCATTGATCACGCAAACCGTCTTAATCTCAACATATCTAATGAGCTAGCCACGGATCTTATCCTAAACTCCTTGTCAAAGAGGTTTGACCAATTTGTAATTAATTACAATATGAATGGGATGGATAAGACCATTGGCGAACTTCATGGCATGCTTAGGACGGCGGAAACTAGCTTGGGTAAGAGGGCTTCACCCGTGCTAATGATCAATGATGGTGGGTCCAAAGGTAACAACACCTCTAAGCCAAAGGCGGCTAAGAGGAAAGGACTCGCCCATCAAGGCAAGGGAAAGGGGAGGATGGTTACCCCAACCAAACATAAGAACAAGAAGCAAAAGGTTGCCGGACAAGCAAACCCCATGGAAGACCCGTGCTTTGGTTGCGGTGAAATGGGTCCCTGGAAACGCAACTGCCCGATCTACCTTAAGGAGTTGAAGGAAAAGAGGGATGCGGGGCAAACCTCAGGTAATATATATATGGTATATATAGAGCTTAGTATTACTTCTTCTAATACATGGGTATTAGACACTGGATGTGGAACTCACATTTGCAATTCTTTGCAGGGGTTCAAAAGAAGTAGCAAGCAAACGGGAACATCAAGTCTCTTTATGGGTAATGGAGCCAAAGTGCAAGGGAAGGCTCAAGGAGAATTTGTATTAAAGCTTCCAAGTGATTTGGAACTTATTTTGAACAATGTTTTGTATGCACCGGATTTATGTCGAAACATTATTTCAGTTTCCTGTTTAAAACAATGTGGTTTTTATCTTAACTTTGTTAATGATGATATCCACGTTTATTTAGATAATGTATTCTATTTTAAGGCTTCGCCTTCAAATGGAATTTATGAATTGGTTCATGATGATACATCATCTAGTAGCTCAATATACCATACTAGCACCAAGAAACTCAAAAGGGATTTGAGTGATTCCTATTTATGGCATTGTCTCCTTGGTCACATAAACAAGAATCGAATGCATACACTTCAAAAGAATGGCCTTTTGAAATCAAATGAACTAGACTCATTTGATGTAGGTAAATCTTGTTTACAAGGCAAAATGACTAAAGCACCTTTCAAAGGGACCTACGAAAGGGCTAAGGACTTATTGGGATTAATACATTCGGATGTATGTGGACCCTTTAAGCCCATAACTAGGAATGGTGAAAGATACTTCGTTACTTTCATTGATGACTTTAGTCGTTTCGGATATGTCTACCTGTTAAGACATAAGGACGAAACGTTTGAAGCATTCAAGGAATATCAAAACGAAGTACAAAATCAACTCAATAAGACAATCAAGGTACTTCATACCGATAGAGGAGGTGAATACCTAAGCGATGCCTTCCAAGATCATCTTAAAAGTTGTGGGATTATCTCGCAACTCACTCCTCCTGGAACACCCCAACTTAATGGAGTTTCCGAAAGGAGGAACCGAACCCTAATGGATATGGTTCGATCTATGATGGCTAGAAGCTCATTACCTCTATCATTTTGGGGTTATTGTCTATGCTCCGCGGCTCGTATTTTAAATATGGCCCCAACCAAGAAAGTGGAACGAACTCCTCATGAGATGTGGTTTGGAAAACCTCCATCTCTATCATACTTAAAGGTATGGGGATATGAAGCTTATCCTAAGCATTACGTCCCTAATAAGTTAAATGCTCGATCAACAAAGTGTATCTTCATAGGATATCCCAAGGATAATATGGGATATTATTTTTATGATCCTTCCGAACAGAATGTATTTGTTGCTTGGAAGGCTGAATTCCTTGAAACTAAGTTCCTAATGGAAGGTGATAGTGAAAGGAAGATAGATCTTGAAGAGGTTCAAGATCAAGTAGATGACACTAGCACTCAACATGAAAATGTTGAGAGTGATCAAATGGATGATCAAAATACACAAGACGTTCGCAGATCTGGTAGGATTAGTAATCCTCCTGAGAGATATGGGTTTCTCATAGATGGTTACTATGTGGTTGATTTGGATGAACCAACAAACTACCAAGATGCTTTATCAAGGATTGATAAGAATAAATGGCAGGAAGCCATGAACACTGAGATGCAATCCATGTATGACAACCAAGTTTGGGAACTGGTTGTACAACCTTCTGGCTCAAGGCTATTTGATTGTAAATGGCTTTTCAAAATGAAAACCGACATACATGGAAACTTGGATACATATAAAGCTAGACTTGTAGCAAAAGGTTTCACTCAAACTCAAGGGGTTGACTATGATGAAACTTTTTCGCCTGTGGCAATGCTAAAGTCTATTAGGATATTATTTGCCATTGCTGCTCATTATGATTATGAAATATGGCAAATGGATGTCAAGACTGCTTTCCTAAATGGATATATTGTGGAAGATGTCTATATGGTTCAGCCTGAAGGTTTTGTTGATCCAAAATATCCTAAAAGGTATGCAAGTTAAAGAAGTCAATCTACGGATTGAAACAAGCGTCTAGAATGTGGAATCATCGTTTTAATGAGGAAGCCGAGAAATTTGGCTTCATTAAAAATGGTGATGAAGCTTGTGTATATAAGAAAGCTAGTGGGAGCACTATCATGTTCCTTGTACTATATGTGGATGATATATTGTTATTTGGAAATGATATTCCGGCAATGCAAGGAGTTAAAACTTGGCTAAGTAAATGCTTCTCCATTAAGGATCTTGGAGAAGCATAATACGTTTTGGGGATTGGGATCTACAGGAACAGATCCAAGAAACTGATAGGTTTGAATCAAAGTGCATACATTGAAAAGGTCTTGAAAAGGTTCAAGATGGAGAACTCTAAGAGTGGTTTGGTACCTATTCAAAGAGGAACGCCTCTCAGTACATCTCAGTGCCCTACCACGAAAGATGAACTAGAGAGAATGAAGAGAGTCCCTTATGCATCTGTTATTGGGTCAATCATGTATGCAATGATATGTACTAGACCGGATGTGTCATGCGCCTTAAGCTTGACAAGTAGATACCAGAATAACCCAGGAAACAGTCATTGGATTGCGGTTAAAAGTATATTGAAATACCTTAGGAGGACTAAGGATATGTTTCTAATATATGGATCTGGTGAGGAGGAACTTGCCGTAGAGGGTTACGTGGACGCGAGTTTCCAAACTGATCGAGATGATTCTCGATCACAGTCCGGTTATGTCTTCACATTAAATGGAGGTGCGGTCTCTTGGAAGAGTTCAAAACAGGATGTTGTTGCATTATCCACTACAGAGTCGGAGTACATTGTCGCCTCATTGGTAGCTCAGGAAGCTGCATGGATGAAGAAATTCATCAACGACTTAGGAGTAGTCCCTTCCATTCAGGACCCTCTTGAGATCTTTTGTGACAACGAGGGTGCGCTTGCTTAAATCAAAGAACCTCGTGCTCACCAAAAGACCCGTCACATTGAGCGGAGATTCAACTACATAAGGGATGAAGTTGAAAAGGGAAAGATATGTATTCGCAAAGTTCACACAGATCTTAATATAGCGGATCCTCTCACGAAGCTCTTACATGGATCAAAACATACAGGACATGTTTGTGCATTAGGGCTTCGATATTCTAGTGATTGGTCATGATCTGTTTTAAGTATTGTAATGGAACGAAATTGTTCAAACTCATTAATATGATTATGGTATTAATTTATTTTGAGTCATGTTCCTATTTTGCATATCTTATCCATGAATAAGTAATTATTCTAAATTCCGTAGTCGATCACATACGTGGGAACACGTGTGAGGTTTAGACTATTATGAACTTGGATTGGTATATATTCACGGACTGAATGTGGGGCAAGGTTGCTACCATGGTTCATAGATATTTGTGGGATGCAAATATTGGAAGAACCGCCATCAAGATTTACTATATAGAGCCTTTGTGGTTGATCACATGTAATCTTGAGTAAAGGCGAATATCATTGTATCCTCTAACCTGAGATACATATTGGGTTCGGATATTTACCAAGTATTGTGCCTTGATTCTTTCCTTCGCTATTCTGAAATATGGTAGTTCATAAGGAAGAGCTCAGGTATAATGCAAGGTGTATATTTAGGACGTATGTAGTCAAGATGGAATTTGTCCCTCTTATTCGTTGAGAGTCAGATGTCTAAGGCCTGATAAAGTTAAATTTAAAAGGGAGTGATCACTCTGTATCCCTTGGATTTAACATGACATCTAGGATGAAAGGATAAATGAAAGATTCACCTATTCATATTCGAGATGGGAACTCGAAAGGGATGATGTTATTGAATGGTACATAGTCATAACATATTGGGGGTGATGGACGGTCGTTAGGTGGTATCCATCACTTGCATTATTTTCTTATGTTTCTCGTGCAAGTGGGAGATCGAAGGTATTTCGTATGCCCGAGAGACATATTAAATTAACGTGGCTAATATGTTTTGATCCAAGTCGGGTCATACCCAATAACAAGCTTACCGACACTTTACAAGTATTTAATCTTAACGGTTGGATCGTTAAATAAATACGCGATACTTGGATTTTAGAAAATCGGTTTTCTAAAATAATATCACTTGAGATAAATTATTTGGATAATTTATATATAATTGTTTATAAGTTTAAATGATTATATTGTGTTATATTTTATAAAAGGTTTATAAAATATAAGAGTAACATAAAAGATATACATGTTTTATATATATATATATATATATATATATATATATATATATATATATATATATATATATATATATATATATATATATATATATATATATATATATATATATATATCAAGTTTATATATATATAATTACATTGTTATATAAAATAGAGAGTGCAGAATTTTGGGTCTCCAAGACTCACAAGCATGTCTTATTTTGTTACTTTTAAGGCTACACAAGTCCATATAGGCATGGGCAACTCATGTACCAAAGCAAGACTTATTCTCTCAAGTGAAATATACATAAAAGAGCTTAAAAAAAACTGCACAAATAGCTTGCTGCTGTCCAGTTTGGCCGTGGGGTTTTTTGGTCATAAGGGGGTTCTAAATTTTTTTTTTACAAGCTCAATTCAAGTGTCAAAGAAATCTTAACTAAAGGCAAGAGTGTTGGAGTTATAGCTTGGGGTATTGCACACTTGAGGCTTCAAGTTAGAAGCTTGATTTCATCATCATCTTCTTCATCTATTGCTATCCATTTTCAGCCCTCAATCTATATTGAGGAGGTATTATCTCTTATTCCTTCTCTTTAGTTTGTAAGTATAGCTTCAAGACTTGATGTCTTCATGGAATTCAATCTAAAATGGTTTAACATATACACTTGTTTATAAATGAAATAATGCTTCCGCTTACCTTAATACTCATAAATTGGTTTTGTGATTATATAAACATTATGAACTTGTTGTTATGTTGAATTCCATCAATATCTTCTTGGATTCTCTCCAGTAACCCTTTCACAAACGCGTCAATCTTCTCTTCCTCATCTTCGAACGCTCTCGGACACAATAGGCACAATTCTGTGAATCATCTTTCGTACGAAGTAATATCGAATCCCTGTGTTCGTAATCCTCTAAGTTCTGACTTGAGCTTATTGACCTCGGTTTTGGGACAGTACTTCTCGTTCATCAAGTGCTTGAATGCTGACCACGGTAGCGCGTAAGCAGCATCTTGTCCCACTTGCTCTAGATAGGTATTCCACCATGTTAACGTAATACCTGTGAAGGTATGCGTAGCGTACTTCACTTTGTCTCCTTTAGCACACTTACTTATGGCAAACAATGATTCAACTTTCTCGGTCCACCGTTTCAATCCGATTGGTCCTTCGGTCCCATCAAATTCTGAAGGTTTGCAGGCAGTGAATTCCTTGTAGGAGCATCCTACACGATTTCTTGCGCCGTTAGCTGTATTGCTAGATTCAGAGTTATTGTTGGTATGTAGCGCGGCCTGTACTGCGGCTATGTTTGAAGCAAGAATGGCACGAAATTCCTCTTCGCTCATATTCAAGGTGTGTCGAGTAGTCGGTGCCATTTCCTTCAAAATAGTCAAATAAAACAAGTTAATCATACAGAATATTAAGAGTAGTCAACAGTATCTCATAGCATAATATGAACTCATTTATAAAAGTTTTTTCTTCATATTAGCGTTTTATAAGTTTAAATTCGGGTACTACCTACCTGTTAAGTTCATACTTAGTAGCTAATATACAATTCAACTACTACAATTTCATATGAAAAACTGATTATAATAATATATCACATAAAAATATTCGTCAAACTTACAACTTCGCTATATTACATATAACATGAAATATAGTACACTATGATAAAAGACAGTTTTGAAGATAAATCTAGTTAATACGCAAGTTGTTTAGCAAAGGAAATAAAGACACGTAATTCATAAGTCCAGAAACAAGTCATGCATTCTGGTTTTACTAAGACGACTTCCCATCCTTGGTCTTGTGGAAAATAACCGTTATGACCATTGGCTAGGCAGCATGTTGTAATGTCGTCAAAAGGACGAGGGTTTCGTAATTTCCAACAGCCCAATCTAAAAACCTTGTTTCTCACCCCAACTACTGAATCCGTCACTTGTGGGAAAGTTTTATTTAAAAGCTGCAATCTGATGTTCTTTTTCTCACTTTGGTAAGAAGCGAACATCACTAACCCGTAAGCATAACATGCTTCTTTATGTTGCATGTTAGAAGCTCTTTCTAATTCACGAAATCCTATGTTAGGATAAGTTGAGTCAAAATAGGTTCTTAACCCGTAGCGTAAAATTGCATTTAGGTTCCCCGCATTTAACGCTTTAAAGAAAACACGGCGTAACTTAAAGTCTCCCCAATGTGATATACCCCACCTATCAAAGGAAAGACTTTTATAAACTAAGGCATTTCTGGAAAGTCTTTCAAATGTTTGACAAGTTAATTTCGCCATAACTAAATGTGCTGATGAATTCTGACCGACTCTAGACAAGATTTCCTCAATCATATCCTCTGGTAGGTCTTCTAAAATATTCGATTGTCTACCCTTAACGTCCATTTTGTTTTTATACTGTAAAATAGACAAGGATTAGATTCGTAATAACAAACAATACAAGCAATTTTTACATAGAACATAAAAGTACAAGCACACTACAATACATATATTACACAACATGCTCACACCCCTCTAATCTGAATCACTGGTTTCTTCTTCTTCGGACTTGGTTCTTTTTCCTAATCTTCTAGGGATATATGATGTTCCTCTAATACGAGTCGTCGTTTTCCACATTGGTTTAGAAAAACCTGGTGGTTTAGAGGTTCCCGAGTTATTGTCACAATATTGAAAATATGGGTGTTGACGGTACAAATAAAGTTCATCGGGGTCGGAATCAGATTTCTCTATTTTGATGCCTTTTCCCTTATTATTTTCTTTTGTCTCATTAATTTGGGTCGGGATAATTTCTATAACATCATCGGAATCCTCATCAAGATCCGATTCATTGAAAAATTGGTAATTTTCCCAATATTTTGCTTCCTTAGCGAAAACACCATTGAACATTATTAACTTTGGTCCATTGGTTGAGGATTTTCTTTTATTTGACTGGTTTTCTGTGGTTCCTACTATTCCCCCCTCCGGAACCTCTTCTTCTTCCGGTTCCTCTTCTTCTGGTTCCTCTTCTTCCGGTTCCTCTTCTTCCGGTTCCGTTTCCTCTTCTTCCGGTTCTTCGGGAACTTGTGAATCTTGCTAATATATATTCGAATCTTCGTTATTATTAGGTGAGTCAATGGGATTTGTGCTAGAGGTAGACATCTATCACACAATATCAAACATGTTAAGAGATTAATATATCACATAATATTTACATGTTAATAATATATAGTTTCCAACAAAAATGTTAAGCAATCATTTTTAAAGAAAACACGGTCGAAGTCCAGACTCACTAATGCATCCTAACAAACTCGATAAGACACACTAATGTAAATTTTCTAGTTCTCTAAGACCAACGCTCGGATACAAACTGAAATTTCCCGTTCATATTGATTATAAACATTCCATATTAATTGATTTCGTTGCGAGGTTTTGACCTCTATATGAGACATTTTTCAAAGACTGCATTCATTTTTAAAACAACCATAACCTTTATTTTATCAATAAAGGTTTTAAAAACATTACGTAGATTATCAAATAATGATAATCTAAAATATACTGTTTACACACGACCATTACATAATGGTTTACAATAGAAATATATTACATCGACATATGTTTCTTGAATGCAGTTTTTACACAATATCATACAAACATGGACTCCAAATCTTGTCCTTATTTTAGTATGCAACAGCGGAAGCTCTTAGTATTCACCTGAGAAATAACATGCTTTAAACGTCAACAAAAATGTTGGTGTGTTATAGGTTTAACCTATATATATCAAATCGTACCAATAGACCACAAGATTTCATATTTCAATACACATCCCATACATAGAGATAAAAATCATTCATATGGTGAACACCTGGTAACCGACATTAACAAGATGCATATATAAGAATATCCCCATCATTCCGGGACACCCTTCGGATATGATATAAATTTCGAAGTACTAAAGCATCAGGTACTTTGGATGGAGTTTGTTAGGCCCAATAGATCTATCTTTAGGATTCGCGTCAATTAGGGTGTCTGTTCCCTAATTCTTATATTACCAGACTTAATAAAAAGGGGCATATTCGATTTCGATAATTCAACCATAAAATGTAGTTTCACGTACTTGTGTCTATTTTTTAAATCATTTATAAAACCTGCATGTATTCTCATCCCAAAAATATTAGATTTTAAAAGTGGGACTATAACTCACTTTCACAGATATTTCCTTCCTCGAAAATAAGACTTGGCCACGGATCGATTCACGAACCTATACAAATATGTACATATATATCAAAGTATGATCAAAATATAATTACAACCATTTTTATTATGTTTTAAAGATTTGAGTGTATTAAGTCAGCTGTCCTCGTTAGTAACCTACAACTAGTTGTCCACAGTTAGATGTACAGAAATAAATCAATATATATTATCTTGAATCAATCCACGACCCAGTGTATACACGTCTTAGACTAGATCACAACTTAAAGTATATATATTTTTGGAATCAACCTCAACCCTGTATAGCTAACTCCAACATTACTGCATATAGAGTGTCTATGGTTGTTCCAAATAATATATATACATGGGTCGATATGATATGTCAAAACATTTGCATACTTGTCTATGGTATCCCAAGATTACATAATATATTAGAATACATGTATTATACAATATAAGTTAGCTTGGATATGATTTGTATAGATTTGTTAAACATTTCTCGTAGCTAAAAAGATCAAAAATATCCATTCTTGTTTTACCCATAACTTCTTAAGTTTGAATCCGTTTTGAGTGAATCAAATTGCTATGGTTTCATATTGAACTCTATTTTAAGAATCCAAATATAAAAAGTATAGGTTTATAGTTGGAAATTTAAGTTACATGTCAATTACTAAAGAGGTAGTCATTTCCGTCGAAAGAACGACATCTTGATGACCATTTTGAAAAACATACTTTCACTTTGAGTTTAACCAAGATTTTTAGATATAGTTTCATGTTCATATGAAAAATCATTTTCCCAGAAGAACAACTTTTAAATCAAAGTTTATCATAGTTTTTAATTATCCAAACCAAAACAGCCCCCGATTTCACTACGACGGCGTATATCCGATTTTATGGTTTTCATCGTGTTTCCAGGTTTTAAATCATTAAGTTAGCATATCATATAGATATAGAACATGTGTTTAGTTGATTTGAAAATTAAATTTAGAAGGATTAACTTTTGTTTGCGAACAAGTTTAGAATTAACTAAACTATGTTCTAGTGATTACAAGTTTAAACCTTCGAATAAGATAGCTTTATATGTATAAATCGAATGATGTTATGAACATCATTACTGCCTCAAGTTTTCTGGATAAAACTACTGGAAATGAGAAAAATGGATCTAGCTTCAAAGGATCCTTGGATGGCTTGAAAGTTCTTAAAGCAGAATCATGACACGAAAACAGTTCAAGTAAGATTTTCACTCGAAATAAAATTGTTATAGTTGTAGAAATTGAATCAAAGTTTGAATATGAATATTACCTTGACTTGATCAAATGTTTCCAATAGCTCGTGCTCTTTTACCAGGAGCTGCACCAGCGAGATGAAAGAACTGCAAAGCCAATTACAAGAACTTTTAGAGCGTGGTTTCATTCGACCAAGAACATCACCGTGGGGAGCTCCTGTTTTGTTTGTCAAGAAGAAAGATGGTACATTCAGGTTGTGTATCGACTACCGAGAGTTGAACAAACTTACCATCAAAAACCGCTACCCACTACCGAGAATCGACGACTTATTTGATCAACTACAAGGCTCGTCTGTTTATTCAAAGATTGACTTACATTCCGGGTATCATCAAATGCGGGTGAAAGAAGATGATATTCCAAAGACTGCTTTCAGAACACGTTACGGTCATTACGAGTTTATGGTCATGCCGTTTGGTTTAACTAATGCACCAGCTGTGTTCATGGACCTTATGAACCGAGTGTGTGGACCATACCTTGACAAGTTTGTCATTGTTTTCATTGATGACATACTTATTTACTCAAAGAATGACCAAGAACACGGTGAACATTTGAGAAAGGTGTTAGAAGTATTGAGGAAGGAAGAATTGTACGCTAAGTTTTCAAAGTGTGCATTTTGGTTGGAAGAAGTTCAATTCCTCGGTCACATAGTGAATAAAGAAGGTATTAAGGTGGATCCGGCAAAGATAGAAACTGTTGAAAAGTGGGAAACCCCGAAAACTCCGAAACACATACGCTAGTTTTTAGGACTAGCTGGTTACTACAGAAGGTTCATCCAAGTCTTTTCCAGAATAGCAAAACCCTTGACTGCATTAACGCATAAAGGGAAGAAATTTGAATGGAATGATGAACAAGAGAAAGCGTTTCAGTTATTGAAGAAAAAGCTAACTACGGCACCTATATTGTCATTGCCTGAAGGGAATAATGATTTTGTGATTTATTGTGACGAATCAAAGCAAGGTCTCGGTTGTGTATTAATGCAACGAACGAAGGTGATTGCTTATGCGTCTAGACAATTGAAGATTCACGAACAAAATTATACGACGCATGATTTGGAATTAGGCGCGGTTGTTTTTATATTAAAGACTTGGAGGCACTACTTCTATGGGGTTAAAAGTATTATATATACCGACCACAAAAGTCTTCAACACATATTTAATCAGAAACAACTGAATATGAGGCAGCGTAGGTGGATTGAATTGTTGAATGATTACGACTTTGAGATTCGTTACCACCCGGGGAAGGCAAATGTGGTAGCTGACGCCTTGAGCAGGAAGGACAGAGAACCCATTCGAGTAAAATCTATGAATATAATGATTCACAATAACCTTACTACTCAAATAAAGGAGGCGCAACAAGGAGTTTTAAAAGAGGGAAATTTAAAGGATGAAATACCCAAAGGATCGGAGAAGCATCTTAATATTCGGGAAGACGGAACCCGGTATAGGGCTGAAAGGATTTGGGTACCAAAATTTGGAGATATGAGAGAAATGGTACTTAGAGAAGCTCATAAAACCAGATACTCAATACATCCTGGAACGGGGAAGATGTACCAGGATCTCAAGAAACATTTTTGGTGGCCGGATATGAAAGCCGATGTTGCTAAATACGTAGGAGAATGTTTAACGTGTTCTAAGGTCAAAGCTAAGCATCAGAAACCATCAGGTCTACTTCAACAACCCGAAATCCCGGAATGGAAATGGGAAAACATTACCATGGATTTCATCACTAAATTGCCAAGGACTGCAAGTGGTTTTGATACTATTTGAGTAATAGTTGATCGTCTCACCAAATCAGCACACTTCCTGCCAATAAGAGAAGATGACAAGATGGAGAAGTTAGCACGACTGTATTTGAAGGAAGTCGTCTCCAGACATGGAATACCAATCTCTATTATCTTTGATAGGGATGGCAGATTTATTTCAAGATTCTGGCAGACATTACAGCAAGCATTAGGAACTCGTCTAGACATGAGTACTGCCTATCATCCACAAACTGATGGGCAGAGCGAAAGGACGATACAAATGCTTGAAGATATGCTACGAGCATGTGTTATTGATTTCGGAAACAGTTGGGATCGACATCTACCGTTAGCAGAATTTTCCTACAACAACAGCTACCATTCAAGCATTGAGATGGCGCCATTTGAAGCACTTTATGGTAGAAAGTGCAGGTCTCCGATTTGTTGGAGTGAAGTGGGGGATAGACAGATTACGGGTCCGGAGATTATACAAGAAACTACCGAGAAGATCATCCAAATTCAACAACGGTTGAAAACCGCCCAAAGTCGACAAAAGAGCTACGCTGACATTAAAAGAAAAGATATAGAATTTGAAATTGGAGAGATGGTCATGCTTAAAGTTGCACCTTGGAAAGGCGTTGTTCGATTTGGTAAACGAGGGAAATTAAATCCAAGGTATATTGGACCATTCAAGATTATTGATCGTGTCGGACCAGTAGCTTACCGACTTGAGTTACCTCAACAACTCGCGACTGTACATAACACTTTCCACGTCTCGAATTTTAAGAAATGTTTTGCTAAAGAAGATCTCTCTATTCCGTAAGATGAAATTCAAATCAATGAAAAACTTCAATTCATCGAAGAACCCGTCGAAATAATGGATCGTGAGGTTAAAAGACTTAAGCAAAACAAGATACCAATTGTTAAGGTTCGATGGAATGCTCGTAGAGGACCCGAGTTCACCTGGCAGCATGAAGATCAGATGAAGAAGAAATACCCGCATCTATTTCCAGAAGATTCGTCAACACCTTCAACAGCTTAAAATTTCGGGACGAAATTTATTTAACGGGTAGGTACTGTAGTGACCCGAACTTTTCCATGTTTATATATATTAATTGAGATTGATATTTACATGATTAAATGTTTCCAACATGTTAAGCAATAAAACTTGTTAAGACTTGATTAATTGAAATATGTTTCACATAGACAATTGACCACCCAAGTTGACCGGTGATTCACGAACGTTAAAACTTGTAAAAACTATATGATGACATATATATGGATATATATATAAATAGTTAACATGATACTATGATAAGTAAACATATCATTAAGTATATTAACAATGAACTACATATGTAAAAACAAGACTACTAACTTAATGATTTTTAAACGAGACATATATGTAACGATTATCGTTGTAAAGACATTTAATGTATATATATCATATTAAGAGATATTCATACATGATAATATCATGATAATATAATAATTTAAAATCTCATTTGATATTATAAACATTGGGTTAACAACATTTAACAAGATCGTTAACCTAAAGGTTTCAAAACAACACTTACATGTAACGACTAACGATGACTTAACGACTCAGTTAAAATGTATATACATGTAGTGTTTTAATATGTATTTATACACTTTTGAAAGACTTCAATACACTTATCAAAATACTTCTACTTAACAAAAATGCTTACAATTACATCCTCGTTCAGTTTCATCAACAATTCTACTCGTATGCACCCGTATTCGTACTCGTACAATACACAGCTTTTAGATGTATGTACTATTGGTATATACACTCCAATTATCAGCTCTTAGCAGCCCATGTGAGTCACATAACACATGTGGGAACCATCATTTGGCAACTAGCATGAAATATCTCATAAAATTACAAAAATATGAGTAATCAATCATGACTTATTTACATGAAAACAAAATTACATATCCTTTATATCTAATCCATACACCAACGACCAAAAACACCTACAAACACTTTCATTCTTCAATTTTCTTCATCTAATTGATCTCTCTCAAGTTCTATCTTCAAGTTCTAAGTGTTCTTCATATATTCTACAAGTTCTAGTTACATAAAATCAAGAATACTTTCAAGTTTGCTAGCTCACTTCCAATCTTGTAAGGTGATCATCCAACCTCAAGAAATCTTTGTTTCTTACAGTAGGTTATCATTCTAATACAAGGTAATAATCATATTCAAACTTTGGTTCAATTTCTATAACTATAACAATCTTATTTCAAGTGATGATCTTACTTGAACTTGTTTTCGTGTCATGATTCTGCTTCAAGAACTTCGAGCCATCCAAGAATCCGTTGAAGCTAGATCCATTTTTCTCTTTTCTAGTAGGTTTATCCAAGGAACTTAAGGTAGTAATGATGTTCATAACATCATTCCATTCATACATATAAAGCTATCTTATTCGAAGGTTTAAACTTGTAATCACTAGAACATAGTTTAGTTAATTCTAAACTTGTTCGCAAACAAAAGTTAATCCTTCTAACTTGACTTTTAAAATCAACTAAACACATGTTCTATATCTATATGATATGCTAACTTAATGATTCAAAACCTGAAAACACAAAAAACACCGTAAAACCGAATATACGCCGTCATAGTAACACCGCGTGCTGTTTTGGGTTAGTTAATTAAAAACTATGATAAACTTTGATTTAAAATTTGTTATTATGGGAAAATGATTTTTCTTATGAACATGAAACTATATCCAAAAATCATGGTTACACTCAAAGTGGAAGTATGTTTTCTAAAATGGTCATCTAGACGTCGTTCTTTCGACTGAAATGACTACCTTTACAAAAACGACTTGTAACCTGTATTTTTAACTATAAACTTATACTTTTCTGTTTAGATTCATAAACTTAAGTTCAATATGAAACCATAGAAACTTGAATCACTCAAAACGGATTTAAAACGAAGAAGTTATGGGTAAAACAAGATTGGATAATTTTTCTTGTTTTAGCTACGTGAAAATTGGTAACAAATTTATTCCAACCATAACTTAATCAACTTGTATTGTATATTATGTAATCTTGAGATACCATAGACACGTATACAATGTTTCGACCTATCATGTCGACACATCTATATATATTTCGGAACAACCATAGACACTCTATATGTGAATGTTGGAGTTAGCTATACAGGGTTGAGGTTGATTCCAAAATATATATAGTTTGAGTTGTGATCAATAATGAGATACGTATACACTGGGTCGTGGATTGATTCAAGATAATATTTATCGATTTATTTCTGTACATCTAACTGTGGACAACTAGTTGTAGGTTACTAACGAGGACAGCTGACTTAATAAACTTAAAACATCAAAATATATTAAAAGTGTTGTAAATATATTTTGAACATACTTTGATATATATGTATATATTGTTATAGGTTCGTGAATCAACCAGTGGCCAAGTCTTACTTCCCGACAAAGTAAAAATCTGTGAAAGTGAGTTATAGTCCCACTTTTAAAATCTAATATTTTTGGGATGAGAATACATGCAGGTTTTATAAATGATTTACAAAATAGACACAAGTACGTGAAACTACATTCTATGGTTGAATTATCGAAACCGAATATGCCCCTTTTTATTAAGTCTGGTAATCTAAGAATTAGGGAACAGACACCCTAATTGACGCGAATCCTAAAGATAGATCTATTGGGCCTAACAAACCCCATCCAAAGTACCGGATGCTTTAGTACTTCGAAATTTATATCATATCCGAAGGGTGTCCCGGAATGATGGGGATATTCTTATATATGCATCTTGTTAATGTCGGTTACCAGGTGCTCACCATATGAATAATTTTTATCTCTATGTATGGGATGTGTATTGAAATATGAAATCTTGTGGTCTATTATTATGATTTGATATATATAGGTTAAACCTATAACTCACCAACATTTTTGTTGACGTTTTAAGCATGTTTATTCTCGGGTGATTATTAAGAGCTTCCGCTGTCGCATACTTAAATAAGGACGAGATTTGGAGTCCATGCTTGTATGATATTGTGTAAAAACTGCATTCAAGAAACTTATTTTGTTGTAACATATTTGTATTGTAAACCATTATGTAATGGTCGTGTGTAAACAGGATATTTTAGATTATCATTATTTGATAATCTACGTAAAGCTTTTTAAACCTTTATTGATGAAATAAAGGTTATGGTTTGTTTTAAAATGAATGCAGTCTTTGAAAAACGTCTCATATAGAGGTCAAAACCTCGCAACGAAATCAATTAATTTGGAACGTTTTTAATCAATAAGAACGGGACATTTCAATATATACATTAAAATTGTAGCGACCCGACAAAATCGTCATTGACGGCGCCATCTACTTAGGTCCCGTTATGTGGTCATAAGTCTTTAAAACAACATTTGACCAAAAGATATGTCGCATTCATTTCAAATGTAAAGATTGTTCAAAGTTTATAAGAATTGTTCCACCACAAGTTACGTTACAAAGTTATAAGTACAGTTGAAACTTATGCGACATAATTTAAAAGTAGCCAAAAGACGCTCCATATAAGCATATATACTCGACATCCAATGCAAGTATCAAAATAATGAGCGGAAGCATGTATCATGTATCGTTCAAGGACCTGAGAAAAACATAGAAATCTGTCAACGAAAACGTTGGTGAAATCATAGGTTTAAGTAAGTAAGTGAGTAAAAGTAAGTCGAACCACAAGATTTACATCAAAGATAAAATAGTAATACATTCTAAAAGTTAATATTCACGAGCACCCAATTATCAAGGCTTAACATTCCGTCCGTTGATACCCCATTCATAGTGCTAGAACAACACTGTTTCTCGAAAATATATTTCATCTGTGGACGGTAGCGAACCGTCCGAGATGAGGGTTTGTCAAACCCATATGGCCATACAACATAAGTTCACGCCTACACTTACACCCTGCAAGTGTAACTAATGATAATCGAATTGAGGATTTCGTTCTAAACTCGTATGTAGAATGTTTGTTTTCCTGTACTTGTGTTCACTTAGTAAAAGAAATGTTTATGTTTTCTCATCCCAAATATAAGTTCAAAAAGAGTAAAAGTGGGACTATGATCTCACCTTGAGTGCACGAGTAGTAAAGTACTTCAACAAGTAAACGTGTGCAAAGAACAATGCTAGTCTTGACCTAAACAATAGGTTGTATCAATAACGATAGTCACGATTGGTCAAAGATGTTCAATTAGTCCTATGGCTCGTTAAGACTCGATCATAATAGCATGTGAATCAAATTTTCATGTTTCATGCAAGGTACAAGTATAAAAGCATGTTAGAACGATTGCACAAACAATTGGTTAAGTTTGATTAAAAGTCAACTTGGTCGGGTCAAAGTCAACGAAAAAGTCAACACGTTCGGGTCAGGTCCCGAACTATTTTTCTGAGGTTTTTAATCATATATGAGCATGTTAGAACAAGTTACATGTGAATCGGAGGTCCATAGCATAGCAAACATTTTTCGTAAAATGACCAACGAAGACAGTGGCCTGCCAGGGTATCTGGACGGCGTCCAGATTGTCTGGACGGCGTCCAGCTTTGAAGGCTGGGACGGCATCCAAATAGCTGGACGGCGTCCAGCTTTGAAGGCTGGGACGGCGTCCAAGTTTCTGGACGGCGTCCAGATTGGTATTTCAGTCTGATGCAGTAAGCTTCTAAGTACACGAACCAAAAACCAAATAAACACAATTTATGATCCGCAAACAATCAAGTCAAGTATTTTATACTGTTGGGAAGGTAATTTGACGAAGAAAACGACTAGATACATTTCAACAAGTAATTTAACACCTACAACAGCCCAAAACCGCATTAAACTTTCATAATCAAAGGTTCAAGTTCTAAAAACGTATTTCATGATTCGGGTAACAAATTTACATATATGATATGCCGTTTCGAAGGTAATTAAACACACGTTGCAACAAAACACTTATCAAAAATATTTCATAGCATTTGATACATCAAAAGTTCATATAAAGCTTATCAAACCCTAACCAAAATCTCAAAACCAATAATCATGTTAATGTAAGGTTTTCATGTCAATCAACACACCAAAACGAAGTTAATGAAGTAACTAACACTTTGAACACACAACCATTAACATCTAAACACATTTTATCAATCAAAATCAAAGGTTAAACTAACCCATTTCAAGTGTTCATGCTAGTTACTCCAAATAACAAGATCGAGCCTACAAATTACATACACGACATCACAATGAGCCATAGACACTAACTAACACCATTTCAAGTCAAAAACACGAATTTAGAGAAATCTAGAGTTTTAGAAATGTTACCCAAATGAGATGAAGTTGGTACCAAAATGAAGAGGATGAAGAGAGGATCACGAATATGTAATTTATTTTGTTGTAAGCCTCCTAGATCGAATTTAGATGATGATTGAATGAATTTGGAAATTTTGTGTGTGTTCTTGCTAGAGAGAAAGAGAGAGAGATGGATATGGTTGAATGGTGGTGATTGGGGTGGACTAGGTGACCTAGTCAACTAGTTTGCCCCGTGTCAATTTTAGTCCCTCAAGTTTGAATCGGGTGCGTGAATTACCTAATCGAGATAATTTAAAACGCGTATTAACGAAAGATGTTATAAATATATAACGGACTTTAAAATAGTTAAACGGAAAGTAACCGGAAAAAGGCGGGATGTTACATTACCTACTCCTTAAAAGAAATTTCGTCCCGAAATTTAAGTAGGCGTAGTAGTCGTTGTTTCTTCCTCGAGATCTTGCGTTTCCGAATTCACGAATAGATGAGGATACTTCCTTTGCATTTGATCTTGTCTTTCCCAAGTAAAATCGGGTCCCCTTTTGGCATTCCAACGGACCTTGACAATTGGAATTCGGCTTTGTTTTAACGTTTTGACGGAGGTGTCCACAATTTCAACCGGTTCCTCCACAAAATGAAGTTTGTCATCAATAGTAAGTTCCTCGAGAGGGATGACGATATCGGGTTCGGCAAGACACTTTTTCAAGTTAGATACATGGAGGTAGGATGAACGGAGTTCAATTGAGGCAGAAGATCTAAACGATAAGCAACAGTTCCAATACGCTCCAAGATTTCGAAAGGACCAATATACCGCGGATTTAGCTTCCCGCGTTTCCCAAAACGGATTACACCCTTCCAAGGTGCGACTTTTAACATGACGCGGTAACCGACTTGAATTTCAAGGTCGTTGCGTCTTTTGTCGGTATAGCACTTTTGACGACTCCGGGCCGTCCGAAGCCTATATCGGATTTGAACGATCTTCTCGGTGGTTTCGTGAATGAGTTCGGGTCCGGTGATTTGTTTGTCGCCTACTTCGGCCCAACAAAGAGGAGAACGACATTTTCGGCCATATAATGCTTCGAATGGTGCGGCGTTAATACTCGCGTGATAACTATTATTGTAAGAGAACTCGGCGAGAGGTAAGTGCTTGTCCCAAGCTTTTTCGAAATCAACCACGCAAGCTCGTAGCATGTCTTCCAAGGTTTGAATTGTGCGTTCGCTTTTTCCGTCGGTTTGTGGATGATATGCGGTGCTCATGTCTAAACACGTTCCCAATGCTTCTTGCAAAGTACGCCAAAATCTAGAAACAAAACGGCCATCTCGGTCGGAGATAATCGATAAGGGTACATCGTGTCGGGCTACGATTTCTTTGATGTAGAGTTGTGCGAGTTTCTCCATGTTGTCGGTTTCCTTCATGGCTAGGAAGTGCGCGGATTTGGTGAGGCGGTCAACAATGACCCAAATAGTATCATAACCGCCAACCGTCTTTGGTAGTTTGGTGATAAAATCCATCGTTATTATTTCCCATTTCCATTGCGGGATTTCGGGTTGTTGAAGTAGTCCGGACGGTCTTTGATGTTCGGCTTTGACTTTGGAGCAAGTTAGGCACTTTCCAACATAAGTAGCGACGTCCCTTTTAATGTTCGGCCACCAATATTGTTCTTTGAGGTCGTGGTACATCTTATTGGCACCGGGGTGAATCGAATATCTTGACTTATGGGCTTCGTCCAAAATAAGGCTTCGCAAGTCCCCATAACTAGGTACCCAAATTCTTCCGGCGAAATATCGGAGTCCGGTTTCTTTAACTTCGAATCGAGAGGTGAGGACGTTCAAGTGTTCGAGAGAGATGTTTTCATCCTTGAGAGCTTCGTCTTGGGCTACACGAATTTGACTATTAAGGTTTGTGTGGATGGTGATGTTTAAGGCTCGGACACGAAGAGACACCGCTCTTTCTTTTCGACTTAAGGCATCGACTACTACATTTGCCTTTCCGGGATGGTAACGAAGCTCGCAATCGTAATCGTTCAAAGTTTTAATCCACCGTCGTTGTCTCATGTTTAGTTGCTTTTGATCGAAGATGTGTTGAAGGCTTTTGTGATCAGTGAAGATAGTACTCTTGGTTCCATAAAGATAGTGTCTCCACATTTTAAGTGCAAAGACAACGGCTCTGAGTTCGAGATCATGAGTCGTGTAATTCTGTTCATGAATTTTTAGTTGTCGAGAGGCATAAGCAATGACTTTCTTCCGTTGCATCAATACACACCCAAAACCATGTTTTGAGGCATCGCAATATACAAAAAAATCATCATTGCCTTCGGGAAGTGACAAGATAGGAGCGGTGGTTAGCTTTGTCTTCAAAATTTGTAACGCGGATTCTTGCTCGGTCGCCCAAATGAATTTCTTTCCCTTGTGAGTTAATGCGGTTAGAGGACGTGCAACCAAAGAGAAGTTTTCGATGAATCTACGATAGTATCCGGTGAGACCCAAGAATTGACGAATATGAGAAGGAGTAGTAGGAGTCTCCCATTTACTAATGGCTTCGATTTTTGTTGGATCGACTTTAATACCTTGGTCACTTACAACATGACCAAGAAATTGAACTTCCTTTAACCAAAATTCACACTTGGAGAATTTGGCATAGAGTTGTTCTTGTCTTAAAAGTTCAAGCACAAGTCGAAGGTGTTCCTCGTGTTCTTCTTCGCTTTTTGAATAGACTAAAATATCATCGATGAACACGATAACGAATTTGTCAAGATACGGTTTGCACACGCGGTTCATAAGATCCATGAACACCGCCGGTGCATTAGTGAGACCAAATGGCATGACAAGGAATTCATAACTACTATAACGGGTCCGGAAAGCGGTTTTGGAGACATCTTCCCCCTTAACCCTCAATTGATGATAACCCGGGTGGAGATCGATTTTTGAATATACACAAGACCCTTGTAGTTGATCAAAGAGGTCATCGATGCGAGGAAGAGGATATCGGTTCTTAACCGTCAATTTATTTAGTTCACGATAATCAATGCACATTCGTAGGGATCCGTCTTTCTTTTTAACAAACAAAATCGGAGCGCCCCAAGGTGAATGGCTAGGTTGGATAAAACCACGATCAAGTAGTTCTTGGATTTGACTTTGCAATTCTTGCATTTCGGATGGAGCGAGTTTATATGGTGCACGTGCTACGGGTGCGGCTCCCGGAATAAGATCGATTTGGAATTCAACCGGTCGATGAGGTGGAAGACCCGGCAATTCATCGGGAAATACATCGGAATAGTCACTAACAATTGGCACATCATCTATGTGCTTCTCATAGGACTCTACTTTCTTAACGTGAGCAAGGATCGCAAAACAACCCTTACGGAGTAGTTTTCTAACTTTAATACACGAAACGAGGTTGAGTCCGGTGCAACTCTTATCGCCATAGACGATCAAAGGTTCACCATTCTCGATAGGGATTCGGATTGCTTTAAGATCACAAAGGATGTGAGATTTCATTTTGGCTAACCAATTCATACCGATTATTACATCAAAGCTTCCTAGTTCCATGGGTATCAAGTCAATTTCAAACTCATTACCCAAAATGTTTAATGTGCACCCCCGGTAATATGTGTCGGCACTCAATAGTTTTCCGTTGGCCACTTCAATGGTATAAGTGGTATCTAGTGGACGTGGTGGAGTATTAAAAGAATGAGTCAAAGTCTTGGATACAAAACTCTTATCGGCACCCAAATCGAATAAACAAGTAACATAAGTGTTGTTGAGAAGAAACGTACCCGTGACCAATTCATTATCATCTCGGGCTTCCTCGGTGTTGATATTGAAAGCTCGGCCGCGCGTATTGGGGTTATCTTTCCTCTTCGGGCATGCATTTCTATAATGGCCCGTTTGGCCACATTCGTAACAAGTGACCGTTTTTGGAGTATTGGGCCCCTTTCGAGCGATGGGGGCGGCGCTTGTGCAATTGTTGGCCTTATGACCAACTCCTTGGCACCGGTGGCAAATTAGCTTGCCGCATTCACCCGAGTGGTGCTTGTGACATTTGTTGCAAAAAGGTTGAGTTCCGGCATAACCTTTCTTGCCATCGTTGTTGAAAGGCTTTTTGGTGAAGGTATTGTTGTTGTAGTTGCTTGATGGAGTGGCTTCCCATTTTCTTTTGTTGTTACCCGACTTGTCCTCGGCTTTAGGTGCAGGTAGATTTCGTCCACCGTCTCTATCAATTTGCGGGCCATGTTCAAAGCTTCTTGATGATTAGGGGGTTTGGATGACATTACTCCGTGTTTGATGCTCTTTGGAAGACCATCCATGTAAAGTTCAACCCTTAAAGACTCGGGGTTCACAAGGTTTGGGCACATCAAGGCTAGTTCAGAAAATCGTTGATTATAGGCCTTGAGATCGTTTCCGACCACTTTTAGAGTTCTTAGCTCTTGTTCGAGCTTTCGGGTTTCCTCGCGCGGAAAGTATTCGGTGATCATCTTTCCTTTCAAATCGGACCAAGAGAGAGCGTAGGCTTCATCGGTACCCACCGATTGTACATAGGTGTTCCACCAAGTGAGAGTGACGTCGGAGAAAGTGTGAGTGGAGTACTTGACCTTGTCTTGGTCCCGACAACCGCTTATGCTAAAAACGGCTTCCGTTTGCTCAAACCATCGAGTGAGAGCAACCGGTCCTCCGGTTCCATCGAAAGTGTGAGGTTTGCACCCCATGAAAGCTTTATAGGAGCATCCCTCATTTGAGTTACCGGCTCCATTGTTGTTGTTGTTGTTGTGGTTATTATTATTATTATTGGTGGATGAGTGACCGGCCATGGTCGCATCTACGGCGGTGGCTATCATGCGTTGTAGAGCTTGTTCGGGAGTTTCACGGCGTGGCGCACGGCGAAGAGGCATTGTTCCTTCAAAACAAAAGAATACCGTTGGTTAGTATTCTAAATAATACTAACCGTGATATGGAATAAAGATAGAGAGAAAATTTTCCTTTACTCGCCTTAAATTCTTTATGCCACAATGTCGGAACGTTCATATGAGTCACCGTAATATAATCCCGGAAGTTATATTACCCTGATTCATATGTGCATTCGACATCATTTCATATAGTCAAGGTGGCGTGTCAATCAAATTAAACAACGTGAGATTAAGTTGAACTAAGAGTAGATATGAGTAGGAGCGTTCGAGTATAAATGCACAAGTAGTCAGGTAATTCCTACTTCAAGTCTATACACCGGTGAACTCTAAATCCCTACAACCAACGCTTTGATACCATCTGTAGTGACCCGACAAAATCGTCATTGACGGCGCCGTCTACTTAGGTCCCGTTACGTGGTCATAAGTCTTTAAAACAACGTTTGACCAAGAGATATGTCGCATTCATTTCAAATGTAAAGATTGTTCAAAGTTTATAAGAATTGTTCCACCACAAGTTACGTTACAAAGTTATAAGTACAATTGAAACTTATGCGACATAATTTAAAAGTAGCCAAAAGACGCTCCATATATGCATATATACTCGACATCCAATGCAAGTATCAAAATAATGAGCGGAAGCATGTATCATGTATCGTTCAAGGACCTGAGAAAAACATAGAAATCTGTCAACGAAAACGTTGGTGAAATCATAGGTTTAAGTAAGTAAGTGAGTAAAAGTAAGTCGAACCACAAGATTTACATCAAAGATAAAATAGTAATACATTCTAAAAGTTAATATTCACGAGCACCCAATTATCAAGGCTTAACATTCCGTCCGTTGATACCCCATTCATAATGCTAGAACAACACTGTTTCTCGAAAATATATTTCATCTGTGGACGGTAGCGAACCGTCCGAGATGAGGGTTTGTCAAACCCATATGGCCATACAACATAAGTTCACGCCTACACTTACACCCTGCAAGTGTAACTAATGATAATCGAATTGAGGATTTCATTCTAAACTCGTATGTAGAATGTTTGTTTTCCTGTACTTGTGTTCACTTAGTAAAAGAAATGTTTATGTTTTCTCATCCCAAATATAAGTTCAAAAAGAGTAAAAGTGGGACTATGATCTCACCTTGAGTGCACGAGTAGTAAAGTACTTCAACAAGTAAACGTGTGCAAAGAACAATGCTAGTCTTGACCTAAACAATAGGTTGTATCAATAACGATAGTCACGATTGGTCAAAGATGTTCAATCAGTCCTATGGCTCGTTAAGACTCGATCATAATAGCATGTGAATCAAATTGTCATGTTTCATGCAAGGTACAAGTATAAAAGCATGTTAGAACGATTGCACAAACAATTGGTTAAGTTTGATTAAAAGTCAACTTGGTCGGGTCAAAGTCAACGAAAAAGTCAACACGTTCGGGTCAGGTCCCGAACTATTTTTCTGAGGTTTTTAATCATATATGAGCATGTTAGAACAAGTTACATGTGAATCGGAGGTCCATAGCATAGCAAACATTTTCCGTAAAATGACCAACGAAGACAGTGGCCTGCCAGGGTATCTGGATGGCGTCCAGATTGTCTGGACGGCGTCCAGCTTTGAAGGCTGAGACGGCGTCCAAATAGCTGGACGGCGTCCAGCTTTGAAGGCTGGGATGGCGTCCAAGTTTCTGGACGGCGTCCAGATTGGTATTTCAGTCTGATGCAGTAAGCTTCTAAGTACACGAACCAAAAACCAAATAAACACAATTTATGATCCGCAAACAATCAAGTCAAGTATTTTATACCGTTGGGAAGGTAATTTGACGAAGAAAATGACTAGACACATTTCAACAAGTAATTTAACACCTACAACAGCCCAAAACCGCATTAAACTTTCATAATCAAAGGTTCAAGTTCTAAAAACGCATTTCATGATTCGGGTAACCAATTTACATGTATGATATGCCGTTTCGAAGGTAATCAAACACACATTGCAACAAAACACTTATCAAAAATATTTCATAGCATTTGATACATCAAAAGTTCATATAAAGCTTATCAAACCCTAACCAAAATCTCAAAACCAATAATCATGTTAATGTAAGGTTTTCATGTCAATCAACACACCAAAACGAAGTTAATGAAGTAACTAACACTTTGAACACACAACCATTAACATATAAATACATTTTATCAATCAAAATCAAAGGTTAAACTAACCCATTTTAAGTGTTCATGCTAGTTACACCAAATAACAAGATCGAGCCTACAAATTACATACACGACATCACAATGAGCCATAGACACTAACTAACACCATTTCAAGTCAAAAACACATTTAGAGAAATCTAGAGTTTTAGAAATGTTACCCAAACGAGATGAAGTTGGTACCAAAATGAAGAGGATGAAGAGAGGATCACGAATATGTAATTTATTTTGTTGTAAGCCTCCTAGATCGAATTTAGATGATGATTGAATGAATTTGGAAATTTTGTGAGTGTTCTTGCTAGAGAGAAAGAGAGAGAGATGGATATGGTTGAATGGTGGTGATTGGGGTGGACTAGGTGACCTAGTCAACCAGTTTGCCCCGTGTCAATTTTAGTCCCTCAAGTTTGAATTGGGTGCGTGAATTACCTAATCGAGATAATTTAAAACGCGTATTAACGAAAGATGTTATAAATATATAACGGACTTTAAAATAGTTAAACGGAAAGTAACCGGAAAAAGGCGGGATGTTACAAAAATATCGTTACAACGATAATCGTTACATATAAGTCTCGTTTCGTAATTCTTGAGTTAGTAGTCTTGTTTTTACATATGTAGTTCATTGTTAACACACTTAATGATATATTTAAATATCATTTTATCATGTTAAATATATGAAGGTATTTCGTATGCCCGAGAGACATATTAAATTAATGTGGCTAACATGTTATGATCCAAGTCGGGTCATACCCAATAACAAGCTTACCGACACCTTATATGTGTTTATCTTATCGATTGGTTCGTTAAATAAATACGCGACACTTGAATTTTAGAAAATCGGTTTTCTAAAACATTATCACTTGAGATAAATTATTTGGATAATTTATATATAATTATTTATAGGTTTAAATAATTATATTGTGTTATATTTTATAAAAGGTTTTATAAAATATGCAAGTAACAAGATAAATACATAATGTATTTTCACAAGTTTATAAAAATTAAATTTTTTTTATAAAAAAAAAAGGGTGGCCGTTTTTTTTTTAAGGGTGGTCTTCAAGACACACATGCTCCCTTTTCTTGTTACTTGTGTTTACACAACTCCATAGACAAGCATGCTTGATACCTTTTAAAGACACACATGCAAGCATCTTTCTTAAAAGTAAAAAAAAATACTAGTAAATACTCTCTTCATTTTTGGTCAAGGGGGTGAAAAATTCCAGCAGAAAAATAAGAGTGTTCTTGAGCTTTAGGAAGCTCATTTTCAAGTGTAAAAATCCTAACCAACTTGTACAAGGTGCTGGTTAAAGGCTTGGGGTATAATCCCTTGAGGTCTCATTGTTTTGAGGCTTGCATTCACCATCAAATTAAGTCAGCTGCTGTTCGGCTTTTGAGCAGAAAAGAAAGTGAGTTTAAAGCTTGTGTTCAAGGTGTTTAAGGGTCCTAAATATTAGCAAGCTCAAGGGTGGTGTTGGAGCTTCAAAGGCTTGGAGTTTAACACACTTGAAGCATCAATTTGGAGGCTATTTTCACCATCATCTCCATCAATTTTCTGCACATTTGAGTAGCCCTCAAACTTGGTTTTGAGGAGGTATGACACTCTTATCCTTTCTTGTTAATTAGTAAGCATCATTTCACAACTTGATCCAAGATAGGATTTAGCTTTAATTGGTTTAAAGATAACAAGTTAAATTGGTAATTTCACGCTTCCGTTTTATAATGATTCATAAATGGTTTTAAGAGTTTCAAACTTGTTAAATCCCAACAATGGTATCTAGAGCCGAAGTTGTTGAAATATGCTTCGAGATGGTTATTAAACCCACTATAATTTTGTATTCTATGAACATGCATGAAGGAGAATGTAAAATTTTCGGTTTTGGGTGGTTTATCATTTTGGCCAAAATCACTTGTGATTCTGTACTGAAAATCACTTGTGATTCTGTACTGCCAATCACTTGTGATTCTGTGTTTCCAATCACTTGTGATTCTGTATTGCCTATCACTTATGTAGATAATGTTCACAATCTATGCCTTGACCTTGTGTTTAGTTGCATGTTTGGTTGATTTAATATTTATTCATTTGGTATGTAATAATATTTATTCATTTGGTCATGTAATTTATTTTATATTTGGTATGTAAAATAGATTAGGTTGTATTTCATTTTCTAGAAAAATGTATTAGGATACATATTTTGTAAAAAAAAAATGAAGATACAAGATGATGAAGACTTGAAGAACACAAGGAGCATATGGATGCAAGGTTAAGTGGGAGATTTGAAATCTCCTACTTTGTATTATTACCCCTTAACCCGGTGACATTTGTTTTCGGCTAAACAAATGTCCACCAAAATGGCTAGATTGTGAACATACTTGTTTTGCATGTGTGGTTGTTTGTTTCTTTATTGTATTGTATGTTTGGTTGATACAATTAATCACAAGATAACAACAAGCAAAACGACAATTTAATTGGTTAAATTAGACGTATTAATAACATGCAAGACGACAATTTAATTGGTTAAATTAAAAGCAACTAAAGACCTTAATAAATGGTTATTAAGAACAAGAAAAGGATCACATATATATAAAATGGTTTATATCAAGTAATTGGCAAATTACAAGACATGAAAGTGGTTTTTCATAAGTACCATACACTAAATGCATGTTGGTGTATGGCATAAAAGTTTTCTCATACTAGAATAAACGAAAACTTAAAATCCCTTTTACAAACAAGGTAAACAAGTTTAACGCATCCTTTTGTGAGACACTTAAACATATTAGGGAACTCATGATGGGATAAAGGTCACCTAACCGTCATGAACAAACTAATGTGGTTAAGGTGAATTTGACATGCTTGTGGGATAAAGGTCACCTAACCACTTGTATGTTAAGTTTACACGTTTACATAAGTAGGACGACTTGATTTGGGAATCATGAACTTAGGGTCACCGAAGCATGAGGAACAAATAGGCGTTGATGGGATAAATATGCCATGCAAAAGGATTGCATGATCCCATACTCTAGAAGTTGCAAATGGATTGCAATTGTCATATAATGACTACCTAGCTAAATCAAATGACGGGATAAAGGTCACCTAACCGGAATTTGGTTTACCGTTGGATTCTAGAATTTAATATATCAATTGGATTTAAAGGGCATTGAATGTTAAATTGAAATTGATACTTAAACGAACTTTGTTAAATTTTGTAGATGGCCGCCAATAATAACAACATTCCAAACACACCAATCAACTTTAATAACCTATCATTGAGGTCCATCCTCGAAAAGGAAAATAACTCCCAATCCGTTTCATCTAATGTACAAAAGATGAAAAGCCTCATTGATCGATTGCACCGTCTCAACTTGTAGTGACCCGAACTTTTCCATGTTTATATATATTAATTGAGATTGATATTTACATGATTAAATGTTTCCAACATGTTAAGCAATCAAACTTGTTAAGACTTGATTAATTGAAATATGTTTCATATAGACAATTGACCACCCAAGTTGACCGGCGATTCACGAACGTTAAAACTTGTAAAAACGACTTGACGATATATATATGGATATACATATGGTTAACATGAGATTATGATAAGTAAGTATCTCCATAAGTATATTAACAATGAGTTATATACATATAAACAAGACTACTAACTTAAGGATTTCGAAACGAGACATATATGTAACGATTATCGTTGTAACGACATTTAAATATATATATATATCATATTAAGATATATTAATATATCATAATATCATGATAATATAATAATTTAACATCTCATTAGATATAATAAACAATGGGTTAACAACATTAATTGAGATCGTTAACTTAAAGGTTTCAAAACAACACTTACATGTAACGACTAACGATGACTTAACGACTCCGTTAAAATGTATATACATGTAGTGTATTTAGATGTATTAAAATACTTTTGGAAGACTTCAAGACATATATCAAAACACTCATACTTAACAAAAATGGTTACAGTTACTTTCCCATTCTTTTCTTTCATCAAGAATTCTAGTCGTATTCTTACCCGTATTATACACAGCTTCAAAACGTACTTACTATGGGTATATACCAATAGGAACTAGCATGGGATTCCACTCTTGATTATGTCATGTATGACTAATCAATTTTAACTTCTACCATGAGCTAGTCAACTAACTAGAACTCCTTTTAACCCCACTCACCACTCACCAATTAACACTCATCATTCACTCCATTTCACTTCCAAATCTCTTTCTAAATCTCTCTCAACACACCCACACTATTATGAACGTATTTTTCCAGTAGTTAATCATCATCTTCATCAAAAATCACTTCAAGAATCAAGATATAATCATCATAGGAAGAACACTTCAAGAATACTTCAAAAATCCCTTCAAGTTTACTAATTTACTTCCAAGCTTTCTAATCCATTCCAAGTAATCATCTAAGATCAAGAAACCTTTGTTATATACAGTAGGTTATCTTTCTTATTCAAGGTAATATTCATATTCAAACTTTGATTCAATTTCTATAACTATAAACTATCTTAATTCGAGCAAAAATCTTACTTGAACTTGTTTTTGTGTCATGATCCTACTTCAAGAACTTTCAAGCCATACAAGATCCTTTGAAGCTAGATCATTTCTTGTCACTTCCAGTAGGTTTACCTACTAAACTTGAGGTAGTAATGATGTTCATAACATCATTCGATTCATATATATAAAACTATCTTATTCGAAGGTTTAAACTCGTAATCACTAGAACATAGTTTAGTTAATTCTAAACTTGTTCGCAAACAAAAGTTAATCCTTCTAACTTGACTTTTAAAATCAACTAAACACATGTTCTATATCTATATGATATGCTAACTTAATGATTTAAAACCTGGAAACACGAAAAATACCGTAAAACCGGATTTACGCCGTCGTAGTAACACCGCGGGCTGTTTTGGGTTAGTTAATTAAAAACTATGATAAACTTTGATTTAAAAGTTGTTATTCTGAGAAAATGATTTTTATTATGAACATGAAACTATATCCAAAAATTATGGTTAAACTCAAAGTGGAAGTATGTTTTCTAAAATGGTCATCTAGACGTCGTTCTTTCGACTGAAATGACTACCTTTACAAAAATGACTTGTAACTTATTTTTCCGACTATAAACCTATACTTTTTCTGTTTAGATTCATAAAATAGAGTTCAATATGAAATCATAGCAATTTGATTCACTCAAAACGGATTTAAAATGAAGAAGTTATGGGTAAAACAAGATTGGATAATTTTTCTCATTTTAGCTACGTGAAAATTGGTAACAAATCTATTCCAACCATAACTTAAACAACTTGTATTGTATATTATGTAATCTTGAGATACCATAGACACGTATACAATGTTTCGACCTATCATGTCGACACATCTATATATATTTCGGAACAACCATAGACACTCTATATGTGAATGTTGGAGTTAGCTATACAGGGTTGAGGTTGATTCCAAAATATATATAGTTTGAGTTGTGATCAATACTGAGATACGTATACACTGGGTCGTGGATTGATTCAAGATAATATTTATCGATTTATTTCTGTACATCTAACTGTGGACAACTAGTTATAGGTTACTAACGAGGACAGCTGACTTAATAAACTTAAAACATCAAAATATATTAAAAGTGTTGTAAATATATTTTGAACATACTTTAATATATATGTATATATTGTTATAGGTTCGTGAATCAACAGTGGCCAAGTCTTACTTCCCGACGAAGTAAAAATCTGTGAAAGTGAGTTATAGTCCCACTTTTAAAATCTAATATTTTTGGGATGAGAATACATGCAGGTTTTATAAATGATTTACAAAATAGACACAAGTACGTGAAACTACATTCTATGGTTGAATTATCGAAATCGAATATGCCCCTTTTTATTAAGTCTGGTAATCTAAGAATTAGGGAACAGACACCCTAATTGACGCGAATCCTAAAGATAGATCTATTGGGCCTAACAAACCCCATCCAAAGTACCGGATGCTTTAGTACTTCGAAATTTATATCATATCCGAAGGGTGTCCCGGAATGATGGGGATATTCTTATATATGCATCTTGTTATTGTCGGTTACCAGGTGTTCACCATATGAATGATTTTTATCTCTATGTATGGGATGTGTATTGAAATATGAAATCTTGTGGTCTATTGTTACGATTTGATATATATAGGTTAAACCTATAACTCACCAACATTTTTGTTGACGTTTTAAGCATGTTTATTCTCAGGTGATTATTAAGAGCTTCCGCTGTTGCATACTTAAATAAGGACAAGATTTGGAGTCCATGCTTGTATGATATTGTGTAAAAACTGCATTCAAGAAACTTATTTTGTTGTAACATATTTGTATTGTAAACCATTATGTAATGGTCGTGTGTAAACAGGATATTTTAGATTATCATTATTTGATAATCTACGTAAAGCTTTTTAAACCTTTATTGATGAAATAAAGGTTATGGTTTGTTTAAAAATGAATGCAGTCTTTGAAAAACGTCTCATATAGAGGTCAAAACCTCGCAACGAAATCAATTAATATGGAACGTTTTTAATCAATAAGAACGGGACATTTCACAACTGTCCCGTGTCTAATGAATTAACCACAGACCTTATCCACAACTCTTTGTCAAAAAGCTTTGACACCTGTGTGTTGAATTACAGCATGAATGATTGGGATAAGAGTATTGGCGAATTACATGCCATGCTAAGGACGGATGAATCAAGCATAGGTAAAAAGGCTTCACCCATGCTAATGATCAATGATGGTGGGTACAAAGGTAATAACACCTCTAAGCCTAAGGCGGCTAAGAGGAAAGGACCCACTCATCAAGGCAAGGGAAAAGGGAAGATGGTTACCCCAACCAAAAACAAGAACAAGAAGCAAAAGTTTGCCGAACAAGCAAACCCCAAGGAAGACCCGTGGTTCGGTTGCGGTGAAATGGGTCACTGGAAACGCAACTGCTCGGTCTACCTAAAGGAGTTGAATGCAAAGAGAGATGTAGGGCAAACCTCAGGTAATGTATACATGATATACGTTGAGCTTAGTATTACTTCTTCTAATACATGGGTATTAGACACAGGATGTGGAACTCATATTTGCAATTCATTGCAAGGGTTCATAAGAATTAAACTAAATACGGGAACAACAAGTCTCTACATGGGAAATGGTGCAAAGGTACACGTAAAAGCTCAAGGAGACTTTGTTTTAAAGCTACCAAGTGGTTTGGAGCTTATATTGAAAGATGTTTTGTATGCACCGGATTTAACACGAAACATTATTTATGTTTCCCGTTTAAGACAATGTGGTTTTAATCTTAATTTTATTAATGATGATATCCATGTTTCTTTGAATGATATGTTCTATTTTAAGGCCTCGCCTTTGAATGGTATTTATGAATTGGTTCATGATAACACATCATTCGATAGCTCAATATACCAAGCAATCACCAAGAAGCTCAAAAGGGATTTGAGTGATTCCTACTTATGGCATTGTCGCCTTGGTCACATAAACAAGAATCGAATGCATACACTTCAAAAGAATGGTCTTTTAAAATCAAGTGAGCTGGATTCGTTTGATGTATGTGAATCTTGTTTACAAGGCAAAATGACTAAAGCACCTTTCAAAGGGACCTATGAAAGGGCTAAGGACTTATTGGGATTAATACATTCGGATGTATGTGGACCCTTTAAGCCCATAATTAGGAATGGTGAAAGATACTTCGTTACTTTCATTGATGACTTCAGTCGTTTCGGATATGTCTACCTGTTAAGACATAAGGACGAAACTTTTGAAGCATTCAAGGAATATCAAAACGAAGTACAAAATCAACTCAACAAGACAATTTTTGTACTTCGTACCGATAGAGGAGGTGAATACCTCAGCGATGCCTTCCAAGATCATCTTAGAAATTGTGGGATTATCTCACAACTTACTCCACCCGGAACACCCCAGCTTAATGGAGTGTCCGAGAGGAGAAACCGAACCCTAATGGATATGGTTCGATCTATGATGACAAGAAGCTCGTTACCTCTATCTTTTTAGGGTTATTGTTTATGCTCCACGGCTCGTATTTTAAATATGGCCCCAACCAAGAAAGTGGAACGAACTCCTCACGAGATGTGGTTCAGAAAACCTCCTTCTCTATCATACTTGAAAGTATGGGGATGTGAAGCTTATCCTAAGCCCTATGATGCTAATAAGTTGCATGCTCGATCCACAAAGTGTATCTTCATAGGATATCCCAAGGATGATATGGGATACTATTTCTATGATCCGACTGAGCAAAATGTATTTGTTGCTCGAAAGGCGGAATTCCTTGAAGCTAAGTTCCTAATGGAAGGAAATAGTGAAAGGAAGATAGATTTTGAAGAGGTTCAAGATCAAATAGATGATACACAATTGGTTAACACTAGCCCTCAACATGAAAATGTTGAAAATGATCAAGTGGTTGATCAAAGTATACAAGACATTCGAAGATCTAGTAAGATTAGTAATCCTCCTGAGAGATATGGTTTTCTCGTGGATGGTTGCTATACGGTTGATTTGGATTAACCCACAAACTACGAAGATGCTTTATCAAGGATTGATAAAGACAAATGGCAGGAAGCCATGAACGCCGAGATGCAATCCATGTATGAAAACCAAGTTTGGGAACTTGTTGTGCAACCTCCTAGCTCCAAGCTAGTTGATTGCAAATGGCTTTTCAAGAAGAAAACCGACATACATGGAAACTTGGATACATACAAAGCTAGACTTGTAGCAAAAGGTTTCACTCAAACTCAAGGGGTTGACTATGATGAAACTTTCTTGCCTGTGCAATGCTAAAGTCTATTAGGATATTATTTTCCATTGCTGCTCACTATGACTATGAAATATGGCAAATGGATGTCAAAACCGCTTTCCTAAATGGATATCTTGAGGAAGATGTCTATATGGTGCAGCCCAAAGGTTTTGTTGATCTGAAACATCCTAAAAAGGTATGCAAGTTAAAGAAATCAAACTACGGATTAAAACAATCATCTAGAATGTGGAATCATCATTTTAATGAGGAGGCAAAGAAATTTGGCTTCATTAAAAATGGTGATGAAGCTTGTGTATACAAGAAAGCTAGTGGGAGCTCTGTTATGTTCCTCGTACTATACATGGATGATATATTGTTATTTGGGAATGATATTACCACAATGCAAGGAGTCAAAAGTTGGCTTAAAAGTTGCTTCTCCATTAAGGATCTTGGAGAAGCACAATATATATTAGGGATAGGGATCTATAGGAATAGATCCAAGAAATTGATAGGTTTGAATCAAAGTGCATACATTGAAAAGATCTTGAAAAGGTTCAAGATGGAGTACTCTAAGAAAGGTTTGGTACCTATTCAAAAGGGAACACTTCTCAGTTCATCTCAGTGCCCCACCACGAAAGATGAACAGGAGAGAATGAAGAAAGTCCCATATGCATCTGCTATTGAGTCAATCATGTATGCAATGATATGTACTAGACCGGACGTGTCATGCGCTCTAAGCTTGACAAGTAGATACCTGAATAACCCAGGAAATAGTCATTGGATTGCTGTTAAAAGTATATTGAAATACCTTAGGAGGACTAAGGATATGTTTCTTATATACGGGTCTGGTGAGGAGGAACTCGCTGTAAAAGGTTACATGGACGCGAGTTTCCAAACTGATCGTGATGATTCTCGATCACAATCCGGTTATGTCTTCACATTAAATGGAGGTGCGGTCTCTTGGAAGAGTTCAAAACAGGATGTTGTTGCATTATCCACTACAGAGTCGGAGTACATTGCCGCCTCATTGGCAGCTCAGGACGCTGCATGGATGAAGAAATTCATCGACGACTTAGGAGTTGTCCCTTCCATTCAGGACCCTCTTGAGATCTTTTGTGACAACGAGGGTGCGATTGCTCAAATCAAGGAACCTCGTGCTCACCAAAAGACTCGTCACATTGAGCGGAGATTCAACTACATAAGGGATGAAGTTGAAAAGGGAAAGATATGTATTCGCAAAGTTCACACAGATCTTAACATAGCGGATCCACTCACGAAGCTCTTACATGGTGCAAAACATCAAGGGCATGTTAGTGCATTAGGGCTTCGATATTCTAGTGATTGGTCATGATCTGTTTTAAGTATTGTAACGGAAAGAAATGGTTCAAACTCATTAATATAATTATGGGTTAATTTATTTTGATTTATGTTCCTATTTTGCATATTTTATCCATGAATAAGCAATTATTCTAAATTCCGTAGTCGATCACATTTGTGGGAAAAAGTGTGAGGTTTAGACTATTATGAACTTGGATTGGTATACATTCAGGTTGAATGTGGGGCAAGGTTGCAACCAAGGTTCATAGATATTTGTGGGATGTAAATATTGGAAGACCCGCTCTCAAGATTTACTAAATGGAGCCTTTGTGGTTGATCACATGTAATCTTGAGTAAAGGCGAATATCATCGTATCCTCTGACCTGAGATACATATTGGGTTCGGATATTCACTAAGTATTATGCCTTGATTCTTTCCTTCGCTATTCTGAAATATGGTAGTTCATAAGGAAGAGCTCAGGTATAATGCACAGTGTATATCTAGGACATATGTAGTCAAGATGGAATTTGTCCCTCTTATTCGTTGAGAGTCAGATGTCTAAGGCCTGATAAAGTTAAATTTAGAAGAGAGTGATCACTCTATGTCTCTTGGATTTAACATGACATCTTGGATGAAAGGATATAATGAAAGATTCACTTATTCATATTCGAGATGGGAACTCAAAAAGGATGATGTTATTGAATGGCACAAAGTCATAACATATTGGGGGTGATGGACGGTCGTTAGGTGGTATCTGTCACTTGCATTAATTTCTTATGTTTCTCGTGCAAGTGGGAGATTGAAGGTATTTCGTATGCCCGAGAGACATATTAAATTAATGTGGCTAACATGTTATGATCCAAGTCGGGTCATACCCAATAACAAGCTAACCGACACCTTATATGTGTTTATCTTATCGATTGGTTCGTTAAATAAATGCGCGACACTTGAATTTTAGAAAATCGGTTTTCTAAAACATTATCACTTGAGATAAATTATTTGGATAATTTATATATAATTATTTATAGGTTTAAATAATTATATTGTGTTATATTTTATAAAAGGTTTTATAAAATATGCAAGTAACAAGATAAATACATAATGTATTTTCACAAGTTTATAAAAATTGAATTTTTTTTATAAAAACAAAAGGGTGGTCGTTTTTTTTTAAGGGTGGTCTTCAAGACACACATGCTCCCTTTTCTTGTTACTTGTGTTTACACAACTCCATAGACAAGCATGCTTGATACCTTTTAAAGACACACATGCAAGCATCTTTCTTAAAAGTAAAAAAAAAATACTAGTAAATACTCTCTTCATTTTTGGTCAAGGGGGTGAAAAATTCCAGCAGAAAAATAAGAGTGTTCTTGAGCTTTAGGAAGCTCATTTTCAAGTGTAAAAATCCTAACCAACTTGTACAAGGTGTTGGTTAAAGGCTTGGGGTATAATCCCTTGAGGTCTCATTGTTTTGAGGCTTGCATTCACCATCAAATTAAGTCAGCTGTTGTTCGGTTTTTGAGCAGAAAAGAAAGTGAGTTTAAAGCTTGTGTTCAAGGTGTTTAAGGGTCCTAAATATTAGCAAGCTCAAGGGTGGTGTTGGAGCTTCAAAGGCTTGGAGTTTAACACACTTGAAGCATCAATTTGGAGGCTATTTTCACCATCATCTCCATCAATTTTCTGCACATTTGAGTAGCCCTCAAACTTGGTTTTGAGGAGGTATGACACTCTTATCCTTTCTTGTTTATTATAAGCATCATTTCACAACTTGATCCAAGATGTGATTTAGCTTTAATTGGTTTAAAGATAACAAGTTAAATTGGTAATTTCACGCTTTCCGTTTTATAATGTTTCTTAAATGGTTTTAAGAGTTTCAAACTTGTTAAATCCCAACAATATAGTGTATCAATTTCTTAATATGATACATATATATTTAGTAGACGTTATCATAACGATAATCGTTATATAAATCATTTCGAGTTTCTTAACATAGTAATCTCATTTCTTATGTATATCACACATTGTTAATATACTTAGTGAGATACTTACTCATCATAATCTCATGTCAACCATATATATATGTCTATATATACCACAACATGTAGTTTTTACAATTTTGTAACGTTCGTGAATCACCAGTCAACTTGGGTGATCAATTGTCTATATGAAACTTATTTCATTTAATCAAGTCTTAAAAAGTTTGATTGCTTAACACGTTGGAAACATTTAGTTAGGTAAATATCAATCTCAATTAATATATATAAACATGGAAAAGTTCGGGTCACTACATTGTGCAAGTGGGAGATTGTTGGTTATTAATGCCCAAGATGTAACTTATGTTTATACTTGAAAGGACCCGTTCATATACATTATAAACGATTCACAATAGTTGATTACATCGCGAGGTATTTGACCTCTATATGATACGTTTTATAAACATTGTATTCATTTTTAAAAGACAAACTTTCTTTACATCAAAAATTGACGGCATGCATACCATTTCATATTACATCCAACTATAATTGACTTAATATTAATCTTGATGAACTCAACGACTCGAATGCAACGTATTTCAAAGTATGCCATGAATGACTCCAAGTAATATCTTTAAAATGAGCTAATGCACAGCGGAAGATTTCTTTAATACCTGAGAATAAACATGCTTTAAAGTGTCAACCAAAAGGTTGGTGAGTTCATAGGTTTATCATAACAATCATTTCAATATATTAATAGACCACAAGATTTCCGTTTATAAATATATGTACACTCGCAAGTGTATAAAAGTATTCTATAAGTTGTAGGCACCCGGTAACAAGCCTTAACGTTCATGTTTTACCCTCTGAAGTACACCAGATCAGGTGTGTTTAAAATAACCTCGAAGTACTAAAGCATCCGATAGTCAGGATGGGGTTTGTCAGGCCCAATAGATCTATCTTTAGGATTCGCGCCTACCGTACATAGACAAGTAGTTTAATGTTACCAAGCTAAGGGTATATTTCTGGTTTAAACCCACGTAGAATTAGTTTTAGTACTTGTGCCTATTTCGTAAAACATTTATAAAAACAGCGCATGTATTCTCAGTCCCAAAAATATATATAAAAGGGAGCAAATGAAACTCACCATACTGTATTTCGTAGTAAAAATACATATAACGTCATTTAACAAGTGCAAGGTTGGCCTCGGATTCACGAACCTATATTAATTATATATATTTATATGTTGGTCAATATTTGTCTAACAATTTTTGGTCAAGTCATAGTGTACCACAATCCTAATGCTCGAGACTAATATGCAAAAGTCAACAAAAGTCAACTTGGCCCAAAATGACTTCTAAAATTTATACGTGTTTATTATATAACTTAACTATAGTCGTTTTATATATTTAAATATATTTATTATATTTTATAATAATAAAAGTCATTTATTAATAAAAATTTATATTAACGTTTATATATGATAAAATATACTTTTATATATCTTAAGTAGTAAAATTTATAAAGTTCACTTAATATAGTAAAACTATAGTGGTAAGTATTATTAATGTAAATATATTACGCGTGGTAAAAAATATCTTTGTATCCCCTATTTATTTGATAAAATAATATTGATCATAATAATAATAAGTAAAAGTTGTATTATTTTGTAATAATAATTATTATTATTCTATAAAAAAAATAACAATATTTATATTTACTAAAAATGGTATTATGATAAAATGATAATACTAACATAATAGTAATAATGATATTTTCTAACAACAATGATATTTATATTAAAATAATAATGACGATAGTAACAATAATCATTTTAACAATAATACTAAAATTCAGTTGACTATAACTTCTAATCCGTTCATCGAAACCATTCGATATCTAAATGAAAAGTTCTTAATTTTTCGCTAGCTTTCCAATGATATGCATATCATATACCCTATCTCAGTAGCATATGTATCTAATTCAGGATTCAACAAACCCATCTAAGGACAATATCTAATGTACAAGCATGCATAATCCTATATACTCGAGCACTAGTCAGGGATACACTATTGATATATAAAAGTTAAGTTATGAGTGCTCACGTATCAATATTGAGATTCAATATTGCAGGAAAGTACGTAGACGCAACGGAGATGATAAACACTAGATTGACCTCACGAGCATACCCATGAACCATACCCATCACCTCCATAGCTATAACCCATAATTTCCTTAGCTTCGACTCATTTAAAAAATTATTTTGAAATCACTCAGACATCACTCCGTCGTAATATTTTATGTATACTAATAATATCTTGAAATAATATAGAGCAAATATATATATATATATATATATATATATATATATATATATATGTAAATCGATTGTGAGAGTTTATAGAAATATATTTTTAAGTTTCTATGAAATAATGAAATCTATTGAATTCTATTTATAATAGATTCTTGAATTATTAAAGTGAATTATTAAAGTATGAATTATTAAAGTGAATTATTAAAGTATGAATTATTAAAGTGAATTATTAAAGTATGAATTATTAAAGTGAATTATTAAAGTATGAATTATTAAAGTAAATTATTAAAGTATGAATTATTAAAGTGAATTATTAAAGTGAATTATTAAAGTATGAATTATTAAAGTAAATTATTAAGTATCAATTATTAAAGTTAAAGTAAAGTAAAAGTAAAGTAAAGGTAATGTTAAAGTATAGTAAAAGTATAAAACTATGTACGTATAATATGCGTATAAATATATATAATATTAATTTAAATCGTTATATCATAAAACATTTTAGAAAATTAGAATTATATATATTCATAATAGGTTTCAAGTTTTTACAGTCTGTTGGTGAAGCATGGGATAAAGTCCAAAGGTTAAATAAGTGTATGAAATCATCTTAATGAAAAATGTCGAGTTACTTAACTTGTCGATATCCAACATCTAAGTTATTCACACTCCACGTTTTTATTTCATATTAAATAAAATGAAAGTTAACATAGTTATCTTTTGAAGGTCACGAGGAAAATATTATAAAACATGAATGTAGTTCCAAACTTTTTGAGATTCAACATTACAAATTCTGTTTATCGTGTCGGAAACATATAAAGGTTAAGTTTAAATTTGGTCAGAAATTTTCGGGTCGTCACAGTACCTACCCGTTAAAGAAATTTCGTCCCGAAATTTGATCGAGGTCGTCATGGCTAACCATAAAAATGTTTTCATGACGAATATGAGTTGATAAATAGAGTTTTATAATCATTGAGTAATATAGATAAAACAATTTGATTACGCGAAGAGTATAAGTGAAGCTATCATAAAAGAGTGAAATGAATAAATGCATATTCGTTTTAACCAGTGACGTAGTCACGGTTGATTTCCGGATTTTAAGGAATTTAGAGGAAATCTTCGTCATAAGATTTGGGTTCTTCGATAATTAAATAAATTAGAATCCTCTTTGGTTAAATGCGATGATCTGTCCTGATTGTTCTGTCTGGTACTTCACTATAAATCCACCATCTTCGTTTCCTTACAACTCACACCTTCTATTCTTTCTCCCTCAACTCATATTTTAAAGTATTTGTCAATATGCTCCATCCAGTGCCGATTCTTGATATACTCCTCACTTTCATATCTGTCGTTCTTCTTTTTCATCTGCCGCCGGAAGAATCTATTTACTTCTACTATACTCTTGGTTTTATAGTGTTTTTAGTTCTCCCGTGTCTTTATATTGCTATATGCATCGATATATATGGTTTATAATTTTCGGGTTGTCATTGGGCTTTATATCTTCCCTTATATTTCCAAGTCCCTGCTTCTGTCTTCTATAATCATTATCATCTACAGTTAATGCTCCATTCTATTTGCTGCGATTTATACTCCCATTTCTATTTCAGAGCTTCATTCTTTCATTTCCTCTTCTTGCGATTAAGCACCGTATATAATGTACCAGAATTCGTAAATATGAATTTCAGAATGAACATAGTTAATGTTCTAAGAGTAAAATTGAAATGGCACGATCTTGATTTGTCAAATTACCAAAATTCAAGAGAAAAGATAGAATTATCAGGAAGAATATGTTCTCAATATGTTTGGAGATTAGGTAGAATGTAAGAGTCGTGTAACATGGCACATGATGACGTTATAATCTGTGAATCATCACGTTCCATTAGAAACTCAGCATGACTTACTGTAATATAATCACGATGATCAAGTGTCATTATATTATACTAACTCATGCTTCAGTTCCCAACACTACTTCAAAACATTCATAATTTAAACTCGAAAGTTTATAGAATATAGAAACTAATAGTTTCTTATATGATGTAACACTGATAGCTCAAAGAGATAAATGACTTCGGATAAGATTAGTTTTGAAAATATCTTCAGAAATATTGCGGATATTTATAATGAAAGATATGATAATATCTTAAAATTTCTAATATTGATGGATGATGATGAAGATTTGTCTGTAAAGGTTTAGAATAAAGAGTAAGGTATTCGTTAATGACTTTAGCAGGCACTGAATCATTTGGAATCTTTGAAGGCAGGTTTAGTCTTTGTGATTTGTCCACAGCCTCCTTCATACTTTGCTCAATCCGTTTTCCAGTTCTAAACCTTCTCTTTTTCTGAGCTTTTCCAACACACTATTCTTTATCATCAAACTTTTTACTGTTAAGATCGTTGACAGTTTCTGCTGCTTCATCAGCATTTTTTAAAATTTCGAGAACTAGTTCGCAGTTTAGGCGTTTTTCAGAAACTTCACATTCGAAGTATGCAAGTCTTGGAGGCAGACGTTATATGTATATATAACTGTTGATGTAGACATGCTGCGAGATTTCAAAATACTGATTGCTGATTCTCAATAATTGGTATGGCAATTCTTATTACAAAGTGCGGATGAGTATATGATAGGGTTGTAATGAATATATCGATTTTTCTGAAAAAAATCAAAGATCAGTGAAATTGTTGGTAAGTTTATTGCTAATGTGGTGGGACATAAACGGTTCTACGGTAACGATGGCGAAAGGGCATCGTATATATCGAGATTATAATAAGACCGTTTTAATTGAAAAGTCATTTTAGCTAATAAATGCCAAAGAGTCTGACACGGATACGTGCTAAACTATGACTTTAGTTTCGAGAGTTTTTCAGGTGTATACTGTGGGTAACATGTGGTTGGATCATCATCTCGATTGTTCATTATTTGAAGTGTCTTCAGGAATTTCGAAGGGGTTGGACACAGATTGTAATCGTTAATATACCTATGATGTTCTAACACAGTTTTGAAGTCAAAGTATAGCTTTGAAAGATGTAAGGATTTAAGAGTGATGATTTTTGGCTATATCTCGAATTAAATTTTGTGATTTCAAAATCAGAATATGTAATTGAATTTGAATGAGTATGATTATTTTGATTTCTATAAAAGAATGTATATTGTTATGATAATAGTGAGTATAGTTGATGATTGCTGAATCAGATTCGAAGAATGTAACATATTAATTGTGAATTTATATATCTCTTGGGTATTACCTACACGTTAAAAAAATTTTCACAATTAATATTTTGTACAAAAGAATTTTATTACAGTCTTTATCAAAATATACATGTGTATATTTTCTTCAGATGTAATACAGATTTGATGAATTAATACTAAATTAAGTTCATTTGATCTTAGGCTGGAGTTAGAAATGAATAATCTCTAACATTAGAGATTACATAATCTTCACAGAGTATTTTACTACTGTGATCAATACTTCATTATACGCGTTGTTGATTAGTAATGATGTCCACGGTGATTCTTAAACTGACAGAGCTTGTGATGTTATAGGTGCTGCTGATTCTGACAATGCTGACGGCAGTGACTATGCTGGTGATGCTAATGGTACTGCTGATGCTGTTGGTAAAAGAAGTAAATCACGCACCATTCTTGTCAGGGTTTCTACTCTTCCTCCTATCATTTTGGTTCACTCATCTAATTTATGGTTAGGGCTAGAGTAAATAATTTCTAAGACTTTAGAGACTACATAATCGTCGCATAATGTTTCTTCAATGAAATTATGAATCAATACTTCATCGTTTGTTGTTGTTGTTGGTATTCTTTGGTATCTACAGAGCGTATGACATTGGTGCTCGTGGGACAGATTGTAAAGTTGAGGTTTATGACGCAGTTGTGGTTGGGGGTGGTAATGGTACTATTGGCGTTGATGATGGTGGTACTGGTTATGCTGCAGGTGCTGTTGCTGGTGTTTGTAACCTCTGCAACTTATTCTCCAAAGCCGCTACCCGAGCGCGAAGCTCGTTGACTTCTTCTATTACACCGGGGTGATTGTCGGTTCGGACGAGCGGATAAATAAGATCTAGAATTTGGTGTAGTATATAATCATGACGAGATACTCTGGAAATGAGAGAGAAAATAGTGTTTCGGACAGGTTCGCCGGTAAGTGCTTCAGGTTCATTGCCAAGAGGGCAATGTGGTGGATGAAAATGATCACCTTCTTCTTGTCTCCAATGGTTAAGTAGATTACGAATCCATCCCCAATTCATCCAGAATAGATGATGGCTAATTGGTTGATCCATTCCGATCACGCTACTTTCAGAGCTCATGTGGAAATCCATATCGGCATAGCTATCGGAATCCGAGAAACTCGAACTGGTTGAGGGATCCATCTTGTATGATCAGGGAAAGAATTTTTGGTATGAAAAGATTGTAGAATTTAGATTTGCTATTCTTCAATACATAATTTACATATGTATATATAATACCAAAATCCCATAAATTACGGAGGAAAGTTCACAGGAACATATATGCTAAGATAAGAATTCGTCTATACACTATTATGCAATAAATGTAGGAAAACGCGTCTAGACTTAAGAATGATAAGCAGGTAATTTCCTAAGGATGGTAAGTAGATGATTTCCGACTAAAAATGATAAGCAAAACTTTTGACATGCAGACACGGTCGAAGTCCAGACTCACTAATGCATCTTAACAACTATCAGTTAGACACACTAATGCAAGACCTGGTTCGCTAAGACCACCGCTCTGATACCAACTGAAAGTTGGGGACGCATCCCACTCAGTGCCTTCTCAGCTAACCGCCTGTGACCACTGAGCGTACCTCAGACACTGATTTTACGGCCCGCCTCTCGGCAGTACAGCCAACCCTAATAGGGACCGCGAGGAGTAAGAGCCAATGCTTCATCACAGGTAACACTATGAGAACCCCCTCTACGATTAACCCGCTAATAAACGGAATTAAACCAGCTCTGATACCAACTGAAAGGACCCATTCATATACATTATAAACGATTCACAATAGTTGATTACATCGCGAGGTATTTGACCTCTATATGATACGTTTTACAAACATTGTATTCGTTTTTAAAAGACAAACTTTCTTTACATCAAAAATTGACGGCATGCATACCATTTCATATTACATCCAACTATAATTGACTTAATATTAATCTTGATGAACTCAACGACTCGAATGCAACGTCTTTCAAAGTATGCCATGAATGACTCCAAGTAATATCCTTAAAATGAGCTAATGCATAGCGGAAGATTTCTTTAATACCTGAGAATAAACATGCTTTAAAATTGTCAACCAAAAGGTTGGTGAGTTTATAGGTTTATCATAACAATCATTTCAATATATTAATAGACCACAAGATTTCCGTTTATAAATATATGTACACTCGCAAGTGTATAAAAGTATTCTATAAGTTGTAGGCACCCGGTAACAAGCCTTAACGTTCATGTTTTACCCTCTGAAGTACACCAGATCAGGTGTGTTTAAAATAACCTCGAAGTACTAAAGCATCCCATAGTCAGGATGGGGTTTGTCAGGCCCAATAGATCTATCTTTAGGATTCGCGCCTACCGTACATAGACAAGTAGTTTAATGTTACCAAGCTAAGGGTATATTTCTGGTTTAAACCCACGTAGAATTAGTTTTATACGTGTTTATTATATAACTTAACTATAGTCGTTTTATATATTTAAATATATTTATTAGACTTTATAATAATAAAAGTCATTTATTAATAAAAATTTATATTAACGTTTATATATGATAAAATATACTTTTATATATCTTAAGTAGTAAAATTTATAAAGTTCACTTAATATCGTAAAACTATAGTGGTAAGTATTATTAATGTAAATATATTACGCGTGGTGAAAAATATCTTTGTATCCCCTATTTATTTGACAAAATAATATTGATCATAATAATAATAAGTAAAAGTTATATTATTTTGTAATAATTATTATTATTATTCTATAAAAAATAACAATATTTATATTTACTAAAAATGGTATTATGATAAAATGGTAATACTAACATAATAGTAATAATGATATTTTATAATAATAATGATATTTCTATTAAAATAATAATGACGATAGTAATAATAATCATTTTAACAATAATACTAAAATTCATTTGACTATAACTTCTAATCCGTTCATCGAAACCATTCAATATCTAAATGAAAACTTCTTAATTTTTCGCTAGCTTTCCAATGATATGCATATCATATACCCTATCTCAGTAGCATATGTATCTAATTCAGGATTCAACAAACCTATCTAAGGACAATATCGAATGTACAAGCATGCATAATCCTATATACTCGAGCACTAGTCAGGGATACACTATTGATATATAAAAGTTAAGTTATGAGTGCTCACTTATCAATATTGAGATTCAATATTGCAGGATAGTACGTAGACGCAACGGAGATGATAAACACTAGATTGACCTCACGAGCATACCCATGAACCATACCCATCACGTCCATAGCTATAACCCATAATTTCCTTAGCTTCGACTCATTTAAAAAATTATTTTGAAATCACTCGGACATCACTCCGTCGTAATATTTTATGTATACTAATAATATCTTGAAATAATACAGAGCAAATATATATATATATATATATATATATATATATATATATATATATATATATATATATATATATGTAAATCGATTGTGAGAGTTTATAGAAATATATTTTTAAGTTTCTGTGAAATAATGAAACCTATTGAATTCTATTTATAATAGATTCTTGAATTATTAAAGTGAATTATTAAAGTATGAATTATTAAAGTGAATTATTAAAGTATGAATTATTAAAGTGAATTATTAAAGTAAGAATTATTAAAGTGAATTATTAAAGTATGTATTATTAAAGTGAATTATTAAGTATCAATTATTAAAGTTAAAGTAAAGTAAAAGTAAAGTAAATGTAATGTTAAAGTATAGTAAAAGTATAAAACTATGTACGTATAATACGTGTATAAATATATATAATATTAATTTAAATCGTTATATCATAAAACATTTTAGAAAATTAGAATTATATATATTCATAATAGGTTTCAAGTTTTTACAGTCTGTTGGTGAAGCATGGGATAAAGTGCAAAGGTTAAATAAGTGTATGAAATCATCTTAATGAAAAATGTCGAGTTACTTAACTTGTCGATATCCAACATCTAAGTTATTTACACTCCACGTTTTTATTTCATATTAAATAAAATGAAAGTTAACATAGTTATCTTATCAAGGTCACGAGGAAAATATTATAAAACATGAATGTAGTTCCAAACTTTTTGAGATTCAACATTACAAATTCTGTTTATCGTGTCGGAACATATAAAGGTTAAGTTTAAATTTGGTCAGAAATTTTCGGGTCGTCACAATACTACTATTATCATATGAACCTAAAGGGTCACACACATAGAATAAATAAATACCAATAACATATTTAGATATGATCTAATATGATCAACCTTAATATATATGATATTATTATCTTGCATGTAAACTTTGTTACTTGTAATTTATCTTGTTTATATGGAAATGTAGATATATACATTTTCTAGGAATATTACATATTTTATCATAAAAGAGTCCATGTACAACTAACTTACCACTTACCCATATATAATGGTCAAATCTAATGATGATATTCCATATGTGATGGCAAGTCTAATGATGAGGGTAGGTGTGACGACCCGAGAATTTCCGACCAAATTTAAACTTAATCTTTATATGATTTTGACACGATAAGCAAAGTCTGTAATATTAAAATCTCAAAAACTTTGAACTGTGTTAATGAATTCATTTACCTTCGACTGCTCTCGACGATTAACGAACCTTTAATTGTAAATAGAAATGTATATATATAAATAAGAATATATGTAAATAAATATATATTATAAATTAAACTATTATGCGATTTAATTATTATGAAATATAACTTAAGATAATCTAAAAACTGTTATTTAAAAATGTTTAATTAATTATTGAGAGTATATTGAATGATAATGACTTTAAACATAATTTGTCAACGGTAACAAAGTATTAAAGATGTACTCTGAGATTATTGTTTCAATATATATAATTAAAATTAATATATTTATGTTACTTGCTATCTAAAACATAATTAAATATGTACTAGTAGAAATATATATATATATATATATATATATATATATATATATATATATATATATATATATATATATATATATATATATATATATATATAATCTATAGATACGAAATTGTTATATATAAATGATTGTAGTATTATAATTACTAATATTATTATTAACATTAATAATATTAGTATTATTATTATTATTATTATCAGCATTAATATTATTACTATCATTTTCATTATTATCATTGTTACTTATTATTATTATTATTATTATTATTATTATTATTATTTTTAATATATATAAAAATTGATTAGTGTTATTAATATTATTGATATTATTATCACTATTATTTTTTTTATTATTATTAACAATATTATTATTAGTTTCACTATTATTAACAAAATTAATATTAAAAATTAATACATGTATAATTAACATTATTATGTTTTATTTATAAAAATTAATACACAGATATAGAAATAAGCGATATACACTTATACAAGTATAGATATACCTAAATACATATACAGATATTTATAGTATATAAATATATACATATAAATACTGGTATGTACATCTAAAATATTCATAAATACGTATATATGCATAGAGGATCAAATTCTGTTTCACATCTTTATCAACCACTGTATTTGATTTTTGGTTGAATCTTCTAAAGTGTTAAACAACAGAATCGTTAGTACAAATCAGTGTAAATCATGTTCAGACTTTATTTATTTTTATTCAAATTTCTGTACGATGGGAGATTATTTTCCTGTCGATCCAAATTGCTACAAAACAAACGAATCTCTCAAGGATATTAACACATTTAACTTACTACCACTTTTATCAAATTACAAGAACACTCCAAGAATCTGTTAGCAATCTTAATCATCTTTTATTCCGATCGTCCTTATTGTCTGACTTCTTGTTACACGCCACAATCCAATCTACTTTCTCTCTCAATCTCTTTCTCTAAAAGATATATATACATACACATACATGATAGATAAGTACATACTTTTTTTATTGTCTTCTTGATGAACCGACACTGTGATCACCATTTGAAACTCGAAACCATCATCACTCTTCTCAGAACATCAACCACTAACCATCACGTTCATCTCTCTCTCTCTCTCCTTTTTTTCTGTTTTGAAACCGAAAAAAATCACCACCACTTCGTCACTCTTGTGAAACCACTCAATACCACCATGTTCCACACCTATTAAAACAATCCTAAAACCTATCACTTTTGACAACCCATTTGAAATCGAACCATTTTTTTATGCAGCTATTGTTAGTTTATTTTAATAAAAATAAACATTTAATAGATATTAAGAATAGAAGAAGAAGATGAACAATAAGGAAACCATTTCGGTACCTGATGTGTTTTCTTTTTTCTAATTCTACCCAGCTTCTGCTTGCCGCTATATTTTCTCTCGATCCAGTCAACAGCTGCTCTCCTTGTTTCTATTAATTAAAGATGATTCATAAACAAATAATCATGAATAAGTGAATAATTGAACCAAAGCTTACCTTTTAAAGACTGCTGCAATTGCGTATTGTTTTCTTTCCTTTATGCCGACAGTTGCCAATCTCACAACCCCACATCAAATTTATAACTTTCCAGCTATGATACATATGATAAACCATCAGCTATTTAAATTGCTTTGGCCCTAAACATTAATCGTTTTTATTGATGGGCTACGATATTTTTTTCTCCCTTTAAAACGGACTGGATGCTTCCTTTCACGAATTGGGCCTTTGAACTACAGCATACTTTTATAAGCTACAACAATAGCCCAAAATAACAGCTACTGCTGTTTCTTTTTTTTCTGTTCGAAGATCACAGCCAAAACAATAGCCTTAGATGCCGTTCTCTTCTACTCTACATCCGTTTCTAATTCTTTTACGACGATGTTAAGATTAAAGAAAGATGAGGATATGGATAAGAGGAGGATGATTCTCTGATCATGATTTAAAACAATGACGGTGGCAAATTCGTTGATGATGTATTGATGATGATGATGGAAGATGATTAGGATAATGTTAAGTTAATTAAATGGTGATGATAATATGATTTTAACGGGATCGATATATTATGCATGATGATTTTACGATGGTGATAATGATTAGATGATTAAGGTTATAATGACGAGGAAAAGATGATTTGGGTTTTAGGTTTAATAAGAAAAACAAACAAGTTTATACATGTTAAATTGTTAAATCTGCAAATTATTTTAAGAATATAATAAGCAGTCCATTGGTTTGGTGGGTGGTCTCTAGGCGAGAGGTCATGGGTTCGAGTCTGGGTAGTGATATTATTTTTGCCAACCATGGAAGCTACACACTTAAGGTAGTATTATCATTAAAATTATTATTATTATTATTATTATTATTATTATTATTATTATTATTATTATTATTATTATTATTATTATTATTATTATTATTATTATTATTATTATTATTATTATTATTATTATTATTATTATTATTATTATTATTATTATTATTATTATCAATATTTTTATTACTAGTATTATCATTATTATAAGTAACATTATTTTTAATATATTATTATTATCATTATTATTATTACTACAAATAAAATGACTAGTATTATTATCAAAAATTAATATTTTCATTATTAAATATAATTATTATTATTACCAACACTATTTTAATATTATTAAAATCATTAATTTAACAAACCAAAAGTTATTTATATAAAAATATATCAAATACATATATAATAACTTTATAAATATTACATTATTATTTTAAATAAGTAATATATAATTAACATATACAAACGGGTTTGATTAGTATTACATGTTAATTATATGTGTTAATATATATATAAATGATATAGGTTCGTGAATCCGAGGCCAACCCTGCATTGTTCAGTTTCATCGTATGCATATTTTTACTACAAAATATCGTATTGTGAGTTCATTTGATTCCCTTTTACTCTTTACATTTTTAGGGATGAGAATACATGCGCTACTTTTACAATTGCTTTATTAAATGCTTTTGAAATACATTTTGAACTGCGAATACATGAAATGCTTTTATAAATGTTTGACGAGATAGACACAAGCAAAACATTTCTCGAATGAATTATGTAGACGTGATAATTGCCACCATTGAATTATGTGGACGTGATAATTGCCACAATTGATATGAATATTTTTCCCCTGATTATTATTGCTTGGTAACCTAAGAATTAGGGAACATCACTAATTTTGAGAATTAGTGCACGCCTAATTGACGCGAATCCTAAAGGTAGCTACCGGGTTTAACACCCCCACCCAGAATGTTCACTAGACGGAAGGGCTAGTGGGCATGGTGTTTTGCACTTCGAAGTTTATATGATTATTGTACAGACGAGATGTTCCATTTTGGGGATATTATTATGCGCATTATATGTTAAGGTCGGTTACCAAGCCAAGCTATGAAAGAAATAAAAAGTGAATGTTATGTATCGAGAGAATTATTTTATACACAGGTTATGTGTATGTTATTTTTGTGCACGAGTTATGTGTACGGTTACTAAGATTTATGAAAAAATGATTTCGTACACGAGAAAGGTGTACTGTATTTAAAAGATATCACATGTACATTACAGGTGGGTATAGGATTTGGGCCCATTTGTACCATGCAACATTTAAATCTTGTGGTCTATCAAAATGATGAATTTTATTATTTTATGATAAACTTATGAACTCACTAACCTTTTGGTTGACACTTTAAAGCATGTTTATTCTCAGGTATGAAAGAAATCTTCCTCTATGCATTTGCTCATATTACATGGAGTCGTTCATGGCATATAGAGGTCAGAACCTCGCAATGGGACCAACTGTTGAAGACTTTGTCCAGATGGATTAGGACGGGTCTCTACAGGTGGTATCAGAGCGGTGGTCTAAGCGAACCAAGTCTTGCATTAGTGTGTCCAACTGATAGTTATTTAGATGCATTAGTGAGTCTGGAGTTCGACCGTGTCTGCATGTCAAAAGTTTTGCTTATCATTTCGTGTCGAAAATTACCTGCTTATCATTCTTAGGGAATCATTTGCTTATCATTCTTAGTCTAGACACATCTTACTGCATTGATTGCATGAATAGTGTATAGACAAAATTTATATCTTAGCGTATCTGTTACTTTAAACCATGTCTGACACGTTTCCTAAATTCCCTCAGTAATCTACGGGATCTTCTGTACTATATTAGGTATTCTATGTAATTAGAATATCATCCGATATCCAAGAATCATTTCATATCGAAAACTCTTTATCTAACCATACAAGATAGAACTCTCCACTAGTTCAAGTCCCTCGGATTCCGATATGGAGTTTCACTTAAGCTCCGAAAGCAGTGTAACCAGAATGAATCAACCAATCAGCCATCCCCAATTCATCTGAGAGGTTCGTAGTCTACTAAATCATTAGAGACAAGAAGAAGGCGATCCCTTCCACCCATCTTATTGCCCTCTTGACAAAGAACCTGAAGCACTTACCGGCGAACCTGTTCGAAATACCATTTTCTCTCTCATTTCCAGAGTATCTTGACATGATTATATACTATCTAGAATTGTAGATCTTATTCATCCGCTCGTTCTGACTGACAATCATCCCGGAGTAATAGTAGAAGCCAACAAGCTTCGCGCCCGAGTTGTAGCCTTGAAAAATATGGTGCAAAACGTACCAGCTTCAGCAACATCTACATCACACGTCTCGAAATCACAATCTATACCTCGAACATCAACATCATACGCACCATAGATACCAAGGAGTACCAACAACAATGAACGATGAAGTATTGATCCATAACTTCATTGAAGAAATATTATACGAAGAATATGTGGTTCCTAATAGTTTTAGAGATTACTTATTCTAGCTCAAACTGAAAATCATATGTGTTTGATATCATATTAACTCATTAAATCCATGATTACATCTGAAGAAAATATATATGTATATATGTTTTCATAAAAATTGTAATTAAAAAATTCTTTTGTACAAACTGTTAATGGTGAAAATATTTTAACGGGTAGGTAATACCCGAGCAATATTTAGATTTCACATTAATAAGTTACACTGTACATTCTTCAAATCCGATTCAACGATCATTTACTATCCTACTTACAACCACAGAGATACGTATCCGTTCACCAAAGAATAACCATTTTCATTCAAATTTAATTTCATATTCGGATTTTGACCGATCAAAATCCAAGTCAATATTTAACAGAATACATCACTTTTAGATTCTTACATCTTTCAAAGCCATACTTTAAATTTAAAACTGTGCCAGATCCATTGGCGTGTTATTACCGAAAATAACTTTACAATACCTTTCCAAAATTAGCCAATTTTGTCACAGCACCAGCAAATCAACTTCGACTTTCATTCGGATTAGCCTTATTATAACTTTGATATACAAGTTTGCCACTTGATTTCATCCTAAACAATCATTCGTATGTTGATGATTACCATCAGCATTTAATCATCTAAAAACAAAATTCTCTTGAAGCCACCTCGAAGTGATAATCGACGATTCAGATATGGCTGCATTAAATGCAGAGGAAACTGTAAAATTGTAGATGGCCTAAATGACCAAGAGTTTGATGATAAAGAATGGAGTGTTGGGAACGCTCGATATAAAATTTGGTACTGAAAAACGGATTGAGCTAACCATGAAGGAGACCACGGACAAATACAAGGACCAAACCCTATATTCAAAGAATCTAGGTAATTCTGGATCCGATGAAATATTTAGAGAATATCTTGCTCCGAAGTCATGTTAAAATCTTGCGGGAAATTTTTCTTCATCAACCTTCGAACTTAGAAATTCCAAAATATCTTCATAAATATCTTCGATATTTCTGAGGATATTTTCATAAATATTCTTGTCCGAAATTATCTACTTCTTCGTGTTTTCTATACTCCATTATATTGGAAACTTCTGTAAAATCTAAGTATAAATTATGAATGAATTGTGGAGAAGTGTTGGGAATTGAAGCATGGGTTAGTATAATATAATGACGCCCGTCCAACGTGATTATATTACAGTAAGACATGCTGAGTTTCTAATGGAACCTGATGATGGTTCACAGATCATACTCTTATCATGTACCATGTTACATAACTCTTTCATTCTACTTAATCTCCAAACATATCAAGAAAATATATATTCTTGATAGTTCTATCCTCAGGGATTCTGGTAATTTGACAAATCAAATCGTGCTAATACATTCCTTTCTGCTTAGAATATTATAATCATTCAAAACTCCATACATACAAATTCTGGATCATTATTCGCTTGATTTAAAGTCGGGAAGAAGAAACAAAAGCATGAAGCTTCAAAATGTAAGGAAAAATATAAAGCCCAACATCAACACATAAATTACAAACCGTGTATATCAATATTTATCGCAACATAAAGACACGGGAGAATTAAAAACACTATAACCCCAAGGGCGAAGTAGAAGAAAACAGATTCCTCCGATAGAAGTTGGAAAAGGAGAATGAATGTTGCGATAATAAGGATAAGGACAAGGATTAGAACTAGATTAAGCATTTTCACAATCTTTTGAAATTGAGAATTGAGTATAGAAGTGGTAAAAACTAATGGGATGGAAAAGGTAAATTTATAATGGAAATATCAGACGTAGTAATTGGGACAGATCACCACATTTAATTATAGGGATCTTAATTTACTTACTCGTCGAAGAATCAAATCTTTTAGATTTCAAAGATTTTCTTTAAATCCCTTGAATTCCGGAATTCAAACGTGACTAGGTAAAAAGTTAATTCTCTATCTCAATTTTTTGTGACAGCTTCACTCATACTCTTCACAAAATCAAAACATTTTATCTATATTGTTCACTGATGTAAAACTCAGATTTCTAACTCGTATGAGTCATGAAAACATAATTATTGTTAGCTATGACGACTACACTCAAATTTCGGGACGAAATTTCTTTAACGGGTAGGTACTGTGACAACCCGAGAATTTCCGACCAAATTTAAACTTAATCGTTATATGATTTCGACACGATAAGCAAAGTCTGTAATATTAAAATCTCAAAAACTTTGAACTGTGTTCATGAACTCATTTACCTTGCTCTCGACGATTCACGAACCTTTAATTGTAAATAGAAATGTATATATATAAATAAGAATATATGTAAATAAATATATATTATAAATTAAACTATTATGCGATTTAATTATTATGAAATATAACTTAAGATAATCTAAAAACTATTATTTAAAATGTCTAACTAATTATTGAGAGTATATTGAATGATAATGACTTTAAACATAATTTGTCAATGGTAACAAAGTATTAAAGATGTACTCTGAGATTATTGTTTCAATATATATAATTAATATATTTATGTTACTTGCTATTTGAAACATAATTAAATATGTACTAGTAGAAATATATATATATATATATATATATATATATATATATATATATATATATATATATATATATATATATATATATATATATATATATATATATATATATGTGATACGAAATTGTTATATATAAATGATTGAAGTATTATTATTACTGATATTATTATTAACATTAATAATATTAGTATTATTATTATTATTATTATTATTATTATTATTATTATTATTATTATCAGCATTAATAATATTATTATCATTTTCATTATTATCATTGTTACTTATTATTATTATTATTATTATTTTTAATATATATAAAAATTGATTAGTGTTATTAATATTATTGATATTATTATCATTATTTTTTTTTATTAACAATATTATTATTATTAGTTTCACTATTATTAACAAAATTAATATTAAAAATTAATACATGTATAATTAACATTATTATGTTTTATTTATAAAAATTAATACACAGATATAAAAATAAGCGATATACACTTATACAAGTACAGATTTACCTAAATACATATACAGATATGTATAGTATATAAATATATACATATAAATACTGGTATGTACATCTAAAATATTCATAAATACGTATATATGCATAGAGGATCAAATTCTGTTTCACATCTTTATCAACCACTGTATTTGATTTTTGTTTGAATCTTCTAAAGTGTTAAACAACAGAATCGTTAGTACAAATCAGTGTAAATCATGTTCAGACTTTATTTTTTTATTCAAATTTCTGTACGATGGGGGATTATTTTGCTGTCGATCCAAATTGCTACAAAACAAACGAATCTCTCAAGGATATTAACACATTCAACTTACTACCACTTTTATCAAATCACAAGAACACTCCAAGAATCTATTAGCAATCGTAATCATCTTTTATTCCGATCGTCCTTATTGTCTGACTTCATGTTACACGTCACAATCCAATCTCAATGCAAACATAAACGAAGAGAAGATAAATCATCAACATCCTCGCCACCAATTCACTTTCACTCTCAATCTCTTTTTCTATAAGATATATATATACATACACATACATGATAGATAAGTACATACTTTTTTTTATTGTCTTCTTGATGAACCGACACTGTGATCACCATTTGAAACTCGAAACCATCATCACTCTTCTCAAACCGTCGACCACTAACCATCATGTTCATCTCTCTCTCTCTCTCTCTCTCCTTTTTTTCCTGTTTTGAAACCGAAACAAATCACCACCACTTCGTCACTCTTGTGAAACCACTCAATACCACCATGTTCCACACCTATTAAAACAATTATAAAACCTATCACATTTGACAACCCATTTGAAATCGAACCATTTTTTTCTGCAGCCGTTGTTAGTTTATTTTAATAAAAAAACATTTAATAGATATTAAGAATCGAAGAAGACGATGAACAATAAGGAAACGATTTCGGTACGTGATGTGTTTTCTTTTTTCTAATTCTACCCAGCTTCTGCTTGCTGCTATATTTTCTCTCGATCCAGTCAACAGCTGCTCTCCTTGTTTCTATTAATTAAAGATGATTCATAAACAAATAATCATGAATAAGCGAATTATTGAACCAAAGCTTACCTTTTAAAGACTGCTGCAATTGCGTATTGTTTTCTTTTCTTTATGGCCGACAGTTGCCCTTCTCACAACCCCACATCAAATTTATAACTTTCTAGCTATGATACATATGATAAACCATCGGCTATTAAAATTTCTTTGGCCCTAAACATTAATCGTTTTCATTGATGGGCTACGCTATTTTGTTTCTCTTTAAAACAGGCTGGATGCTTCCTTTCATGAATTGGGCCTTTGAACTACAGCATACTTTTATAAGCTACAACAACAGCCCAAAATAACAGCTACTGCTGTTTCTTTTTTTCTGTTCGAAGATCACAGCCAAAACAGAAGCCTTAGATGCCGTTCTCTTCTGCTCTACATCTGTTTCTAATTCTTTTATGACGATGTTAAGATTAAAGAAAGATGAGGAGATGGATAAGAGGATGATGATTCTCTGATCATGATTTAAAACAATGACGGTGGCAAATTCGTTGATGATGTATTGATGATGACTATGGAAGATGATTAGGATAATGTTAAGTTAATTAAATGGTGATGATAATATGATTTTAACGGGATCGATATATTATGCATGATGATTTTACGATGGTGATAATGATTAGATGATTAAGGTTATAATGACGAGGAAAAGATGATTTGGGTTTTAGGTTTAATAAGAAGAACAAACAGGTTTATACATGTTAAATTGTTAAATCTGAGAATTATTTCACGAATGTAATAAGCAGTCCATTGGTTTAGTGGGTGGTCTCTAGGCGAGAGGTCATGGGTTCGAGTCTGGGTAGTGATATTATTTTTACTAACCATGGAAGCTACACACTTAAGGTAGTATTATCATTAAACTTATTATTATTATTATTATTATTATTATTATTATTATTATTATTATTATTATTATTATTATTATTATTATTATTATTATTATTATTATTATTATCAATATTTTTATTACTAGTATTATCATTATTATAAGTAACATTATTTTTAATATATTATTATTATCATTATTATTATTACTACAAATAAAATGACTAGTATTATTATTAAAAATTAATATTTTCATTATTAAATCTAATTATTATTATTACCAACACTATTTTAATATTATTAAAGTCATTATATTAATAAACCAAAAGTTATTTATATAAAAATATATCAAATACATATATAATAACTATATAAATATTACATTATTATTTTAAATAAGTAATATATAATTAACATATACAAACGGGTTTGATTATTATTACATGTTAATTATATGTGTTAATATATATATAAATGATATAGGTTCGTGAATCCGAGACCAACCCTGCATTGTTCAGTTCCGTCGTATGCATATTTTTACTACAAAATATCGTATTGTGAGTTCATTTGATTCCCTTTTACTCTTTACATTTTTATGACTGAGAATACATGCGCTACTTTTACAATTGCTTTATTAAATGCTTTTGAAATACATTTTGAACTGCTAATACATGAAATGGTTTTATAAATGTTTGACGAGATAGACACAAGTAAAACATTCCTCAAATGAATTATGTGGACGTGATAATTGCCACAATTGAATTATGTGGACGTGATAATTGCCACAATTGATATGAATATTTTCCCCCTGATTATTATTGCTTGGTAACCTAAGAATTAGGGAACACCACTAATTTTTAGAATTAGTGCACGCCTAATTGACGCGAATCCTAAAGGTAGCTACCGGGTTTAACACCCCCACCCAGAATGTTCACTAGATGGAAGGGCTAGTGGGCGTGGTGTTTAGTACTTCAATGTTTATATGATTATTATATAGACGAGATGTTCTGTTTTGGGGATATTATTATGCGCATTATATGTTAAGGTCAGTTACCAAGCCAAGCTATGAAAGTAATGAAAAGTGAATGTTACACACAAGTTATGTGTATGTTATTTTTGTGCACGAGATATGTGTACGGTTACTAAGATTTATGAAAAATGATTTCGTACAAGAGAAAGGTGTACTGTATTTAAAAGATATCGCATGTACATTACAGGTGGGTATAGGATTCAGGCCCATTTGTACCATGCATCATTTAAATCTTGTGGTCTATCAAAATGATGAATTTTATTGTTTTATGATAAACTTATGAACTCACCAACCTTTTGGTTGACACTTTAAAGCATGTTTATTATCAGGTATGAAAGAAATCTTTCGCTATGCATTTGCTCTTGTTACATGGAGTCGTTCATGGCATATAGAGGTTAGAACCTCGCAATGGGACCAACTGTTGAAGACTTCGTCCAGATGGATTAGGACGGGTGTCTACAGTAGGACCCTTGTTTAAGTGGAGGAATAATTAACATATAAGAGAGGCTTAGATGTAGCTTACATGTTGTATTTTATACATAAAGTATGAATTAAAAAGAAGCCATCTTTTATCTTTATTATAGTTGTTAGTTAATATAAGTTTGATACTTCATTTTTTTCGGACAGAAAAATTTGGAAGGAGAATACTTATGACTTGATTCTCTGTCTCTTTCTCTTTGATATTATTACTTATAGTTTTCAAAAGAAAACTACTTAAAACATACATAAGAAACCGTAGAACATAAGTTGGTGAAATAAGTTTCATCAACTTGTTACTTTGGAAGGATTGAAGAAGGACTATCATCCATTTGGTATTTGGAATTTGTTCAAGTGTGGATTATCGATAGAGGGAGACTACTTTGGCTCCTACATTCTTAGCATTCAAAACTTCTCTAAGTTCAAAGTCTTCAAAGGTTGTAGTCTTTAAACCCCCTCTTTATTATTTAGTTTTCTTAACAACATGCAATTGAATCCTTGGTGAAGAGTTTTTGAAAGGTTTAAAAATTGTTGTACATGCTTCCGCTGCTAAATAGGTTTAAGTAATTTAATACAAACTCCTACAGTAGGTTTACTTGGCTCTGATGATTGAATCAATCCGATATGTTATCTGCCATAGAAATATTATCTGCCAATTCTTGAATATCATCTTGTTGTTGGTGAGTATTCAGAAAATCATCAACCTTATCATCTTCATTTTCATAGAAGTCAGACTCATTACATAACTCTTCATTATCATCTTTAGTATTATCAATTAATTTGATACTCCAGGACCCATACTCTTCGATATGAACGTTATATGTATTACCTGAATGATAACCTCTTTGTTAACGGAAATATGGTTCTTAAGTTTGATAGAAATACAAATTTTACTGATACTTAACCCTTTTGTGTTGATATTCTCAAAATAAATAAGCTTACCCACCATATTAGAAACTTTCTTATAGACATTTGAGTTCCAAACAACAAGCTATAGTCCGGATATTTTAATCCATTCCATCCTTTATCATCCACAAATTCATCCATATATGATTTAACAACTGAGAACACTGAAGTTAACAGTAGAAATCGTCATATTATTGCATGATTCTTTATTTCTAAACCGAAGCCATAACCATGGACCACCAACATTAGAAATCGTCATATTATTGAAACCTTCTTGCATAAAAACACGATGAATGTTGTTCATGGTGTCAACATCCTTAACTTTAACCAAAACCACATCCAAAGGATTTTCAATATGACGAAGGTCCTCCTCATCCAAAGTGATTTGATCAGTGATTGGAACATATGTGTTGGAGTATGATACAAATTTAAAGCGAGCGGATGCATTTTTAAAACTTTACAAGATCATACACTTCTATGGATCATTGTACAAAACTTTAGTAAACAAAACAAATTAATGAAACCGAACAAGAGAATATTAGAATACAACCTTTGTAGCCTTCTGAAGATCAAATTTGAAAACCCAAAGAAGAGTTCTTCTAAACGATAGACACCCAAAGTTCCAACCTTGCTTCGATCTATACCTTCTACTTAAGGATCTTTTCTTCTTTCTTATTTCCACCAAAAACCGAACCCAATTATATATTTCAAGTATTTTGGTTACTTGAAAATGAGAAAGAGAAATAACATTTTTGTATGTGTGTTTTGTATCTTTTGTAACATCTACTTTTCCAATACCAAAACTTGGTATTATATAGAACAAAGTACATTATTGATACAATAATACATCTAGTACAAATATAATAAATAAAGATTTGGAAAGATTTGCAAAATCAAATCTTTATATAAAATAAAATTTACAAAATCAAATCATATTTTATAAATCAAATCAAATCTTATATCTTATATAAAATATGATTTGCAAAATCTAATCAAATCTCTACATATTTACATATAAAAAACTTACTTAATTTATTAAACCATTAACTAATGATTAATAAATTAATTTCCGATAAGAAGGTATATCAAACAATTTACGATTGGCCTTTGTGTGTGACCGAATAGGATAAATGGACTTTTATTATTTAATGTCATGGGCATATCTTCAGAATATATGTACCACGGTCAAACCACGGTCGAACCGTAGCCAACCCGAGAACATATTTCCAACAGACTCCCACTTGCACTGACATTAATAATATTGGCCTGTCTTAAAAGACACACCATGTATAACAACTAGTCTGCTACGTTACACTCCTATATTTTGATTTATATCAATCATCCTTTTGTTCAAGTTATCTATATGAACGTGTGACATGGTTAAGTTTCAATCATCATCGTTCAAGATTATGTTTCCCGATGGAGATTTGTGGTAATCAAATAGACTACAATTGCATTAATTCAGTCGTAGCATGGCCATGCATTTAATTTAGCACAAATCAATGAGGGGCCCAGAGATATCGCTTAAACTCGCTTAAGGAAGAAGGAACAGATTGCTTCAACTGTATAGACATCAACCACATTCCATGATATATCCAATCTGCTCCCTTATGACCGGCATTTACGCACAGCGTTAGAAACAGGTCAAAGTATAACATAGTTTGTGTCAAGATTTCTCATACATATCCAATCTAGGATAAATGATGTTGCCATCTTAGAGCTTACATTTTGACTTAAACCATGAAGTAATGTCTAAGTGTGGTTATTCCAGAACCTTGAATCAACTATCAAGTTCCTCATGAATGTAGTTTCATATAAGCCTATATTACTACACTTCATAGCAGCCTTAATTCAATTCTCTCTTCCTTAGAGAATGACCGACTGTGGAAGTCTATGAAATAATATTCATTAGAAGTTAATACATGCAAAATGAAACATGACAATATACAATGAAATGATCGCATCGTGCGTATAATATAATCTCAATATATTAATCATCAGATCAATTGCAATACATATTATCGCCCAATGTTTAAAGTTTCAAACTTAACATAAAAATACAATCAAATGTTATCATCAATGACACGAATGCCAATAGACAAGCTATGAGCATCATGCTTAGTCTGTGGCAAAGGCTTGGTGAAAGGATTAGCCAAGTTCTCAGTCGTGTCTACTCTACTTAATAATATGTCATTTTCTGCTACAAGTTGACGGATGTAATGGTACTTTCTGAGTATGTGCCATGTGCGCTTTTGTGACCTCGATTCTTGAGCCAAGACAATCGCACTAACATTGTCGCAGAAAATCTCAACGGGATCATGGATTGTAGAAACCACACCCAGATCCCCGATGAATTTCTTTATCCTCAAGGCCTCTTTAGCAGCTTTTTTTACTGCTATATACTCGGCTTCTGTCGTAGAATCAGCAATAGTACTTTGCTTGCCACTTCTCCACGTGATGGCTCCACCATTCAACATAAATATAAATCCTGATTGTGAAGAACAATCATCTCTATCTGATTGGAAATTAGCGTCACAGTATCCTTTGATGCTCAGCTCGTCATTCCCACCATAGACCAAGAACATCTCTTCAGTCCTCCTAAGATACTTTAGAATGTTCTTGACTGCCATGCAATGAGCTTCACCAGGATTGGCCTGATAACGACTAGTCATGCTTAGTACATACGACACGTCATGCTTAGTGCATACATGATCGATCCTATAGCTGAAGCATATGGAGTCCGACTCATGGTTGCCGACTCCAAGTCAGAATTAAGACATTGAGACTTGCTCAATATCATTCCAGGGTTCATAGGAATGCACCCTTTCTTGGAGTTGTGCATACCAAATTTCTTCAGTACCTTATCTATATATGCACTTTGGTTTAGCCCAATTAATCTCCTTGACCTATCTCGATAGATCTTTATTCCCAAAATATATGATGCATCTCCTCTGTCTTTCATGGAGAAACATTTCCCTAGCCTAGCTTTGACATCTTTCAATGTCGGGATATCGTTTTCCATGAGTAATATGTCATCGACATATAGTACAAGGAAGACTACAACACTCCTACTAGACCTAACATAGACACATGGCTCATCTTCGCCTCTAATAAAACCAAATTCTTTGATTTTCTCAATAAAGCAAAGATTCCAGCTACGAGAAGCTTGTTTAAGTCCATAAATGGAATTTTGAAGCTTGTACACACTATTAGCTTACCATTAAGGAAAGTTGTTTTTACATCCATTTGCCATATCTCATAGTCATAAAATGCAGCTATGGCAAGAAGTATTCTAATGGATTTCAACATAGCTGCTGGTGAAAAAGTTTCATCATAGTCTACACTATATTGTTGCGTGTAACCATTAGCCACCAGTCTGGCTTTGAATGTGTGTACATTTCCATCTATATCGGTCTTCTTTTTACACCCAATGATTTTAGTACCTGGTATATGATTAATCAAGGTCCAGACTTGATTATCATGCATGGATTGGATCTTGTTATCCATAGCCTCCTTCCATTTGACAGACTCGGGGCCTGTCATTGCTTCCTGATAGGTAATAGGTTCAACAGAATCTATGTTTTTGTCATCACCCTCAAATATGTGTAAACTATATTTCTTTGGTGTTCGATGCACTCTATCAGATCTACGTATGGGTGGTGGCTGTAGGTCAGTTTCTCTTTCAACTGTAGGCTTGTCGACCTCTTGAGGAGAATCGGTTCTAATATCGGTTTCCATGTCGGTTGATCCTTGAAAATCTTCAAGGTCAATTTTTCTCCCACTGGTTCCTTTTGATATGAGATCCTTTTCAAGGAAGACTCCCCTTCGGGACACAAAGACTTTGTTCTCAGTAGGGTTTTAAAACAAATATCCAAAAGAATCAGTCGGGTAACCAACAAATAAACACTTTTCGGATCTGGGTTCAAGTTTATCTTGAGCTTCACGACGAACGTAAGCCTCACAACCCCGAATTCTTAGATATGAGAGAGACACAGTTTTACCATGCCATATCTCATAAGGTGTTTTAGAAACTTTCTTGGTTGGGATGAGGTTAAGGATCCTTGCGGCAGTTTGTAGGGCATGACCCCAAAAACTGATTGGAAGCTTTGTGCGGCTCATCATGGATTGAATCATATCAAGTAATGTTCCATTCCTCCTTTCAGCCACACCATTATGTTGTGGTGTTCTAGTAGGAGCTAATTGTGAGATTATCCCACAACCCAGTAGATGATCATGAAATTCATCATTAAGATATTCACCACCTCTATCAGATCGGAGAATCTTAATTCTTTTGTTCAGTTGATTTTCTACTTCATTTTGGTATGCCTTGAACACTCCTAAAGTTTCAGACTTTTGTTTAATTAAATAAACATAACCATAGCTACTGAAGTCATCAATAAATGTAACGAAGTATCGTTCCTGGTGTCTAGTAGGCGATATGAATGGACCACACACATCAGTATGTACCAACTCCAATAGATCCTTACCCCTTTCACAGTTTCCTGTGAAAGGTGCTTTTGTCATTTTTCCTAACATGCAAGATTCACATTCGTCATATGATGTAACATCAAATGATTCTAAAATTCCATCTGACTGGAGTTTTGCTATGCGTTTCTTGTTTATATGGCCTAAACGATAATGCCATAGATACGTTTTATCCAAACCATCTTTGGATGAATCAATATTATAGATTGAACTATCATTTAGCTTTATTGTTGTTTCCAAGATACCTCTATAAAGACTAGCTTTGAAATAAAATATTCCATTCTTGTAAACAAGTATTGATCCATTATCAAAAATAAAATCAAAACCATCATTAAATAAAGCATCAAATGATATAATGTTTCTTTCCATTTCAGCACTGTAGCAAACATTAGACAAAACAATACATAGACCAGAATCAAAAGTGAGCTTATATTCTCCAATCATATCAACAGAGGCAACGTTCTTATCCCCCATGATTAGATTGAGCTCTCTGGTCTTCAGCTTCCTACTTCTTATGAGTCCCTGCACATTTGTACAAATGTGAGTACCACATCCGGTGTCCAATACCCAGGAATTAGAAATAGTAGTATTGTTTAGTTTAATCATGAACAAACCTGAAGGTACGGCGACTCTCTTTGCCTGTAGTTCATTAAGTTCCTTCAAGTACTTGGTACAATTGCGCCTCCAATGTCCTTTTTCCCCACAATGGAAGCATATTGCTTCTTCAGGAGACTTGGTTTGTGGGATCTTTGAATTAGAAGAGTTAGCAATGCCCTTAGGTTTAGGTTTGAAGTTGGACGTGCGAACCTTACCCTTGCCCTTGTTCTTGCCCTTTGTTTTGTTTTTCTTCTTCTTGTTTTTCTTCTTCTTGATCCCACCTTCACGAATGGCTAGGACAGTAGTTGTGGGTTTAACTTTGTCCATGTTAGCCTTAGCGGTTTTTAACATACCATGGAGCTCTATGATTGTTTTCTCCATATTGTTCATATTATAGTTCATAATGAATCCTTCATATGCACTAGTCAGCGAGTTCAGGATAAAATCCGTTGCAAGCTCCTGACTTATGGAAAAACCAAGGCACTCCAGTCGGTCTATGTACCCTTTTATTTGTAGTACATGGACACTCACACTACTTTCCGTTGCCATTTTGCAAGATACGAGAGCTTTCACGGTGTCAAACCTTTCTTGCTTTGCTTGTTGTTGGAACATGTCCTTGAGTTGGTTAAGCATGTCATACGTCCCTAAGCTCTCCATGCCCTTTTGGAGCTCCAGATACATTGTCGCCAACATCAAGCATGCTACCTCATTAGACTCAAAACGACGTTTTTCAAACTCGTCCCTAGCCGCTTGAGTAGCTCTCAATCCGGGTTCTGCCGGTAAGGGTTCCTAAATTGCCCTGATCTTTCCTTCCTTCCTAAGAGCAATTCTTAGGTTGCGAAGCCAATCCATGTAGTTCAAGCCCGTAAGCTTGTCCTTTTCGAGGAGCCCTTTAAGGCAGAAATTAGTGATTGATGACGAAGTAGGATTTGTGTTTGTTGCAGACATCTATCATATTTTTAAAGTAAGTTGTATTAGTTAGTTTGATATGTTTAATCCTTGTTAAGATAATTACCCAAGTGTGTTCAATATTCAAACAATTATAATTAACAAGGCTAAGATCCATATTTCACTTATGTTAACGACAGGTTTACCGCGGATCGCCAATCATAAGCTATTTAGGTAGGTAACTATATTACCAATTTCATCCATTATGAAATTCTTAGGTTTTACGGGATTTAGTGATAATCAATTATTTCACTTGGCATGTTTAATCCCTTCTACCCTAATCCTTCCACATGGCGGGTTTGCCACGAACCACGATTTCAGATTGTAAACCGTCCATGATAGATACACGTGAAATTCGGTCCAAGACTCTCGGGTATCGCGAAATTCACCTCACCCTTCCCAACACCCAATTAAAGTCCGGCCCAAGACTCTTGGGTATCGCAAACTCTAACAGGTAGAAGGTTCGGATGTGTGTACTACTCATGGGTAGCGTAAAGTTTACATTTAAAACGGGGTTTTGTTTTCTTTTAGCAAAAGTAGTTTATTCCATTTTAAAAATTTTGCTAATTATGTATCGCGTGTTGCGTTTGTTAAACTAATTTTAACCAAACCATTTTAAGTGATTATTGTCTTTTGTTTCTATACTAATTTTCTAGCTATCATGGCATAGACAAATAAGAACACAATAATAATCATGACACGCAATTATCGGTACTATGCCTCGAGTACTATGCATTTTTCGGTGAGCCAATAGACGAAAAACGGGGTCAACTAGGGACAAAACCATGTGTGAGAATCGGCTCCCACTAAAACCGCCATCTCCATGAAATGCTTGGACGGACCGCCTTGTGAACATCATCTTCGTGATTTCAATCTTGGTTGCATTATTTTACAAAATAACTATTCTATTTTCTATACTACTACAAATACAATATGAAAAAGACATACGACATGCAAGTCGTTTAATAATTATTACATTCATCCCGAATAAATAAGAAAGACGACATGCAAGTCGTTTAATAAATTATTACATTCATCCCGAATAAATAATAAATTAAATTACACAACCAAACATTCACACAAGGGTCTTATAGAGGTAAATACTACCAATTTCATACAACAATCATATACATTACAAATGGAGTGCCAAACATCCATTTTATGAAACTTGTTTCGATAAGGTTTGATTTAAACACTTAATGGCACACAAAATAATCAATCCTTATTTACATAACTTATGTATGTATGTAAACCCACTTCATATTTGTAAGTATGATTTTCATGCCAAAACTATCCAAACAAACATATTAAGTGAATCAAAATATGTTGGAGATTTATTCACTTTTTAACAAGGCATAAAGTCTAAAATTAACAATTTTAATTTTCTCATTTCATGTAAAACATAAATATAATTTATGTACTTTATTTTCCTAAACATTGAATCTTTAATAGTCAACATGCAAGCTACTAATAAAATTTTCGAATTTTGGCAGATTCATATATGCAACTTTAAATGGTCATATCTTACTCATTTCTAATCCGTTTTCAATGATTTTTTTTTTCAAATTTAAGTTCTTTCAGTTAGGTTTCAAATGCAATTGGTCTCATATAATTATATTGAGATTAAAGCCCCGAAACAGTCAATCAAAGATGGACTGTCCAAGCTGAAAAAATATCTTAAATGAAAAAAAATGAGTTTAACCCATTTTACATTTTTCCAAAATCCAAGATTCAAATTAGTATTTAGGAAACATAAAACATAAATCATGATACTTGCTTTGCATGTTTGTTATGCATGATCATCTCCAAGAATCATGCACAACGCATCCATCAAAACTAAATTTCATAAGAAAAGTTTGTTAAAACTTGTACAAGATGGCTCGGATACCACTGTTGGAGTATGATACAAATTCAAAGCGAGCGGAAGCAGTTTTAAAACTTTACAAGATCATACTCTTCCACGGATCATTGTACAAAACTTTAGTAAACAAAACAAATTAATGAAATCGAACAAGAGAAGATTATAATACAACCTTTGTAGCCTTCTGAAGATCGAATTTGAAAACCCAAAGAAGATTTCCTCTAAACGGTAGACTCCCAAAGTTCCAACCTTGATTCGATATATACCTTCTACTTAACGGATCTTTTCTTCTTTCTTATTTACTCCAAAAACCGAACCCAATTATATATTTCAAGTATTTTGGTTACTTGAAAATGAGAAAGAGAAATAACATTTTTGTATGTGTGTTTTGTATCTTTTGTAACATCTACTTTTCCAATACCAAAACATGGTATTATATAGAACAAAGTACATTATTGATACAATAATACATCTAGTACAAATATAATAAATAAAGATTTGGAAAGATTTGCAAAATCAAATCTTTATATAAAATAAGATTTACAAAATCAAATCATATTTTATAAATCAAATCAAATCTTCTTATATCTTATATAAAATATGATTTGCAAAATCTAATCAAATCTCTACATATTTAGATATGTAAGTATATGTATACACATAAAAAAAACTTACTTAATTTATTAAACCATTAACTAATGATTAATAAATTAATTTCCGATTAGACTGTATATCAAATAATTTACGATTGGCCTTTGTGTATGACAGAATATGATAAATGGACTTTTATTATTTAATTTCATGACCATATCTTCGGAATATATGTACCACGGTCAAACCACAGTCAAACCGTAGCCAACCCGAGAACATATTTCCAACAATATGTCTTATGGTTATCTTATTTATTACCCTCAACCTCTGATGCATAAGAAGAATCATTCTTCTTGTTAACGTTATGTTGAGGCGTAAGAGAAGTATATTTAAATTGTATTACTATCAACCCTATGATCATTATGGTTCTTTTCTATCATTGGTTTGTAAACTTTTCTCTGAAATTTGGCAACAAAAAAATTCAAACGGTGATTGCCAAACCAAATCGTAAAGAGTACTCTTGCAAACTGTTCGTTTTCGGTTACATCTTTGAAACGAACAAATCAAAATCGGTTGCCATTGTCTGCTTTCTTGAAAGGAATGAAAGCATCCATGATATGACCATATGATTCACAAAGTTGCCAAAGGTATTTGCATCCACATGATCTAGAATCAAATGGACATAAAATGATGTAACATCATCTTTTTGAACCTTAAAAGGTTGGGATTTTTCGTTTTTAGACTTTTTGAGAACAATATGATACTAGCCATATTCATTAAGATGGGTAAAACAATTACCACCCATGATCTAATTGATCAAGAGCAGTGATTGATTGAAATTGTTTGAAGATTGAAGCAGTTGCAAGCAGATAAGAAAAGCGCAACAAAAACTATTTGTTTTGATTTATTGACTTTAGTTTTAGTGTTTACTTTGTATATGACCTCTGACCATGAAACTACTCACATATGGTTTAAGCTGCTTCTTTTGACTTCAAAAAGTTGATAACTAACAGGGGACTTACGAATTATCTTAGTCATGTGGTTTCATCACATTGAGTCCCATATATACTATGATAACAATGGTGTGATGCTATACTGTACATAATGTGATGCTGTTGTATTGTATCGTGTTCTGATTATGCATGCCTACTGATGGTTTGCATATCTTCTTGTTTTGTAACATTTAGTTATTAACCAAGATAAAGCAAGGGATTACCCTGCTAAATACAGTGCCACGTGTCCCATCTCTCCGATTAACAAAGTTAAAATTAATAATTCTTATAAAAATACACGTGTCCCTGATAAATACTAGGGTTTCTTCAACATTGCAACGTCCTTCCCAAAAAAAAAACTCCAACTACTTCCGATTTAAGGTTGGAAAATAGAAATCCCTACATATATATGATTCAAATTCTGGCTGAACGAAGCTTCAGATCAAAATTGATCGGTCAATTGCATCCCATAACATGATATCATATCCTTCAATTTATATTTCCAACTTCAATTGCAGTTCGTTCGATTATATCATCTCCATCGAGTGGGTGGTGGAGGGTGGTGATTGGTGGCGGTGGTGGTTGTGGGTGGTGGTCGTGGTTGGTGGTGGTGGTGGTTGGTGGTGGTGGTAGTTGGTGGTAGTGGTGGTTAGTAGGTGTGGTGGTTGGTGTTGGTGGTGGTGGTGGTTGGTGGTGGTGGTTGGTGGTTGTTGGTAGTGGTTGTAGGTGGTACTAGTGGTGGTGGTTGGTGGTTGTGGTGGTGAGTGGTGATGGTAAGTGGTGGTTGGTGGTTGGTGGTTAGTGATGGGTGGTGGTGATTGGTGGGTGTGGTGGTTGGTGGTGGTTAGTGGTGGTTGGTGTTGGTGGTGGTGGTGGTTGGTGGGTGTGGTAGATGGTGGTGGTGGTGGTTGGTAGTGGTGGTGGTTGGTGGTGGGTGGTGGTGGTTGGTGGTGGTGGTGGTTGGTGGTTGTAGTGGTTGGTAGTTGTGGTGGTGGGTGGTGGTGGTGGTTGCTGGTATTGGTGGTGGTGGTTGGTTGTGGTGGTGGTGGTGGTTGGTGGTGGGTGGTGGTGGGTGATGGTGGTGGTGGTTGTGGGTGGTGGTGGTGGGAGGTGGTGGTGGTTGGTGGTTGGTGGTTGTGGTGGTAGGTGGTGGTGGTGTGTGGTGGTTACTTGGCGAGTGCGTTTGTCCTCGAAGTATTAAACACCTGTTGTCTGCTAGCGCGACTAGCCCGAGTTGGGTTGTCAAACCCAATGGATCCATATTTAAGATTCGCGTTCACGGTTAGGAAATCAATGATTAAATGTTACCGAGCTAAGGGGAATCTTTGTGCCATTTTGTAACCCACACATATATAAAGTTTAAGTACTCGTGTCTAGTATGTAAAATGTAAAAATTCCATGTATTCTCAGTCCCAAAAATAGTAAAAATAGTAAAGAGGTGCTATAACTCACAGTGAATAAGCAGTAAAAGTCGATATGAAACGTATGCAGGTAGTAAGTCGGTCTGAAAGGTCGTCAACCTAAGTCAAAGATCACTAGGTCAGTATGTTGTCCCCAAAATTTTAAAAGTGAATAAATTACGTTTAAGTGTCATCATCAACATCATCATCATTCATCAAAGCTAAGGTAAGTTTAACAAGAATAGAGATCGAAACAAAAGGCTGACTTTGGACAGATGTTACGACCTCTATACAAATCGAAAAGACGCGTAGCCAGTGGCCAAGGCTCCGTATGTGAGTCCTCTAACAGCTGACCAATTTTCAGAACCTAACTCGTCTTCGTTTGACCGTGGTGTCGGTTTAAGTGCAATTCGGTCAGAAATTTAGCACAACGTTACAAAGGCGTAGTACTTTTCAGAACGCTATAAATCCTAAACCGTATATCGGATTTAGGCGAGGCCTAAACGAAATGTCATATAATCGAAATGAACTATCTGAAAATCAAATTTACAGAAGTTCAGGAGTCTGACGAGACCCCGAAAAATAGTAAACATTTGCTCCGGTGGGATTCTTGGTGCTTGATGCTCATCACGGTTCTCATCTTTGATGCTTGTAGCTTCAAGTGTACAACTCATTAATGTGTTAGCATCACTTTGACCAAGATTCAACCATCAACACACAATATGTTAAGACCAAGTAAGAATACAACTCACTTAAGAGTTTTAGAAGGGTGATGAACTAAGGTTACATCATATTCTTAGTCTTAAATACAAGTTCTATTTACAACTAAAGCTACAAACTTTCCTTTAATCAAACAAGTATGAACACAATCTTGATCAAATAAAGTAATGGAACCCTAAGCTAGAGAGCTTGGATCCTTTTCACACAAGTTATGAGATTACAAAGCTAGAAAGCTTGAATCTTTGGTGTTCTTGCAGATCTTGAAGCATAAAGCTTAGATCTTCAAGTTACATGAAGATCATAAACAAAAGTTTTGATCTTTATAACAAAATAATGAGATCATAAGTTAGAAAACTTAGATCCAACAAAAGAAATGAAGATTCAAAGCTAGAAAGCTTGAATCTTGGTTGTTCTTGAAGATCCTTGAAGCATGAAGCTAGATCTTAAAGTTACATGAAGATTACAAACACAAGTTTGAATCTTTACAACAAAATAAAGATATTAAAGGCTACAAGATTTAGATCTAACAAAATAAGTGAAGGTTCAATGCTAGAAAGCTTGAATCTTCCATGTTCTTGAAGAATTCAAATCCAAGTTTGAATCTAGAAGATATAACAAGATCTAAAAAGCTAAAGAGCTAGACCCTTTGATGACGATTATGATGATGTTGTGAATGAGAAGGGAAGAAAAAGAAGAATAAAGTTTAAAACTTACACTTTTAGAGTGAGAAGGACTAGAGAGAGAATTAGAGAGTATGTGTGTGTAATTTGTGAACGAGATCAAGTGTGAAATGAGATGAATAAGCTTGGTATTTATAGAAGGTGAGGGTGTGGGGAGGTGGTGGTGGCCGTGGGTTATGGGAGGGACAAGGGGGACACCTTTTTACTTTTTGGTTAATTGTTGTCTAAAGTTGGTGCTTATGTTAGGATCCTATGCAATATTATGGATTATGGTTAACAAAAATGCTAGTATGTTCCCTCTAATAAATGGGCATTTGTCTTACATTAATATGGGTCACTAACTTATTAAAATTGGGCTAATTAAATAGTCCACTAGCTAGTGTAGGGTGGGCTAAAGTCCAACAAGGTAGAAAGTACAACAAGACTAACTAGTGTGCTCTAGTAAATTACTAAGCGTAATTAAGCATCCAAAAACCCAAGTAATTGTTATTATAAAATAACAATTAGTATTTCGTAGTCATAATATTCCAATTATGACCAAAGTCAAACGTGTACACAGTACGCAGTTCGTTCTAAACGTCAAGTGACACTAACGGTTATAAAGGCTTCCGGGGATCAAGTTAAGTATTCTACGTACTTAAAGGCACATTTTAACATATAAACGAAAGTAATCCACATGTAGTAAGATCCCAGAGTATAATATAGCTCAGTACGCATGTAACATCCCGTTTTCCCGTACGTATTGAAAGGTACATACTTAATCATTGTACGTTTGTAACTCGCCAGATTATGCGTAATTGTATATATATATATATATATATATATATATATATATATATATATATATATATATATATATATATATATATATATTATATATATATATATATATATATACACTTGATAATGGGTGCATATACAAGTTTATACATGGGTTTTGATAGCGTTAAGTCTTGTGAGACCATTGTTGAAGGTTATGCAAATATAGGAAGCGGGATTTAAGTGTACGAATTAAATAAAATCGAAATTTGTTTAAGGTTGTCGAGGTATCCAGGTGACGGCTAATGCCCCGCCACGACAAACTGGGCTACGCCGCGACACATAAAGCAATTCCAGATCAGAAGTCAAGTTAACAGGGGTCGTTTTTCCTTCTTTATGTCGTGCCGCGACAAAGGAGCCGCGCCGCGGCATATCTGCAGTTCTGACTCCGATTTCTACTCTATTTAAAAGGGGTTTAGGGGTAATTTGGTCTTGTTGCGTGTAGATCAGATTGGTGCATTAAATCACAACCACTTATCCATTTATTTCATTTTCCTTTTCTCTTTTCTTTCCAATTTCTCTCCCAAAACACAAAACCCACTTAGTTTAATCTTGAGATTTGAAGGTGAAGATTTGTGAATCAAACCTAGGAGCAAGAATTAAAGTTCTTCTCTTTGTTGTTAGCTACAAGAAGATAGTCTTGGTAAGTTCTAACTCTATGTTTCGAGTTTTAATTAGTTATGCTAGGGTTTTGGTTCATTTGGAACTTATGTGACCCATTTGGGGTTAAAATGGGTGAACTTGGGTTGTGTTGATGAAAGGAAACCCTAAGTAACTATAATCTAGGGTTTGGACTTAAGATTTGAAGTTGAAAGTGTTAAATGGGTTCTTTGTCACTAATACACTTGTTAATGATGATGAAAATAGTTAATGAACTAAGTATGACTAGTTGTGAGTCAAAGTGTTAAAATGAGTCAAAATGGGTAATGTTGACCTAGTTTGGGTGAGATGGGTATGAATTACCCTAGGTTGTGCTAATTAATGATAATAGACTTTAAATCATTAGCTTTAGTGATTTAACATGAGTTTTGACCATTTATGGGCGGTGTTGGGTGTAAGTGAGCTAATAAATGCTAATGGGTCATTAAATGCTCAAAGTATAAGTAATGTGGTAAAAGCCATTAGTTGTGTATTGAATGTGTACCTATGTATTAGGTACTTTGCTCGAAGTGTACGGAAGCATTTGAATCACCACCAAAGTGTTAAGGTGAGTGGAATAATTATATATGCATGTATATGATTTATTTGCTTGTGGGGTATGGGTTAAAGTTCGATGTTGATGATACCATACCCTAGAGTATATTATGTTGTGGATGAGGGTTTAAAGTTCGTTGTTGACGATACCTCATACGTATGGACTTAAAGTTCGATGTTGACGATGCCATACGATTATTATAGTGACGTTGATGAGGGTTTAAAGTTCGTTGTTGACGATACCTCATATATGGGTTTAAAGTTCGGTGTTGACGATACCACATTAATATAGCTGAATGGGATTTAAGTTCGATGTTGACGATACCATTCGTTGGGCTAGCCTTGAGATCTTGAGTACTATGGATGTTGTGAACATCATCGTTATACTTGTGTTTTAGCATATTGTTTTGTTGTGTTATATGCTATTGTTATAGTAGTCTTGTTATCGTGGTACTTAGCGTTATACATGTGAAGGGTATGCTAATTATGTAACTAGTATGTATGCGGATTTGGTAAGTGTTTGCAAGTAAGTAGGTTATATATATGTATGTATAATTATTGCACTCACTAAGCTTTTCTTACCCTCTCGTTGTTTACCATTTTATAGGTTCCGGCTTGGACAAGGGTAAGGGCATACGTTTGGACTAGTGGTCTCCTGCTTATGTTGTCGGGGGGTGCTTTTGGTGTTAGATTTTTGAAGTTGGCCTAAGGTTTTTGGTAGTTTAGCCCCAAACCATGCTCGAGTGTCGTTTGGATTATAAACTATCATTGTAGTGGGTTAAACTTGTATAAAACTTAATTAATGGCCTTCGTGCCTTTTGTAAACATTTAAATTGATGTACGTTTAAATGGAACTTGTGGAATGGTTTACATATTTAATTGGCGTGTAAATGTGTATTATAAAAAAAATTATCGTATGGAATACGGGTTGGGTTGTTTCAACGCACAAATACGCAGTTTCGTGAAAGCATAAAGCAGAAAAGCAAGTCGAAAAAGTCGGGTCGTTACATTACCCCCTGTTAATGAAAATTTCGTCCCAAAATTTGAAGATGAGGTAGATGGTAGAGTTGTGAAGAGGTAAGGATATTTCTGTTTCATCTGATCCTCTCGCTCCCAAGTAAACTCAGGTCCTCGTTTTGCATTCCATTGGACTCGAACGATTGGAATCTTGTTGCGTTTCAAGGTCTTGACCTCACGGTCCATAATTTCGACAGGTTCTTCCACTAAATGAACTTTGTCGTCAATCGTAAGCTCCTCGAGAGGTATGACGAGTTCTGGTTCGGCAAGACATTTCTTTAGATTCGACACGTTGAAAGTGGGGTAAACTGTGCTCAATTGAGTCGAAAGATCCAAACTGTGAGCAACGGGTCCAACACGCTCCAATACTTCAAAAGGACGAATATATCGTGGAATCAACTTCCCACGCTTTCCAAAATGGATTACATCTTTCCAAGGTGCGACTTTCAACATAACGCGGTCGCCGATTTGAAATTCGCGATCTCCACGTTTAAGGTCGGCATAGCTCTTTTGACGATCACGGGCCGTCTTGAGCCTCGCTTGAATTTGGACAATCTTCTCGGTTGTTTCATGGACGAGTTTGGGATCGGTGAGTTGTTTTTCACCTACTTCGGCCCAACAGATAGGAGAACGACATTTACGGCCATACAATGCTTCAAAAGGTGCGGCCTTAATGCTTGCGTGATAGCTGTTGTTGTAAGAGAATTCGGCTAACGGCAAATGTCTCTCCCACGCTTTCCCGAAATCAATAACACAAGCACGTAACATGTCCTCTAGGGTTTGGATCATGTGCTCGCTCTGTCCATCGGTTTGCGGGTGATACGCTGTACTCATATCTAGACGTGTTCCTAAGGCTTCTTGTAAAGAACGCCAAAATCTAGAAGCGAAACGGGTATCGCGATCTGAGATAATTGATAAGGGTACACCGTGACGAGATACAATCTCCTTTATGTATAACTGCGCCAGTCTCTCCATCGTATCAGTTTCCTTCATGGCTAGGAAGTGTGCAGATTTAGTAAGATGGTCAACGATAACCCAGATGGTATCATAACCGCCTACCGTCTTCGGTAGCTTCGTGATGAAGTCCATTGTTATTCCTTTCTACTTCCATTGCGGGATTTCAGGTTGTTGAAGTATCCCAGACGGCTTCTAATGTTCGGCTTTGATCTTGGAATAAGTTAAACACGTTCCAACATATGCTGCAACATTCCTTTTGAGGTTTGGCCACCAATATTGAACCTTGAGGTCGTGGTACATCTTACCAGCTCCTGGATGAATTGAATACCTTGACTTATGGGCTTCGTCTAGAATAAGGCCCGTAAATCTCCATAACTAGGCACCCAGATTCTTCCGATAAAGTATCGGAGTCCAGTCTCCTTGACCTCAAATCGAGAAACGAGAATATTCAAGTGCTCTTGAGAAATATTCCCCTCCTTGAGAGCCTCATCTTGAGCTATGCGGATCTGACTGTTGAGGTTTTTCTGAATGGTGATGTTCAAGGCACGAATACGAAGAGGTACCGTTCTCTCTTTTCGGCTCAAGGCATCGGCTACAACATTTGCCTTGCCATGGTGGTAACGAAGTTCACAATCATAGTCGTTCAACGTCCCGATCCATCAACGTTGTCTCATATTCAGTTGCTTCTGATCAAAGATGTGTTGGAGGCTTTTGTGGTCGGTGAAGATAGTGCTCTTAGTTCCATACAGATAGTGTCTTCACAGTTTGAGTGAAAACACAACGGCTCCAAGCTCGAGATTGTGAGTTGTGTAGTTTCGCTCATGAATCTTTAGTTGTCGAGAGGTGTAAGCAATAACCTTCTTCCATTGCATCAATACACACCTAAAGCCTTGTCGGGAAGCATCGCAATACATAACTAAGTCATCACTGCCTTTAGGAAGGGACATAATAGGTGTGGTGGTCAACTTCTGCTTCAGGGTTTTGAATGCCGACTCTTGCTCGGTCTCCCAAACGAACTTCTTCCCCTTATGAGTTAATTCAGTCAAAGGACGCGCAATCAGAGAGAAACCTTCAATGAACCTTCGGTAATAACCGGTGAGGCCTAAGAATTGGCAGATATGAGTCGGAGTAGTCAGGGTTTCCCACTTGCTGATAGCTTCGATCTCTTGCAGGATCGACTTTGATACCCTGATCGCTCACGATATGACCGAGAAATTGAACTTCCTTCAACCAAAATTCGCACTTAGAGAATTTGGCATAAAGTTGCTCTTGTCTCAAGAGTTCTAGCACGAGTTGAAGATGTTGCTCATGTTCTGTTTCACTTTTGGAATAGATGAGGATATCATCTATGAAGACGATAACAAACTTGTCCAGATATGGCTTGCATACACGATTCATGAGATCCATAAATACGGCAGGTGTGTTAGTTAAGCCAAATGGCATCACCAGAAACTCGTAATGACCATAACGAGTTCGGAACGCAGTCCTTAGCACATCGCTCTCCTTCACCTTCAACTGGTGATAACCTGATCGCAAATTGATCTTGAAGTAAACACTGGATCCTTGCAGCTGGTCGAAAAGATCGTCAATTCTAGGAAGGGGATACCGATTCTTGATCGTTAACTTGTTCAGCTCTCGATAATCGATACACATGCGGAAAGATCCGTCCTTCTTCTTCACGAAAAAACAGGTGCGCCCTAAGGCGATGAACTCGGTTGGATAAACCCTCGGTCTAGCAATTCCTGCAGTTGACTCTGCAACTCTTGTAGTTCGGAAGGTGGAAGTCGATAAGGTGCGCGAGCTACGGGTGCAGCTCCTGGAACTAGATCAATCTGAAACTCCACTGATCACGGCGATGGTATTCCAGGAAACTCTTCTGAAAAGACATTGGGAAATTCATTCATAATTCATACATCATCCACGCTCTTCTCTTCAACTTCTAGCTTTTTCACATGTGCCAGAATAGCAAAACGGCCCTTCTTCATAACCTTTTGTGCCTTCAAGAAACTAATAAGGTTCAACTTCGGACTACATCTCTCTCCGTAAACAATCAGTGGATCTCCAGTCTCGCGTGGTATACGGAGAATCTTCTCACCACAAATAACTTCGGCTCTTACTTTGGACAACCAGTCCATACTGACTATCACATCAAAGCTTCCCAATTTGATGGGTATTAGATCAATTTCAAAATCCACTCCAGCTAGGTTTATAATACCTCCTCGGCCAATTTGGTCAACTTTCTCATGTTTTCCATTGGCTACCTCATCAAGCATACTCTCATACAAAGGAACTAACGACCAATCTATCTTAGAGCAAAAGTGTCTATATACGTAACTCCTATCGGCACCAGTATCAAACAGAATAGAAGCTAATAGTTTATTGATAGTGAATGTACTTGTAACCAAGTTAGGATTCTCGCGAGCATCTCTTGCATTCTTGTTGGGACATTCATTCCTAAAGTGGCCCTGTTGACTGCACTCATAGCACTTCCTTGGTCCATTTGGGTTTATCCTCACAACTGGGGCAGTGCTCTTACATTCTCTGCCAACGTGTCCAATCCTTTTGCACTTCTCACACACTACGTTGCATTGTCCATTATGATGCTTATAGCATCTCTTACACCGAGGAAGGGTGCCCTTTTAGTTAGGGTTTGAGCTAGGATTCGGGTTTGGATTCCTCCAGTCGTTGTTCCCTTTGAAATTCTCATACCTCTTAGCTGGGTTCTGGTCAAAACCTTTTCCCTTGTTTCTGTCCCATTTACGTTTCCCATTACTAGTTCCCGATTCTGATTTCGCCTTCTCTGGCTCTTGGCGGGTAATTTAATTCATCAGGGTGTGCGCCATACGCATAGCTTCTGGGACATTCACTGGTTTCGATGAAGTGACATTTCCTTGAATGCCCTTGGGGAGTCCCCATAGATACCTCTCCATTCATTTGTACTCTGGAGTAACCATTGTGGGGCACATCAAATCTTACTCCAAGTACCTTCGGTTATAGCCATCAAGATCAGTTCCTACAACTTTCAGTTCCCAAAACTCCGCTTCCATTTTCTGAATTTCAGTTCTGGGGCAGTACTCCTCGATCATGGAACTCTTAAACTCTTCCCATGGTGTAGCATAAGCTTCATCAATTCCTCGCGCCTGGAAGAGCGTATTCTAACAAATTAAAGCGCCATCCGATAGAGTGCAGTATGCGAACTTAGTCTTATTCCCTTCGGAGCTGTTACTCACACGGAACACAGATTCCAACTTTTCAAACCATCTCATCAGCCCAACTGGCCCTTCTGTTCCGCTGAAATTGTGGGGCTTGCAGCTCTGGAACTCCTTGTAAGTACACCCGTTCTGAACAGCTAGGTTAGCCGGTGGAGCTGGAGGAGGGTTGACATTCACTATAGCCGCAGCTACTCGAGTAGCTATCATCTCCTCAATTTGAGCTGCGGTGGGGATTTCTCTCGGACCTCTTCTGTTAGCCATCGATCTTCCAAGTAAAAGTTTCGACTTAAGTCAAAATCCCATAATCGGTAACGTCATAGCATAAGGTAAACAGTACGGAAACAACACAATACACGATAACTAAGTATGGCAAACAGCAGCAGATAGCACCAAAAGCTAATATGTAATAACTTAAAGTAAACGTCGTACATCAATTAAGCAACATTAATTCCATTCATAATAAGAAAGTTACGTACAATGGCATGAGGTTCGTACATTACATTAATGAAAAATAGGAAACTATAAACGGAATACATAAGGAAAACTAATACAATAGTCCTAGGGCGAAGGTGGGTAAATGATGTCCATCAGGTGGGACATCTGATCCTCGAGCTTAGTTACCCGAGCACGGAGGGCATGCACTTCCCTCGTCATTTCCTCGACGATGGGGGATGCTGGTAGGGCAGGTGGTGCAGATGGTGCAGGTGGCACCGGTGGTGCAGATGGTTCAGATGATGCAGGTGTAGATGGCACAGTGCGGGCGGTCTTACGCACGAATGGATCGGCAGGATACGGTATGATCCACTTACGGGCTGTGACCCTAACCAACTGTCCATGTGCGTCCATGAACGGTCTACCTCTGTGAACCCCTAGAATAATAGTACTATCAAAACGGTACCGCTTCTTCAGCGGGGTAGAGGGCAGCTGCACGGGCTCCTCCTCAGGGTCCTCCTCAGAATCCTCCTCGGGATCCTCCTCATTGGAGTCATCGGATGATGAACCGTCTGAATCGTCGGAAGGTAATGCAGGATCATCAGAGCGGGAGAAAACGTCTGGCTAGAGGTCATAAGTCGATGCTCGTTACGGAAAGGACCGTCTCCATTTCCGCCAGGAATCACAGCATCACCGGAATGGTGCTGTGGCCCTGGGAGTCTAGGGCTGGGTGGAGCTGGAATCTCCTCTGGATCCTCGTCTCCTTCTAAGACGTCCATCAGGTCAAGCGCGTATCTTCTATCTCCGGATGAAGAATCGTCGGAGTCGCCAGTGGGTAGCGGTGAATCAGCAATAATCGTAGGGAAGGTAGCAGACGTATCTGAGTCACTCTCGAAGTCAAAGATCATGGGCGACATGTCCGACATCCATGACCGACATCTGAACAAGGAAAACTTACTTTTTTCATGTCAGTAAGACATATAGCAAGCACGTAATCAGGCACTACAGCAACCTAGATCGTGTACCGCAGTACATAGCATGGCAATAACAATAGTACTAAACAAAGTAACATGCAATCGAAAGCAGACAATAGCATGCAGTAACGAGGATAAGCAATAGCATACAGCAAGTTCACATAGCAGTAAGGGTAAGCAGTAGCATGCAGCAAGATCATACGGCAGTAAGCAGTAACAAGTAAATGAGCAAGTTGTAGATTAGTCCTATTAGTGAATCCTACTAGGTCTGGTCTAGACTCACTAATGCAACCTAATTCCCTACAACCAATGCTCTGATACTAAATGTGACGCCTCGTACAAAACCATCGTGTACGGTTCATCAACAACAGGATCATTACAAGGTCAAACACTATATGCTATTTAAAAACCAGTTTTGCATTCATAAAAAGATAGCGTTTTACAAAAGATAACATGCTTCCTATGAATAGAAGCGTTAACATAAGTATGTGACCCAAAGGTCGTTACAAAGCCATTGTTTTGAAATAACATAAGTTACGAATGCAAGATAAAAGTTTCATGATTGAGACATCTCTAAGTAATGCAGCGGAAATCTAACACAGCAGGTCCATAATAGCAAGTCTATAACACCAAGACATCAATTTTAATAGCGAAAGCAACATCGTCTAAGCACCTAAGAAATACATGCTTAAAAGTCAGCACGAATGTTGGTGAGCTATAGTTTGTAATCAGTAAAGTAATGTAGACCACGAGATTTCGGTGCTTCAACCAGCAGTTTAAATCTGTATGAAAAGTATATGCTTAACCGTGGGCACCCGGTAACTAGACTTAACGTATGTATATCACCCTCTAAAAGTGCACTTGGCGAGTGTGTTTGTCCTCGAAGTATTAAACACCCATTTTCTGCTAGCGCGACTAGCCCGAGTGGGGTTATCAAACCCTATGGATCCATATCTAAGATTCGCGTTCACGGTTAGGAAACCAATGATTAAACGTTACTGAGCTAAGGGGAATCTTTGTGCCGTTTTGTAACCCACACATATATAAAGTTTAAGTACTCGTGTCTAGTATGTAAAACGTAAAAATCGCTTGTATTCTCGGTCCCAAAAATAGTAAAAATAGTAAAGGGATTCTATAACTCACAGTGAATAAGCCGTAAAAGTCGATATGAATGTATGCAGGTAGTAAGTCGGTCCGAAAGGTCGTCAACCTAAGTCAAAGGTCACTAGGTCAGTATCTTGTCCCCGAAAGTTTGAAAGTGAATAAATTACGATTAAGTGTCATCATCAACATCATCATCATTCATCAAAGCTAAGGTAAGTTTAACAAGAATAGAGATCGAAATAAAAGGCTGACTTTGGACAGCTGTTATGACCTCTATACAAATCGAAAAGATGCGTAGTCAGTGGACAAGGCTGTGTATGTGAGTCCTCTAAAAGCTGACAAATTTTCAGAACCTAACTCGTCTTTGTTTGACCGTGGCGATGGTTTAAGTGCGAGTAGGTCAGAAATTTCAGCACAACGTTACAAAGGCGCAGTACTTTTCGGAAGGCTATAAATCCTAAACCGTATATCAGATTTAGGCGAGGCATAAACGAAAAGTCATCTACTCGAAACGAACTATCTGAAAATCAATTTTTCCGAAGTCTAGGATTCTGATCAGACCCCTAAAAACAGTAAACAAGTGCTCCGGTGGGATTCTTGGTGCTTGATGCTCATCACGGTTCTCATCCTTGATGCTTGTAGCTTCAAGTGTACAACTCATTGGTGTGTTAGCATCACTTCGACCAAGATTCAATCATCAACACACAATATGTTAAGACCAAGTAAGAATACACCTCACTTAAGAGTTTTCGAAGGATGATGAACCAAGGTTACATCATATTCTTAGTCTTAACACAAATACAAGTTCTATTTACAACTAAAGCTACAAATTTTCCTTCAATCAAACAAGTATGAACACAATCTGATCAAATAAAGTAATAAAACCGTAAGCTAGAGAGCTTGGATCCTTTTCACACAAGTTATGAGATTACAAAGCTAGAAAGCTTGAATCTTTGGTGTTCTTGAAGATCTTGAAGCATAAAGCTTAGATCTTCAAGTTACATGAAGATCATAAACACAAGTTTTGATCTTTATAACAAAATAATGAGATCATAAGTTAGAAAACTTAGATCCAACAAAAGAAATGAAGACTCAAAGCTAGAAAGCTTGAATCTTGGTTGTTCTTGAAGATCCTTGAAGCATGAAGCTAGATCTTCAAGTTACATGAAGATTACAAACACAAGTTTGAATCATTACAACAAAATAAAGAGATTAAAGGCTACAAGATTTAGATCTAACAAAATAAGTGAAGATTCAAAGCTAGAAAGCTTGAATCTTCCATGTTCTTGAAGGATTCAAATCCAAGTTTGAATCTAGAAGATATAACAAGATCTAAATGCTAAAGAGCTAGACTCTTTGTGACGACCCGGAAATTTCTGACCAAATTTAAACTTAATCTTTATATAATTCCAACTTGATAAGCAATGTATTTTAATAAATCTTGAACCTCCGGAAAGAGTTTTACACAAGCTTTTGGTCACCCTTTTATTCCGACGATTCAGACGTCATAACTTGATTTAATTGTTTAATTATTGTGTATATATATGGATTTATATATATATTTAACTTGAAAATATGATAATTAAATATCTCATTAAGTATATTAACAAAGTATTATATATATATATTTTCATACTACTAATTTAAAGAGTTTTCAAACAATATATATATTACTATTTAAACGACGTTATTAACTTATGTTAAAATGTATTTATATATAATGTATTACAAGTGTAAATACATCCTTACAAGTATTGAATACACTTTATAATATACCAATACATAAAAAGGATAGCTATACTCGTATTTTCGTTCAATTTCTTCAAGAATTTTACTCGCATTCATACGGTATTTTTACCCGTATTATACACAGCTTCTAGAAGTATTTACTATTGGTATATACCAATAGAAATATGCAATTATTTGTGTAATATGTCATCCATGACCTAATCAATTTAATATGTCATCCATGACTTAATACAATTTAACTTATCTTAGATATTTTCACTAAAAGCCAAAATTATAAGCTTATAAATAAGGACCATTTTAAGTCATTTTTACTCCACATTTTCTTAAACTAAAAACACACACTTGAATGCTCTCATATCATACTTTAATCTCAGTAACTTTCCTCTTCATAATCAAGGTAAAATACTTCTCAAAATCCTTGTTCAATTCCTTGTATAGTTGCTATCTTATTATACTTATAAAACTTGTAAAAACTAGAACTTGTTTTGGTGAACACCAAACTTGTTTGAAAAACTAATATAATCTTTCTAACTTAACTCTAATAATACTTATTTATATGTATTATGATGTTATATTAAGTTAATATAAGAACTTATAACTTATACATATGAAGAACACCTTGAAACTTAACATATATCCTTTAATCTCCATTCGGTAAAAAGCGGGCTGTTTTGGGTTGAGAATTAAAAACCTATCTGACACTTTGATTTTGTTGGGATTTAACAAGTTCATATATCTTAAAACCTTTTAAGAATCATAATAAATGGAAGCGTGTAAAATCAAATTTAACTTGTTAGTCATTCAACCATTTTAAATGTAAATCCCATGGATCAAGTTGTGAAATTATACTTACTAATTAACAAGAAAGAATAGTGTTATACCTCCTCAAAGCAAGTTTGAGGGCTGCAATAAATGGGCAGAAAGTTTGATGAAGTTGATGATGATAAGAGCTCCAACTTGAACCTACAAGTGTGCAAAACTCCAACCCTTTAATGTACCAATGCACCTTGAAGTTGCTAGACCTTAATCACCCTTAAAACCAAGCTTTAAGCCCTTTTCTTCTCTTTGTAAAAATCGGCCAGCAGCACTTTTAAAAGGTGCAGTAACTAGTGAAGGAGATGATGGTGAATTGAGTCTCAAAACAATGAAACCTCAAGAGGTAATACCCCAAACTTGTACCCAACACCTAATACTATGGTTAGGATTTTTGACACTTGAAATATAAGCCTTCAAACAAGCCCAAGAACACTCCCTTCACTCTCAAAATTTCGGCCAGACTGCAGCAAGAAAAGAAATGAGAGTGTTTTCCTTGTTTTTGGTAATGTTTGAATGCATGTTACTTTCTTTCTTGAGTCAAAGCATAAGTATATAAGTTAAGCATGTTCTTGTAATATTGTGCCATCTTAAAAGTAGTAAAAGAGCATGTGTGAGACCTCCTTGGTCTCAACAAAACCGTCCCCCATGGGGAGTGTTGCAAAATTTGTCACTTGCATTTTTTTAATTAAACTTGTAACATATAATGCCATGCCCTTTTATTACTTACATTTATAAAACAATTGTTTTATAAATGTATCACAATATAACTACTTAAACTTATTAATAATTGAATGCTTATCATATAAATTATCCAAATAATTTTATCTCAGGTAATAATGTTTTAGAAAACCGTTTTTCTAAAATTCAAGTGTCGCGTATTTATTTAACGACCCAATCGTTAAGATTAAATACATTTAAGGTGTTGGTAAGTTTGTTATTGGGTATGACCCGACTTGGATCATAACATGTTAGCCACGTTAATTTAATATGTCTCTCGGGTATACGAAATACCTTCAATCTCCCACTTGCACGAGAAACATAAGAAATTAATGCAAGTGATGGATACAGCCTAACACACCGTCCATCACCCCTAATATGTTATGACTTTGTGCCATTCAATAACATCATCCTTTTCGAGTTCCCATCTCGAATATGATTAGGTGAATCTTTCATTATTTCCTTTCGTCCTAGATGTCATGTTAAATCCAAGAGATACAGAGTGATCACTCTCTTATAGATTTAACTTTTCAGGCCTTAGACATCTGACTCTCAATGAATAAGAGGGACAAATTCCATCTTGACTACATACGTCCTAGATATACACTTTGTAATATACCTGAGTTCTTCCTTATGTACTACCATGTTTCAGAATAGCGAAGGAAAGAATCAAGGCACAGTACTTGGTGAATATCCGAACCCAATATGTATCTCAGGTCAGAGGATACAATGATATTCGCCTTTACTCAAGATTACATGTGATCAACCACAAAGGCTCTATACAGTAATTCTTGAGAGCGGGTCTTCCAATATTTGTTTCCCACAAATATCTATGAACCTTGGTTGCAACCTTGCCCCACATTCAACCTATGAATGTATACCAATCAAAGTTCATAATAGTCTAAACCTCACACTTGTTCCCACAAATGTGATCGACTACGGAAATTTAGAATAGTTGCTTATTCATGGATGAAATATGCAAAATAGGAACATAACTCAAATAAATTAACACCATAGTTATATTAATGAGTTTGAATAATTTCGTTCCGGTACAATACATAAAATAGATCATATCCAATCACTAGAATATCGAAGCCCTAATGCACAAACATGTCCCTCATGTTTTGGCCCATGTAAAAGCTTCGTGAGTGGATCTGCAACATTATGATCTGTATGAACTTTGCGAATACATATCTTTCCTTTTTCAACTTCATCCCTTATGTAGTTGAATCTCCGCTCAATGTGACGAGTCTTTTGATGAGCACGAGGTTCCTTGATTTGAGCAATCGCACCCTCATTGTCACAAAAGATCTCAAGAGGGTCCTGAATGGAAGGGACCACTCCTAAGTCGTCGATGAATTTCTTCATCCATGCAGCTTCCTGAGCTGCCAGTGAGGCGGCAATGTACTCCGACTCTGTAGTGGATAACGCAACAACTTCCTGTTTCGAACTCTTCCAAGAGACCGCACCACCATTTAACATGAAGACATAACCGGATTGTGATCGAGAGTCATCTCGATCAGTTTGGAAACTCGCGTCCACGTAACCTTTTACAGCGAGTTCCTCCTCACCAGACCCATATATTAGAAACATATCCTTAGTCCTCCTAAGGTATTTCAATATGCTTTTAACAGCAATCCAATGACTATTTCCTGGGTTATTCTGGTATCTACTTGTCAAGCTTAGAGCGCATGACACATCCGGTCTAGTACATATCATTGCATACATGATAGACCCAATAGCAGATGCGTATGGGACTTTCTTCATTCTCTCTTGTTCATCTTTCATGGTAGGACACTGAGATGAACTGAGAACGGTTCCTTTTTGAATAGGTACCAAACCTCTCTTAGAGTTTTCCATCTTGAACCTTTTCAAGATTTTATCAATGTATGTACTTTGACTTAAACCTATCAATCTCTTGGATCTATTCCTATAGATCCCTATCCCCAATATGTATTGTGCATCTCCAAGATCCTTAATGGAGAAGCAACTCTTTAGCCAAGTTTTGACTCCTTGCATTGTGGTAATATCATTCCCAAATAATAATATATCATCCACATATAGTACAAGGAACATGATAGTGCTCCCACTAGCTTTCTTATATACACAAGCTTCATCACCATTTTTAATGAAGCCAAATTTCTCGGCTTCCTCATTAAAACGATGATTCCACATTCTAGATGCTTGTTTCAATCCGTAGATTGACTTCTTTAACTTGCATACACTTTTAGGATATTTTGGATCAACAAAACCTTCAGGCTGGACCATATAGACATCTTCCATAAGATATCCATTTAGGAAAGCGGTTTTGACATCCATTTGCCATATTTCATAGTCGTAGTGAGCAGCAATGGCAAATAATATCCTAATAGACTTTAGCATTGCCACAGGCGAGAAAGTTTCATCATAATCAACCCCTTGAGTTTGAGTGAAACCTTTTGCAACAAGTCTAGCTTTATATGTATCTAAGTTTCCATGTATGTCGGTTTTCATTTTGAAAAGCCATTTGCAATCAACTAGCTTAGAGCTAGGAGGTTGCTCAACAAGTTCCCACACTTGGTTTTCATACATGGATTGCATCTCGGCGTTCATGGCTTCCTGCCATTTATCTTTATCAATCCTTGATAAAGCATCTTGGTAGTTTGTTGGTTCATCCAAATCAACCGTATAGCAACCATCTATGAGAAACCCATATCTCTCAGGAGGATTGCTAATCCTACCAGATCTACGAATGTCTTGTGTATTTTGATCATCCATTTGATCACTATCAACATTTTCATGTTGAGTGCTAGTGTCAACCAATTGTGTATCATCTACTTGATCTTGAACCTCTTCAAGATCTATCTTCCTTTCACTATTTCCTTCCATTAGGAACTTAGTTTCAAGGAATTCCGCCTTCCGAGCAATAAATACATTCTGCTCGGATGGATCATAGAAATAGTATCCCATATCATCCTTGGGATATCCTATGAAGATACACTTCGTGGATCGAGCATTCAACTTATTAGGGACGTAACGCTTAGGATAAGCTTCACATCCCCATACCTTTAAGTATGATAGAGATGGAGGTTTACCAAACCACATCTCGTGAGGAGTTCGTTCCACTTTCTTGGTTGGGGCCATATTTAAAATACAAGCCGCGGAGCTTAGACAATAACCCCAAAATGATAGAGGCAACGAGCTTCTTGCCATCATAGATCGAACCATATCCATTAGGGTTCGGTTCCTCCTTTCGGAAACTCCATTAAGTTGGGGTGTTCCGGGTGGAGTAAGTTGTGAGATAATCCCACAACTCCTAAGATGATCTTGGAAGGCATCGCTTAGGTATTCACCTCCTCTATCGGTACGTAGTACCTTAATTGTCCTATTGAGTTGATTTTGTACTTCGTTTTGATATTCTTTGAATGCTTCAAACGTTTCGTCCTTGTGTCTTAATAAGTAGACATATCCGAAACGACTAAAGTCATCAATGAAAGTAATAAAGTATCTTTCACCATTCCTAGTTATGGGTTTAAAGGGTTCACATACATCCGAATGTATTAATCCCAATAAATCTTTAGCCCTTTCATAAGTCCCTTTGAAAGGTGCTTTAGTCATCTTGCCTTGTAAACAAGATTCGCATACATCAAATGAATCCATTTCATTTGATTTCAAAAGTCCATTCCTTTGAAGTGTATGCATTCGGTTCTTGTTTATGTGACCAAGGCGACAATGCCATAAGTAGGAATCACTCAAATCCCTTTTGAGTTTCTTGGTGCTTGTATGGTATATAGAGCTCCATGATGCGTCATCATGAACCAATTCATAAATTCCATTTGAAGGCGAAGCCTTGAAATAGAATACATTATCTAAATAAATATGGATATCATCATTAACAAAATTAAGATTAAAACCACATTGTTTCAAACGGGAAATGGAAATAATGTTTCGACATAAATCGGGTGCATACAAAACATCTTTCAAAATAAGTTCCAAACCACTTGGAAGCTTTAACACAAAGTCTCCTTGAGCCTTCACTTGCACTTTGGCTCCATTACCCATGTAGAGACTTGATGTTCCCGTTTGCTTGCTACTTCTTTTGAACCCCTGCAATGAATTGCAAATGTGAGTTCCACATCCAGTGTCTAATACCCATGTATTAGAAGAAGTAATACTAAGCTCTATATATACCATATATATATTACCTGAGGTTTGCCCTGCATCCCTCTTGTCCTTCAACTCCTTAAGATAAACCGGACAGTTTCGTTTCCAATGACCCATCTCACCGCAACCGAAACATGGGTCTTCCTTGGGGTTTGCCTTCTCGGCTACCTTTTTCTTCTTAGCCTTGTTGATGGTTGGGGTAACCATCTTCCCCTTCCCTTTGCCTTGATGGGCGGGTCCTTTTCTCTTAGCCACCTTTGGCTTAGAGGTGTTACCTTTGGACCCACTTTGATCGATTGCTAACACGGGTAAAGCCCTTTTACCCATGCTAGTTTCCGCCGTTCTAAGCATACCGTGAAGCTCACCTATGCTCTTATCCATCCCATTCATATTGTAATTAATTACAAATTGATCAAACCTTTTTGATAGGGAGTTAAGGATAAGATTGGTGGCTAACTCATTAGATATGTTTAGGTTAAGACAGTTAGCACGATCGATAAGGCTTTTCATCTTAAGTACATAAGATGAAACCGATTGGGTATCGTCCATACGACAAGCATGTAGCGCTCGAACCGTTTCGAAGCGTTCGACACGCGCTTGTTGAAGGAACATCTCCTTCAATTGCGTTATCATGTCGTACGCACTATGATGTTCGAAATCCTTTTGGAGTTCAAGTATCATAGTCCCAAGCATTAAGCATGAGACTTGAAGGGAGTCGTGGCAATACTTATCGTAAGAGGCCATTGCCTCCACATCATTCTCATCCGGTTGATCGGGAATGGGGTCCTCAAGCACATACATTTTATCCTCTTGTTTGAGGACAATCCGAAGATTGCGAAACCAATCCATAAAGTTTGTATGGTTGAGTTTGTCTTTCTCTAAGAGAGACCTTAATGATAGGTGGTTTAGGTTAAGTGGTGCGTTAGGAATGTTGTTGTTGTTATTGGCGGCCATCTACAAAATTAACAAAGTTCGTTTAAGTATCGATTTTAATTTAACATTCAATACCCTTTAAATCCAATTGAATTATTAAATTCTAGAATCCAACGATAAACCAAATTTTGGTTAGGTGACCTTTATCCCGCAATTTGATTTAGCTAGGTAGTCAATAAATGACAATTGCAATCCATTTGCAACTTCTAGAGTATGGGATCATGCAATCCTTTTGCATGGCATATTTATCCCATCAACGCCTATTTGTTCCTCATGCTTCGGTGACCCTAAGTTCGTGATTCCCAAATCAAGTCGTCCTACTTGTGTAAACGTGTAAACTTAACATACAAGTGGTTAGGTGACCTTTATCCCACATGTATGCGAAGTGTACCTTATTCATATTAGTTCGCTCATGACGGTTAGGTGACCTTTATCCCATCAAGAGTTTCCTAATACGTCTAAGTGTTTCCACAAAAGGGTGGCGTTTAACTTGTTTACCTTGTTAGTGAAAGGGATTTTGAGTTTTCGTTAATTCTAGTTTTGAGAAAACTTTTATGCCATTCACTAACATGCATTTAGTGTATGGTACTTATGAAAAACCAATTTCATGTCTTGTAATTTAGCCAATTACTTGATATAAACCATTTTATATACGTTATCCTTTTCTTGTTCTTAATAACCATTTATTAAGGTTTTTAGTTGCTTTCAATTTAACCAATTAAATTGTCGTTTTGCATGTGCTTAGTACGTCTAATTTAACCCATTAAATTGTCATTTTATTTGTTGTAATCTTGTGATTAATTGTATCAACCAAACCTACAAAATAATAATCATACAAACAACCACACATGCAAAATTAGTATGTTCACAATCTAGCCATTTTGGTGGACATTTGTTTAGCCGAAAACAAATGTCACCGGGTAAGGGTTAATCATACAAAGTAGGAGATTTCAAATCTCCCACTTAATCTTGCATCCATATGCTCCTTGTGTTCTTCAAGTCTTCATCATCTTGTATCTTCATTTTACAAAATATGTATCCTAATACATTTTATCTAGAAAATGAAATACAACCTATTCTATTTTACATACCAAATATAAAATGAATTACATAACAAATGAATGAATTATTACAAACCAATTGAATAATTATTACATGCCATTTGAATGAATAATAATACATACCAAATGAATCATAAATCAACCAAACACACATGCATGCAACACAAGGTCAAGGCTAGGATTGTGAACATTAACATGCAACCAAAATTGACCAAAATGGCAAGTTCCAAACCCCTTTTGGAACCTCCAAAATTCGGCCATCTCCTCAAACCCACCCAAACCCGAAAATTTTTGTATTCCATTTTCATGCATGTACTTGGAATGCAAATATAGTGGGTTTAAAGACAACAATTCGAAGCATATTTCAACAACTTCGGCTCTAGATACCATTGTTGGGATTTAACAAGTTCATATATCTTAAAACCTTTTAAGAATCATAATAAACGGAAGCGTGTAAAATCAAATTTAACTTGTTAGTCATTCAACCATTTTAAATGTAAATCCCATGGATCAAGTTGTGAAATTATACTTACTAATTAACAAGAAAGAATAGTGTTATACCTCCTCAAAGCAAGTTTGAGGGCTGCAATAAATGGGCAGAAAGTTTGATGAAGTTGATGATGATAAGAGCTCCAACTTGAACCTACAAGTGTGCAAAACTCCAACCCTTTAATGTACCAATGCACCTTGAAGTTGCTAGACCTTAATCACCCTTAAAACCAAGCTTTAAGCCCTTTTCTTCTCTTTGTAAAAATCGGCCAGCAGCACTTTTAAAAGGTGCAGTAACTAGTGAAGGAGATGATGGTGAATTGAGTCTCAAAACAATGAAACCTCAAGAGGTAATACCCCAAACTTGTACCCAACACCTAATACTATGGTTAGGATTTTTGACACTTGAAATATAAGCCTTCAAACAAGCCCAAGAACACTCCCTTCACTCTCAAAATTTCGGCCAGACTGCAGCAAGAAAAGAAATGAGAGTGTTTTCCTTGTTTTTGGTAATGTTTGAATGCATGTTACTTTCTTTCTTGAGTCAAAGCATAAGTATATAAGTTAAGCATGTTCTTGTAATATTGTGCCATCTTAAAAGTAGTAAAAGAGCATGTGTGAGACCTCCTTGGTCTCAACAAAACCGTCCCCCATGGGGAGTGTTGCAAAATTTGTCACTTGCATTTTTTTAATTAAACTTGTAACATATAATGCCATGCCCTTTTATTACTTACATTTATAAAACAATTGTTTTATAAATGTATCACAATATAACTACTTAAACTTATTAATAATTGAATGCTTATCATATAAATTATCCAAATAATTTTATCTCAGGTAATAATGTTTTAGAAAACCGTTTTTCTAAAATTCAAGTGTCGCGTATTTATTTAACGACCCAATCGTTAAGATTAAATACATTTAAGGTGTTGGTAAGTTTGTTATTGGGTATGACCCGACTTGGATCATAACATGTTAGCCACGTTAATTTAATATGTCTCTCGGGCATACGAAATACCTTCAGATTTTGAGGCTAAGACTTTGGAAATATGTTAATATATGTAAATAAGACTTCCAGTATTTTTTTCATAATTTTAGACAAAGTGGAAGTATTTTATCAAAAATCATATATTGGGTGGATGCCGGAATTTTTCCAAATCTATCCGCCGACACAAAAAGAGGGTAAAGCTCTAAAAATTACTACTTAGGATGAACTTTTCTAATTGGTTTTGTAAAATTTACTTCTTAATGAATCCATAGCAATTTGATTCACTTTAAACGGAGTTGTAATGAATATTCAGCGAGCAAAACAAAATCTGCTAAATTTAACGTTGTATGGACGTAATTTATATTATAAAAACTATATTAACCATATCCTTGTTAATTTTTCCTATATCCTATATATATTTAGACATGTTATCAGTAGTATAACAAAATATTATAATCTTGCTTAATTCTGTGATTGTATATATGTATAATAATATTCTTGGTACGTCCTAACACAATAAGTATACAATACGTTTTGATAAATCCTAAGACAATACGTACATAATACGTCTTAGTTAATTCTAAGATAATACGTATACAATATGTATCTGATTTGATGCAAAGACAATACGTATACAATATGTCGTGGGGTAATTCTAAGATTATATATATATATATATATATATATATATATATATATATATATATATATATATATATATATACCGATTATTGGACTGTTGGACTTTTCGGACTATTTTGGACTTCTACCAATGGACTACTAACATAAAATGTTAAAAATTATTATATAAGTATTCTATGAACTTACTTTATTTTATTCATATGTCATATTATTATCTGAATCGTTATTATTATTATAGGTTCGTGAATCCAAGGACGACGGCCATATTTTTAATAAGTTGAAAACTTATTATTAATATACTTTTACTACCGTGAGTATATAGTCCCATTTTTAAATTCTATAAATATTTTGGGATGAGAATACATGCATTTTATGTTTTACACCATAGACACAAGTACTTAAAATATATTCTACGTTGAGTTGTACCAATTTGAATATCTTCCCTAATAGCTTGGTAACTAATATTTACATGTTGTAAGAACATGTATACGTGAATCCTATTGATAGATCTATCGGGTTTGACAACCCCAACTAGGCTAGTCGCTCTAGTATCGTAAACGGTTGCATAGTACTTCGTTTTTACTACACTTGGTACAGTGTAGGGAGATTTCATAATAAAGGGAATATGTCACATTAATGGTTAAGTATGGTTACCGAAGCACTCAATAACTTATAGAATACTTTTATACACTTGCGAGTGTACATATATTTATAACTATGAAATCTTGTGGTCTATATTTATATCGATGATAAACCTATATATCTCACCAACCTTTGTGTTGACTGTTTACGCATGTTTATTCTCAGGTCCTTAAGAAAGTCTTTCGCTATTGCATTATCTGAGCAAGCTGTGCATAGAGTCTCGTACTTTTATTTAAATAAAGTGTTGTATTCAATAAAATCTTTGTCATGTATTATATTTGACTGTTACGTCACGTGTGTAGTATTTGGAAACCGATGTATTTTGGGGATTATTTCTTATATAATCGCCCACGTGTTTAAAACATGCATTATGTATAATAATGATGTGCTTTTTATGAAAAGAATGCAATATTTTCTAAAACGTATCATATAGAGGTCAAATACCTCACTATGGGACCAATGAGAACGTACTGCGTTTATAGTAATATGGACGGGTCGTTTCAGTTGGTATCAGAGTGGTGGTCTTAGCGAACCAGGTCTTGCATTAATATGTCTAACTGATAGTTGTTAGGATGCATTAGTGAGTCTGGACTTTGGCTTTATCTGCATATTAAAAGTTTTGCTTATCATTCTTGTTGGAAATTACATGTTTAACATCTTAGGTCTAGACGCGTCTTACTGCAATTATTGCAGAGGTAGTGTATAGACACATATTCATATCTTATCATATCTATCACAGTAGACTTTGAAATGTCCCGTTCTTATTGATTAAAAACGTTCCATATTAATTGATTTCGTTGCGAGGTTTTGACCTCTATATGAGACGTTTTTTTCAAAGACTGCATTCATTTTTTAAAACAAACCATAACCTTTATTTCATAGATAAAGGTTTTAAAAAGCTTTACGTAGATTATCAAATAATGATAATCTAAAATATCCTGTTTACACACGACCATTACATAATGGTTTACAATACAAATATGTTACAACAAAATAAGTTTCTTGAATGCAGTTTTTACACAATATCATACAAGCATGGACTCCAAATCTCGTCCTTATTTAAGTATGCGACAGCGGAAGCTCTTAATAATCACCTGAGAATAAACATGCTTAAAACGTCAACAAAAATGTTGGTGAGTTATAGGTTTAACCTATATATATCAAATCATAATAATAGACCACAAGATTTCATATTTCAATACACATCCCATACATAGAGATAAAAATCATTCATATGGTGAACACCTGGTAACCGACATTAACAAGATGCATATATAAGAATATCCCCATCATTCCGGGACACCCTTCGGATATGATATAAATTTTGAAGTACTAAAGCATCCGGTACTTTGGATGGGGCTTGTTGGGCCCGATAGATCTATCTTTAGGATTCGCGTCAATTAGGGTGTCTGTTCCCTAATTCTTAGATTACCAGACTTAATAAAAAGGGGCATATTCGATTTCGATAATTCAACCATATAATGTAGTTTCACGTACTTGTGTCTATTTTGTAAATCATTTATAAAACCTGCATGTATTATCATCCCAAAAATATTAGATTTTAAAAGTGGGACTATAACTCACTTTCACAGATTTTTACTTCGTCGGGAAGTAAGACTTGGCCACTGGTTGATTCACGAACCTATAACAATGTATACATATATATCAAAGTATGTTCAAAATATATTTACAACACTTTTAATATATTTTGATGTTTTAAGTTTATTAAGTCAGATGTCCTCGTTAGTAACCTACAACTAGTTGTCCACACTTAGATGTACAGAAATAAATCAATAAATATTATCTTGAATCAATCCACGACCCAGTGTATACGTATCTCAGTATTGATCACAACTCAAACTATATATATTTTGGAATCAACCTCAACCCTGTATAGCTAACTCCAACATTCACATATAGAGTGTCTATGGTTGTTCCGAAATACATATAGATGTGTCGACATGATAGGTCGAAACATTGTATACGTGTCTATGGTATCTCAAGATTACATAATATACAATACAAGTTGATTAAGTTATGGTTGGAATAGATTTGTTACAAATTTTCACGTAGCTAAAATGAGAAAAATTATCCAATCTTGTTTTACCCATAACTTCTTCATTTTAAATCCGTTTTGAGTGAATCAAATTGCTATGGTTTCATATTGAACTCTATTTTATGAATCTAAACAGAAAAATTATTGGTTTATAGTTGGAAAAATAAGTTACAAGTCGTTTTTGTAAAGGTAGTCATTTCAGTCGAAAGAACGACGTCTAGATGACCATTTTAGAAAACATACTTCCACTTTGAGTTTAACCATAATTTTTGGATATAGTTTCATGTTCATAATAAAAATCATTTTCTCAGAATAACAACTTTTAAATCAAACTTTATCATAGTTTTTAATTAACTAACCCAAAACAGCCCGCGGTGTTACTACGACGGCGTAAATCCGGTTTTACGGTGTTTTTCGTGTCTCCAGGTTTTAAATCATTAAGTTAGCATATCATATAGATATAGAACATGTGTTTAGTTGATTTTAAAAGTCAAGTTAGAAGGATTAACTTTTGTTTGCGAACAAGTTTAGAATTAACTAAACTATGTTCTAGTGATTACAAGTTTAAACCTTCGAATAAGATAACTTTATATGTATGAATTGAATGATGTTATGAACATCATTACTACCTTAAGTTCCTTGGATAAACCTACTGGAAAAGTGAAAAATGGATCTAGCTTCAACGGATCCTTGGATGACTCGAAGTTCTTGAAGCAGAATCATGACACGAAAACAAGTTCAAGTAAGATCATCACTTGAAATAAGATTGTTATAGTTATAGAAATTGAACCAAAGTTTGAATATGATTATTACCTTGTATTAGAATGATAACCTACTGTAAGAAACAAAGATTTCTTAAGTTTGGATGATCACCTTACAAGATTGGAAGTGAGCTAGCAAACTTGAAAGTATTCTTGATTTTATGTAACTAGAACTTGTAGATTATATGAAGAACACTTATAAATTGAAGATAGAACTTGAGAGAGATCAATTAGATGAAGAAAATTGAAGAATTAAAGTGTTTGTATTTGTTTTTGGTCGTTGGTGTATGGATTAGATATAAAGGATATGTAATTTTGTTTTCATGTAAATAAGTCATGAATGATTACTCATATTTTTGTAATTTTATGAGATATTTCATGCTAGTTGCCAAATGATGGTTTCCACATGTGTTAGGTGACTCACATGGGCTGCTAAGAGCTGATCATTGGAGTGTATATACCAATAGTACATACATCTAAAAGCTGTGTATTGTACGAGTACGAATACGGGTGCATACGAGTAAAATTGTTGATGAAACTGAACGAGGATGTAATTGTAAGCATTTTTGTTAAGTAGAAGTATTTTGATAAGTGTATTGAAGTCTTTCAAAAGTGTATAAATACATATTAAAACACTACATGTATATACATTTTAACTGAGTCGTTAATCATCATTAGTCGTTACATGTAAGTGTTGTTTTGAAACCTTTAGGTTAACGATCTTGTTAAATGTTGTTAACCCAATGTTTATAATATCAAATGAGATTTTAAATTATTATATTATCATGATATTATCATGTATGAATATATCTTAATATAATATATATACATTAAATGTCTTTACAACGATAATCGTTACATATATGTCTCGTTTAAAAATCATTAAGTTAGTAGTCTTGTTTTTACATATGTAGTTCATTGTTAATATACTTAATGATATGTTTACTTATCATAGTATCATGTTAACTATGTATATATCCATATATATGTCATCATATAGTTTTTACAAGTTTTAACGTTCGTGAATCACCGGTCAACTTGGGTGGTCAATTGTCTATATGAAACATATTTCACTTAATCAAGTCTTAACAAGTTTGATTGCTTAACATGTTGGAAACATTTAATCATGTAAATATCAATCTCAATTAATATATATAAATATGGAAAAGTTCGGGTCACTACAGTACCTACCCGTTAAATAAATTTCGTCCCGAAATTTTAAACAGTTGAAGGTGTTGATGAATCTTCTAGAAATAGATGCGGGTATTTCTTCTTCATCTAATCTTCATGCTCCCAGGTGAACTCGGGTCCTCTATGAGCATTCCATCGAACCTTAACAATTGGTATCTTGTTTTGCTTAAGTCTTTTAACCTCACGATCCATTATTTCGACGGGTTCTTCGATGAATTGAAGTTTTTCGTTGATTTGGATTTCATCTAACGGAATAGTGAGATCTTCTTTAGCAAAACATTTCTTCAAATTCGAGACGTGGAAAGTGTTATGTACAGCCTCGAGTTGTTGAGGTAACTCAAGTCGGTAAGCTACTGGTCCGACACGATCAATAATCTTGAATGGTCCAATATACCTTGGATTTAATTTCCCTCGTTTACCAAATCGAACAACGCCTTTCCAAGGTACAACTTTAAGCATGACCATCTCTCCAATTTCAAATTCTATATCTTTTCTTTTAATGTCAGCCTAGCTCTTTTGTCGACTTTGGGCGGTTTTCAACCGTTGTTGAATTTGGATGATCTTCTCGGTAGTTTCTTGTATAATCTCTGGACCCGTAATCTGTCTATCCCCCACTTCACTCCAACAAATCGGAGACCTGCACTTTCTACCATAAAGTGCTTCAAACGGCGCCATCTCAATGCTTGAATGGTAGCTGTTGTTGTAGGAAAATTCTGCTAACGGTAGATGTCGATCCCAACTGTTTCCGAAATCAATAACACATGCTCGTAGCATGTCTTCAAGCGTTTGTATCGTCCTTTCACTCTGCCCATCAGTTTGTGGATGATAGGCAGTACTCATGTCTAGACGAGTTCCTAATGCTTGCTGTAATGTCTGCCAGAATCTTGAAATAAATCTACCATCCCTATCAGAGATAATAGAGATTGGTATTCCATGTCTGGAGACGACTTCCTTCAAATACAGTCGTGCTAACTTCTCGATCATGTCATCTTCTCTTATTGGCAGGAAGTGTGCTGATTTGGTGAGACGATCAACTATTACCCAAATAGTATCTAAACCACTTGCAGTCCTTGGAAATTTAGTGATGAAATCCATGGTAATGTTTACCCATTTCCATTCTGGGATTTCGGGTTGTTGAAGTAGACCTGATGGTTTCTGATGCTCAGCTTTGACCTTAGAACACGTCAAACATTCACCTACGTATTTAGCAACATCGGCTTTCATACCCGGCCACCAAAAATGTTTCTTGAGATCCTTGTACATCTTCCCCGTTCTAGGATGTATTGAGTATCTGGTTTTATGAGCTTCTCTAAGTACCATTTCTCTCATATCTCCAAATTTTGGTACCCAAATCCTTTCAGCCTTATACCGGGTTCTGTCTTCCCGAATATTAAGATGCTTCTCCGATCCCTTGGGTATTTCATCCTTTAAATTTCCCTCTTTTAAAACTCCTTGTTGCGCCTCCTTTATTTGAGTAGTAAGGTTATTATGAATCATTATATTCATAGATTTTACTCGAATGGGTTCTCTGTCCTTCCTGCTCAAGGCATCGGCTACCACATTTGCCTTCCCCGGGTGGTAACGAATCTCAAAGTCGTAATCATTCAACAATTCAATCCACCTACGCTGCCTCATATTCAGTTGTTTCTGATTAAATATGTGTTGAAGACTTTTGTGGTCGGTATATATAATACTTTTGACCCCATATAAGTAGTGCCTCCAAGTCTTTAATGCAAAAACAACCGCGCCTAATTCCAAATCATGCGTCGTATAATTTTGTTCGTGAATCTTCAATTGTCTAGACGCATAAGCAATCACCTTCGTTCGTTGCATTAATACACAACCGAGACCTTGCTTTGATGCGTCACAATAAATCACAAAATCATCATTCCCTTTAGGCAATGACAATATAGGTGCCGTAGTTAGCTTTTTCTTCAATAACTGAAACGCTTTCTCTTGTTCATCATTCCATTCAAATTTCTTCCCTTTATGCGTTAATGCAGTCAAGGGTTTTGCTATTCTGGAAAAGTCTTGGATGAACCTTCTGTAGTAACCAGCTAGTCCTAAAAACTGGCGTATGTGTTTTGGAGTTTTCGGGGTTTCCCACTTTTCAACAGTTTCTATCTTTGCCGGATCCACCTTAATACCTTCTTTGTTCACTATGTGACCGAGGAATTGAACTTCTTCCAACCAAAATGCACACTTTGAAAAATTAGCGTACAATTCTTCCTTCCTCAATACTTCTAACACCTTTCTCAAATGTTCACCGTGTTCTTGGTCATTCTTTGAGTAAATAAGTATGTCATCAATGAAAACAATGACAAACTTGTCAAGGTATGGTCCACACACTCAGTTCATAAGGTCCATGAACACAGCTGGTGCATTAGTTAAACCAAACGGCATGACCATAAACTCGTAATGACCGTAACGTGTTCTGAAGGCAGTCTTTGGAATATCATCTTCTTTCACCCGCATTTGATGATACCCAGAACGTAAGTCAATCTTTGAATAAACAGACGAGCCTTGTAGTTGATCAAATAAGTCGTCGCTTCTCGAAAGTGGGTAGCGGTTCTTGATGGTAAGTTTGTTCAACTCTCGGTAGTCGATACACAACCTGTATGTACCATCTTTCTTCTTGACAAACAAAACAGGAGCTCCCCACGGTGATGTGCTTGGTCGAATGAAACCACGCTCTAAAAGTTCTTGTAATTGGCTTTGCAGTTCTTTCATCTCGCTGGGTGCGAGTCTGTAAGGAGCACGAGCTATTGGTGCAGCTCCTGGTACAAGATCTATTTGAAATTCAACGGATCGATGTGGGGGTAATCCCGGTAATTCTTTCGGAAATACATCGGGAAATTCTTTTGCGATGGGAACATCATTGATGCTCTTTTCTTCAGTTTGTACTTTCTCCACGTGTGCTAGAACAGCATAGCAACCTTTTCTTATTAGTTTTTGTGCCTTCAAATTACTAATAAGATGTAGCTTCGTGTTGCCCTTTTCTCCGTACACCATTAAGGGTTTTCCTTTTTCTCGTATAATGCGAATTGCATTTTTGTAACAAACGATCTCTGCTTTCACTTCTTTCAACCAGTCCATACCGATTATCACATCAAAACTCCCTAACTCTACTGGTATCAAGTCAATCTTAAATGTTTCGCTAACCAGTTTAATTTCTCGATTCTGACATATATTATCTGCTGAAATTAATTTACCATTTGCTAATTCGAGTAAAAATTTACTATCCAAAGGCGTCAATGGACAACTTAATTTAGCACAAAAATCTCTACTCATATAGCTCCTATCCGCACCCGAATCAAATAAAACGTAAGCAGATTTATTGTCAATAAGAAATGTACCCGTAACAAGCTCCGGGTCTTCCTGTGCCTCTACCACATTAATATTGAAAACTCTTCCGCGGCCTTGTCCATTCGTGTTCTCCTGGTTCGGGCAATTTCTAATAATGTGGCCCGGTTTTCCACATTTGTAACAAACTACATTGGCATAACTTGCTCCGACACTACTTGCTCCACCATTACTCGTTCCGACACCATTTGTTCCTTTCGTTCTATTAACCCCTGGTTCGTAGACCTCACACTTCGCCGCGCTATGACCATTTCTTTTACACTTATTGCAAAATTTGGTGCAGAACCCCGAGTGATACTTTTCACACCTTTGGCATAGCTGCTTCTGATTGTTGTTGTTGTTGCGGTTATTATTGTTGTTGGGATGATTGTTGTTGTTGTTGTTGTTGTTGTTGTTGGGCCGTTTGTTGTAGTTGCGATTGATGTTGCGATTGTTGGGATAATTGTTGCGATTATTGTTGTAATTGTTGTTGTTGTTATATTGGTGATTCTTATCACCGTTTTCCTCCCACTTTCTTTTGACTTGCTTCACATTGGCCTCTTCAGCAGTCTGTTCTTTAATTCTTTCTTCAATCTGGTTCACTAGTTTGTGAGCCATTCTACATGCCTGTTGTATGGAGGCGGGCTCGTGTGAACTTATATCTTCTTGGATTCTTTCCGATAATCCTTTCACAAACGCGTCGATCTTCTCTTCCTCATCTTCGAACGCTTCCGGACACAATAGGCACAATTCTGTGAATCGTCTTTCATACGTGGTTATATCAAATCCTTGGGTTCGTAACCCTCTAAGTTCTGTCTTGAGCTTATTGACCTCGGTTCTGGGACGGTACTTCTCGTTCATCAAGTGCTTGAATGCTGACCACGGTAGTGCGTACGCATCGTCTTGTCCCACTTGCTCTAGATAGGTATTCCACCATGTTAACGCAGAACCTGTGAAGGTATGCGTAGCGTACTTCACTTTGTCCTCTTCAGTACACTTACTTATGGCAAACACCGATTCGACCTTCTCGGTCCACCGTTTCAATCCGATCGGTCCTTCGGTTCCATCAAATTACAAAGGTTTGCAGGCAGTGAATTCTTTGTAGGTGCATCCTACACGATTTCTTGTACTGCTAGATCCAAGGTTATTGTTGGTATGTAGCGTAGCCTGTACTGTGGCTATGTTTGAAGCTAGAAAAGTACGGAATTCCTCTTCATTCATATTCACGGTGTGTCGAGTAGTCGGTGCCATTTCCTTCAAAATAGTCAAATGGAACAAGTTAATCATACAGAATATTAAGAGTAGTTAATAGTATTTCGTAGCATAATATGAACTCATTTATAAAAGCTTTTTCTTCATATTAGCGTTTTATAAGTTTAAATTCGGGTAGTACCTACCCGTTAAGTTCATACTTAGTAGCTAATATACAATTCAACTACTACAATTCTATATGAAAAACTGATTATAATAATATTTCGCGTTCAAACTTTTATACAATATTTTACAAACTTACAATACTGCTTATTTTACATAAAGCATGAAATATAGCACACAATAACTTTGATACAAGATAGTTGTGAAGATAATTCTAGCTAGTACACAAGTCGTTCAGCAAAGGCAATAAAGACACGTAATTCATACGTCCAGAAACAAGTCATGCATTCTGGTTTTACTAGGACTACTTCCCATCCTTGGTCTTGTGGAACATAACCGTTATGGCCGTTGATAAGACAGCGTGTTGTAACGTCGTCAAAGGGACGAGGGTTACGTAATGTCCAACAGTCCCGTAACAATCTAAAAACCTCATTTCTTACCCCAATTACCGACTCCGTCAATTATGGGAACGTTTTATTTAATAGTTGTAGGCCGATGTTCTTGTTCTCACTTTGGTGAGAAGCGAACATTACTAATCCGTAAGCATAACATGCTTCTTTATGTTGCATTTTAGCCGCTTTTTCTAAATCACGAAGTCCAATATTCGGATATATTGAGTCAAAATAATTTCTTAACCCATTGCGTAAAATAGCATTTGGGTTCCCCGAATATATGCGTCAAAGTAAACACATCGTAACTTATGGATTTCCCAATGTGATATCCCCCATCTTTCGAACGAAAGCCTTTTATAAACCAAGGCATTCTTGGAACGTTCTTCGAATGTCTTACAAACTGATCTCGCCTTAAATAGTTGTGCCGAAGAATTCTGACCGACTCTAGACAAGATTTCATCAATCATGTCTCCGGGTAGGTCTCTTAAAATATTGGGTTGTCTATCCATTTTGTGTTTTTATACTGTAAAATAGACAAGAGTTAGATTCATAAAAAAAAATACTTATTAATACAAGCAATTTTTACATATATCATAAAGCATAAGCACACTATATTACATATATTACACCACACGAATACAACTATATTATTCCGACTCGCTTGTTTCTTCTTCTTCGGTTTTGGTTCGTTTTGCCAAGTTTCTAGGGATATATGATGTTCCCCTAATACGAGCCGTCGTTTTCCACATTGGTTTAGAAAAACCTGGTGGTTTAGAGGTTCCCGGGTCATTGTTACAACTTAAGGACTTCGGGGGTTGACGATACATATAAAGTTCATCGGGGTTGGAATTAGATTTCTCTATTTTTATGCCCTTTCCCTTATTATTTTCTTTTGCCTTTTTAAATTCAGATGGGGTAATTTCTATAACATCATCGGAATTCTCGTCGGAATCCGATTCATCGGAGAATTGGTAATCCTCCCAATATTTTGCTTCCTTAGCGGAAACACCATTGACCATAATTAACCTTGGTCGGTTGGTTGAGGATTTTCTTTTACTTAACCGTTTTATTATTTCCCCCACCGGTTCTATTTCTTCATCCGGTTCCGATTCTTCTTCCGGTTCCGACTCTTCTTCCGGTTCCTCTTCGGGAACTTGTGAATCAGTCCACGAATCATTCCAATTTACATTTGACTCTTCATTATTATTAGGTGAGTCAATGGGACTTGTTCTAGAGGTAGACATCTATCACATAATATCAAACGCGTTAAGAGATTAATATATCACATATTATTCACATGTTAAAAATATATAGTTTCCAACAAAATTTGTTAAGCAATCATTTTTCAAGTAAACACGGTCGAAGTCCAGACTCACTAATGCATCCTAACAAACTCGATAAGACACACTAATGCAAAATTCTGGTTCTCTAAGACCAACGCTCGGATACCAACTGAAATGTCCCGTTCTTATTGATTAAAAACGTTCCATATTAATTGATTTCGTTGCGAGGTTTTGACCTCTATATGAGACGTTTTTTTCAAAGACTGCATTCATTTTTTAAAACAAACCATAACCTTTATTTCATAGATAAAGGTTTTAAAAAGCTTTACGTAGATTATCAAATAATGATAATCTAAAATATCCTGTTTACACACGACCATTACATAATGGTTTACAATACAAATATGTTACAACAAAATAAGTTTCTTGAATGCAGTTTTTACACAATATCATACAAGCATGGACTCCAAATCTCGTCCTTATTTAAGTATGCGACAGCGGAAGCTCTTAATAATCACCTGAGAATAAACATGCTTAAAACGTCAACAAAAATGTTGGTGAGTTATAGGTTTAACCTATATATATCAAATCATAATAATAGACCACAAGATTTCATATTTCAATACACATCCCATACATAGAGATAAAAATCATTCATATGGTGAACACCTGGTAACCGACATTAACAAGATGCATATATAAGAATATCCCCATCATTCCGGGACACCCTTCGGATATGATATAAATTTCGAAGTACTAAAGCATCCGGTACTTTGGATGGGGCTTGTTGGGCCCGATAGATCTATCTTTAGGATTCGTGTCAATTAGGGTGTCTGTTCCCTAATTCTTAGATTACCAGACTTAATAAAAAGGGGCATATTCAATTTCGATAATTCAACCATAGAATGTAGTTTCACGTACTTGTGTCTATTTTGTAAATCATTTATAAAACCTGCATGTATTCTCATCCCAAAAATATTAGATTTTAAAAGTGGGACTATAACTCACTTTCACAGATTTTTACTTCGTCGGAAAGTAAGACTTGGCCACTGGTTGATTCACGAACCTATAACAATATATACATATATATCAAAGTATGTTCAAAATATATTTACAACACTTTTAATATATTTTGATGTTTTAAGTTTATTAAGTCAGCTGTCCTCGTTAGTAACCTACAACTAGTTGTCCACAGTTAGATGTACAGAAATAAATCGATAAATATTATCTTGAATCAATCCACGACCCAGTGTATACGTATCTCAGTATTGATCACAACTCAAACTATATATATTTTGGAATCAACCTCAACCCTGTATAGCTAACTCCAACATTCACATATAGAGTGTCTATGGTTGTTCCGAAATATATATAGATGTGTCGACATGATAGGTCGAAACATTGTATACGTGTCTATGGTATCTCAAGATTACATAATATACAATACAAGTTGATTAAGTTATGGTTGGAATAGATTTGTTACAAATTTTCACGTAGCTAAAATGAGAAAAATTATCCAATCTTGTTTTACCCATAACTTCTTCATTTTAAATCCGTTTTGAGTGAATCAAATTGCTATGGTTTCATATTGAACTCTATTTTATGAATCTAAACAGAAAAAGTATAGGTTTATAGTCGGAAAAATAAGTTACAAGTCGTTTTTGTAAAGGTAGTCATTGCAGTCGAAAGAACGACGTCTAGATGACTATTTTAGAAAACATACTTCCACTTTGAGTTTAACCATAATTTTTGGATATAGTTTCATGTTCATAATAAAAATCATTTTCTCAGAATAACAACTTTTAAATCAAAGTTTATCATAGTTTTTAATTAACTAACCCAAAACAGCCCGCGGTGTTACTACGACGGCGTAAATTCGGTTTTACGGTGTTTTTCGTGTCTCCAGGTTTTAAATCATTAAGTTAGCATATCATATAGATATAGAACATGTGTTTAGTTGATTTTAAAAGTCAAGTTAGAAGGATTAACTTTTGTTTGCGAACAAGTTTAGAATTAACTAAACTATGTTCTAGTGATTACAAGTTTAAACCTTCGAATAAGATAGCTTTATATGTATGAATTGAATGATGTTATGAACATCATTACTACCTTAAGTTCCTTGGATAAACCTACTGGAAAAGTGAAAAATGGATCTAGCTTCAACGGATCCTTGGATGGCTCGAAGTTCTTGAAGCAGAATGATGACACGAAAACAAGTTCAAGTAAGATCATCACTTGAAATAAGATTGTTATAGTTATAGAAATTGAACCAAAGTTTGAATATGATTATTACCTTGTATTAGAATGATAACCTACTGTAAGAAACAAAGATTTCTTGAGGTTGGATGATCACCTTACAAGATTAGAAGTGAGCTAGCAAACTTGAAAGTATTCTTGATTTTATGTAACTAGAACTTATAGAATATATGAAGAACACTTAGAACTTGAAGATAGAACTTGAGAGAGATCAATTAGATGAAGAAAATTGAAGAATGAAAGTGTTTGTAGGTGTTTTTGGTCGTTGGTGTATGGATTAGATATAAAGGATATGTAATTTTGTTTTCATGTAAATAAGTCATGAATGATTACTCATATTTTTGTAATTTTATGAGATATTTCATGCTAGTTGCCAAATGATGGTTCCCACATGTGTTATGTGACTCACATGGGCTGCTAAGAGCTGATCATTTGGAGTGTATATACCAATAGTACATACATCTAAAAGCTGTGTATTGTACGAGTACGAATACGGGTGCATACGAGTAAAATTGTTGATGAAACTGAACGAGGATGTCATTGTAAGCATTTTTGTTAAGTAGAAGTATTTTGATAAGTGTATTGAAGTCTTTCAAAAGTGTATAAATACATATTAAAACACTACATGTATATACATTTTAACTGAGTCGTTAAGTCATCGTTAGTCGTTACATGTAAGTGTTGTTTTGAAACCTTTAGGTTAACGATCTTGTTAAATGTTGTTAACCCAATGTTTATAATATCAAATGAGATTTTAAATTATTATATTATCATGATATTATCATGTATGAATATCTCTTAATATGATATATATACATTAAATGTCTTTACAACGATAATCGTTACATATATGTCTCGTTTAAAAATCATTAAGTTAGTAGTCTTTTTTTTACATATCTAGTTCATTATTAATATACTTAATGATATGTTTACTTATCATAGTATCATGTTAACTATGTATATATCCATATATATGTCATCATATAGTTTTTACAAGTTTTAACGTTCGTGAATCACCGGTCAACTTGGGTGGTCAATTGTCTATATGAAACGTATTTCAATTAATCAAGTCTTAACAAGTTTGATTGCTTAACATGTTGGAAACATTTAATCATGTAAATATCAATCTCAATTAATATATATAAACATGGAAAAGTTCGGGTCACTACAGACTTTGCCTGACATCTTCCATAAATTCCTTTGTAACTTATGGGATTTTGGTATTAAATATACATATGTAAATGATGTATTAAGAATATCAATCTAAGTCCTAAATCTTTTTCATATCAACAGTCATTCCTCTGAACGTCTAAGGCGGATTTTTCACAAAGCTCGAGTTCATCGAATTCTAAAAGCTATTCCGTTATGGAATTTCATTTAAGCTCTGGGAGCAGTCTAACCGTAATGAACCAACCAATTAGTCATCACCTCTTCTGGATGAATTGGGGGTGGGTTCGTGGACGAATTAATCAATTTAGACAATAAGAAGGCGATCTGTTTCATGAATCTAATTCACCTCTCGGTGGAGAACATGAGGCACTTACCGGCGAACCCGTTCGTAACACCATTTTCTCTCTCCTTTCCAGGATATGCCGCAACGAGTATAATATTACTAATATTATTGAGGCTATCCTACCTTTACTCCGTATATTGCATGGTGAATTTCGTAAAAAAAATAAAAATTTAATGTTATGAAAAGCAAAATTCATTAGCAAGTGCATCCTACATCATTTCATTCCCTTTATAAAGCTCTTGGCCTCTCTTTTTATTCAAGAAACTTTAAACATCTTCTTTCACAATACAAAACAAAACAAATTCTCATCATCTATACTCACATCAAACCACTACCAGCACCAGCACCAGTAGTACCAACAACATCACAAGCCTCAACATCGCAAGCCGCATTACGAGCATCAACATCATACGCACCGCAGGCACTGAGGGATACCAACAATAATGAGTGATGAAGTATTAATTCATTATTTCATTTATGTTGAAGAAATATTCTGCGGCGATTATGTAATCTCTAAAGTTTTAGGGATTATTCATTTCTAGTTCCAACCGTAAACCAAATGAGATTAATATAATATTAACTCATTAAATCTATATTACATCTGAAGAAAATATACATACATATATTTTCATAAAGACTGTAATAAAAATTCTTTTGTACAAAATATTACTTGTGAAATTTTATTTTAACGGGTAGGTAATACCCGAGAAATACTTAAGTTCACATTAATATGTTACACTGTACATTTTCAATGATGTTTCGATAATCGTTAATTATACTCTCTCCTTTCATAGCAATATACATCATTTCAAAAAATTAAAGCAACCATTTTCCATACCAATTCAATTACATATTTTGATTTTGACAGATCAAAATCCAAGTCAAGATTTAAGAAGTGCCATCAATCTTAAATTCCTACATCCTTCAAAATCATACTTTAAATTCAAACTATACTAGAACATCACTTTCATTCACAGAACTCATAAAGATATTCGTATCATTCAAGATTCATGACGAATTCATTATACGGATATTGACGATGACAATCTGCGTCTAAACCCTTCAAAATTCTTGAAAACATCTCAACTAAGGAAGAATCGAGAGAATGAACCAATCACACGATACATACGAAGAATATATGCATATAGATATGCATTCGGAGGACACTTGAACCTAAGCAAAGGTTCAACACGTATCCGTGTCAGATCCTTTAGCATTATTATTACCTAAAATAACTTTACAATCCCTTTTCAAAATAGCAAATTTTGTCACAGCTCTAAAAAGACAACTTTGACTTTTCATCTGGAGTAGCCTTATTATAACCTTGATATATACGTTGTCTTTTCGCCATCGTTACTGGGGAACCTTTTATATTCCACCACATTAGTAGTAAGTTTTCCAGCAACTTTATTGCTCTTTGACTTAAATCTCTCTGAAAGATCATTATAAAACCTTGTCATGTACCCATCTACATCTTGTAACAATAATTGTCATACCAAACCCCATGAAGCATCAATAATTACTCTTGAATCTCACATCATTTCTGCATATACATATAACGTTATTTCCTAGAATTATAATTCTGAAATCCGGAATAGCACTCCAGCCTACGAATCAGTACTATGAAGTTTTGAAAAAGCTGAATGAAGCAGCAAAAACTGTAGACAACCATAACAGTCAAAAATTGATTATAAAGAATATTGTGTTAGCAAAGCACAGAAAAAGAGAAGGTTTGGAACTGGAAAACGGATTGAGCAAACCCTGAAAGGGACTGTGGACAAATGATAAGGATGAAATCTACCTTCAAAGAATCCAAATGATTCGGTGTCTGCTAAAATCCGTAGAAAATACCTTGCTCCTTACTCTAAAACCCTTGCGGACAATATTCTTCATCATCTTCTTATCTTAAATATTCTAAGATATCATCGTAACTTCCATTATAAATATCTTTCATATTTATGAAGATATTTTCATAACCATTCTTATCTGAAATCATTTATTCCTTCGCGTTATCTGTATCACATCATAAAGAAAACTGTTTTAGTTTCTAAACATCTGAAACCTCTGAGTGTAAAGTATGAATGTTTTTGAAGTAATGTTGGGAACTGAAGCATGAGTTAGTATAATATAATGAAACTTGATCAACGTGATTATATTACAGTAAGTCATGCTGAGTTTCTAAATGGAACGTAATGATTCACAGACCATAACGTCATCATGTGCCATGTTACATGACTCTTACATTCAATCTAATCTCTAAACATATCAAGAACATATTCTATTGAAAGTTCTATCTTTTTCTTTGGATTCTGGTAATTTCACAAGTCAAATTGTGATATTACAATTTCTCTCTTAGAGCATTAGCTATGTTCATTCCGAATTTTATATCTATGAATTCTAGACCATTATTCGCTTGACTTGAAGTCAGAAAAAGAAGACAGAAGAATGAAACTCCAAAATATAAGGAAAAATATAAGCAAGAAGACAACGCAGAAATTACAAACCGTGTATATCGATCCGTATAGCAATATAAAGACACGGGAAAACTAAGAACACTATAAACCCAAGAGCATAGTAGAAATTAACGGATTCCTCTGGTGAAAGATGAAAAAGAAGAATGACAGATGTGATAGTCAAGAATATATCAAGAATTAAAACTAGATGGAGCATATTGACGAATGTTTTGGAAGTACGAAGAAAGGAAGAAAGTATAAAAGATGGGAGATGTGGAAATAAGGAAACGTATGAGGTTGATTTATAGTAAAATATCCGATACAGAAATCGAGACAGATTATTGCATTAAATCGAAGAGGATCATCATTTCCTTAATCGCCGAAGAACCAAATCTTATATAGATTACAAAGATTTTCTTTAATCTGGAGATCAACCGTGATGATGTCAAAAGATAAGACGAATCCCTATTTTCTCATTTCACTCTTTTACGATAGCTTCACTCATACGTTTCGAGTAATCGAATAATTTTATCCATATTTCTCAATCATGATAAAACCCTATGAATCAACTTATATTCATCATAATAACATTCTTATTGTTAGCCATGACGACCTCGATCAAATTTCGGGACGAAATTTCTTTAACGGGTAGGTATTTTGACGACCCGGAAATTTCTGATCAAATTTAAACTTAATCTTTATATAATTCTGAATTGATAAGCAATGAATTTTAATAAATCTTGAACCTCCGAAAAGAGTTTTACACAAGCTTTTGGTCACCCTTTTATTCCGACGATTCTCGAACGTCATAACTTGATTTAATTGTTTAATTATTTAATTATTGTGTATATATATGGATTTATATATATTTAACTTGAAAATATGATAATTAAATATCTCATTAAGTATATTAATAAAGTATTATATATATATTTTTATACTACTAATTTAAAGAGTTTTCAAACAATATATATATTACTATTTAAACGACGTAATTAACTTATGTTAAAATGTATTTACATATAATGTATTACGAGTATAAATACATCCTTACAAGTATTGAATACACTTTATAATATACCAATACATATAAAGGATAGCTATACTCATATTTTCGTTCAATTTTCTCAAGAATTCTACTCGCATTCATACGGTATTTTTACCCGTATTATAAAGAGCTTCTAGAAGTATTTACTATTGGTATATACCAATAGAAATCTGCAATTATTTGTGTAATACGTCATCCATGACCTAATCAATTTAATATGTCATGCATGACTTAATATAATTTAACTTATCTTAGATATTTTCACTAAAAGCCAAAATTATAAGCTTATAAATAAGGACCATTTTAACTCATTTTTACTCCACATTTTCTTAAACTAAAAACACACACTTGAATGCTCTCATATCATTCTTTAATCTCATCAACTTTCCTCTTCATAATCAAGGTAAAATACTTCTCAAAATCCTTGTTCAATTCCTTGTATAGTTGCTATCTTATTATACTTATAAAACTTGTAAAAACTAGAACTTGTTTTGGTGAACACCAAGCTTTTTTGAAAAACTAATCTAATCTTTCTAACTTAAATCTAATAACACTTATTTATATGTATTATGATGTTATATTAAGTTAATATAAGAACTTATAACTTGTACATATGAAGAACACCTTGAAACTTAACATATATCCTTTAATCTCCATTCGGTAAAAAGCGGGCTGTTTTGAGTTGGGAATTAAAAACCTATCTTAGACTTTGAGTTCGAGGCTAAGACTTTGGAAATATGTTAACTTGGTGTCGGGATTTTTATCAAAAATCATATATTGGGTGGATGCCGGGATTTTTCCAAATCTGTCCACCGACACAAAAAGAGTGTAAAGCTCTAAAAATTACTACTTGGGATGAACTTTTCGAATTAGTTTTGTAAAATTTACTTCTTAATGAATCCATAGCAATTTGATTCACTTTAAACGGAGTTGTAATGAATATGGACGAATTTTATATTATAAAAACTATATTAACCATATCCTTGTTAACTTTTCCTATATCCTATACATATTTGGACATGTTATCAGTAGTATAACAAAATATTATAATCTTGGTTAATTCTGTGATTGTATATATGTATAATAATATTCTTGGTACGTCCTAACACAGTAAGTATACAATACGTTTTGATAAATCCTAAGACAATACGTACACAATACGTCTTAGTTAATTCTAAGACAATACGTACACAATACGTCTCTAGGTTGATGCAAAGACAATACGTATACAATACGTCGTGGGGTAATTCTAAGATTATATATATATATATATATATATATATATATATATATATATATATATATATATATATATATACCGATTATTGGACTGTTTGACTTTCCGGACTATTTTGGACTACTAACAATGGACTACTAACATAAAATGTTAAAAATTATTCTATAAGTATTCTATGAACTTGCTTTAATTTATTCATATGTTGTATTATTATCTGAATCATTATTATTTTTATAGATTCGTGAATCCAAGGACGACGGCCATATTTTTAATAAGTTGAAAACTTATTATTAATATACTTTTACTACCGTGAGTATATAGTCCCATTTTTAAATTTTACAAATATTTTCGGATGAGAATACATGCATTTTATGTTTTACGCCATAGACACAAGTACTTAAAATATATTCTACATTGAGTTGTACCAATTTGCATATCTTCCCTAATAGCTTGGTAACTAATATTTACATGTTGTAAGAACATGTATACGCGAATCCTATTGATAGATCTATCGGGTTTGACAACCCCAACCGGGCTAGTCGCTCTAGTATCGTAAACGGTTGCATAGTACTTCGTTTTTACTACACTTGGTACAGTGTAGGGAGATTTCATAATAAAGGGAATATGCCACATTAATGGTTAAGTATGGTTACCGAAGCGCTCAACAACTTATAGAATACTTTTATACACTTGCTTGTGTACATATATTTATAACTATGAAATCTTATTGTCTATATTTATATCGATAATAAACCTATATATCTCACCAACCTTTGTGTTGACTGTTTACGCATGTTTATTCTCAGGTCTTTAAGAAAGTCTTCTGCTGTTGCATTATCTGAGCAAGTTGTGCATGGAGTCTCATACTTTTATTTAAATAAAGTGTTGCATTCAATAAAATCTTTGTCATGTATTATATTCGACTGTTACATCACGTGTGTCGTATTTGGAAACCGATGTATTTTGGGGATTATTTCTTAAATAATCGCCCACTTGTTTAAAACATGCATTATATATAATAATGATGTGCTTTTTATGAAACTAATGCAATATTTTCTAAAATGTATCATATAGAGGTCAAATACCTCGTTATGAGACCAATGAGAACGTACTGCATTTGTAGTAATATGGGCGGGTCGTTTCACCCTTTGATGATGATGATGTCGTGAATGAGAAGGGAAGAAGAAGAAGAAGAAGAAGAAGAAGAATAAAGTTTAAAACTTACACTTTTTAGAGTGAGAAGGACTAGAGAGAGAATTAGAGAGTATGTATGTGTAATTTGTGAATGAGATCAAGTGTGAAATGGGATGAACAAGCTTGGTACTTATAGAAGGTGAGGGTGTGGGGAGGTGGTGGTGGCCGTGGTTTATGGGAGGGGACAAGGGGGACACCTTTTTGCTTTTTAGTTAATGGTTGTCTAAAGTTGGTGTTTATGTTAGGATCTCATGCAACATTATGGATTATGGTTAACAAAAATGCTAGTATGTTCCCTCTAATAAATGGACATTTGTCTTATATTAATATGGGTCACTAACTTATTAAAATTGGGCTAATTAAATAGTCCACTAGCTAATATAGGGTGGGCTAAAGTCCAACAAGGTAGAAAGTCCAATAAGACTAACTAGTGTGCTCTAGTAAATTACTAAGCGTAATTAAACATCCAAAAACCCAAGTAATTGTTATTATAAAATAACAATTAGTATTTCGTAGTTATAATATTCCGATTATGACCAAAGTCAAACGTGTACACAGTACACACTTCGTTCTAAACGTCAAGTCGAAAAAGTCGAAAAAGCAAGTCGAAAAAGTCGGGTCGTTACAGTGGTTCTATCCACTCAAATTGAAATCTGATTTTCCTGCAATATTCACGGCTTTTGTTCATATGGTTCAAAGGCAATTCTCATGTAAATTAAAAAAATTTCAATCAGATAATGGAACAGAATTTACTAATCATCGAGTACGTGACTTATTAACAACTAATGGCACACTTCATCGCATGTCATGTCCTTACACGCCCCAACAAAATGGGCGAGCTGAGAGGAAACACCATCATCTTACCGAAACGGGTCTTGCTATATTATTTAATGCTCAGGCTCCTGCAAATCTTTAGGTTGATGAATTTAGTTCGGCTGCTCATTTCATTAATCGGCTGCCTAGTGTGGTACTCAACAACCGGTCCCCTTTTGAGATACTTTTTAATACGCATCCTAACTATGATAATTTTCGAACCTTTGGATGTCGTGTTTATCCATATCTTCGTGATTATGCTTTGCATAAGCTATCTCTACGGAGTTTAGCTTGTATATTTATTGGTTATTGCACTCAACATAAAGGTTTTAATTATCTCGATCCATCAGTTGGGCGTGTTTACATTACTAGGCATGCTTAACTTGATGAACTTATTTTCCCTTTTACCGAACAAGTACCACCTCTTGATCTCGCAACATTGATATTTTCTACATATGACGATCACCTTGCTCCTCCACTTAGTTCAAGTGAGAAGCCACAACATGCTTATGATAATTCTCATGTGCCGGATGTTCCTCGGAAGTGTTCATTGTGTACTGATCCGTTACCAACATCCACTGATATATCCGATGAACCACCATCACCGGCTGCCCCACTCTCTCCCCCATATCTTACGCTGTCATCATCACTACCTTTTGTTTCGCCACCAGTTGCGCAACCAGTCGCCACTCACCATATGATCACGCGTGGCAAATATAGTATTTTCAAACCTCGTTAGATTGTGGATCTTGAACATGTATGACCTACTCGACTGCATGATTCTCTACTTGTCAATACCGAACCTAAGACTTACAAAACTGCTTTAAAAATCCGTCTTGGGCTGCCGCAATGTGAGAAGAAATGGACGCTCTATCTAAGAATCATACGTGGGATCTTGTTTCATGCCCCACTGATTCGAATGTGGTTGGTTCTAAGTGGGATTTGCGCATGAAATATCATTCAAATGGCAAGATTGATTGCCTCAAAGCTCGCCTTGTGGCTAAAGGTTTCACGCAAGTTCCCGGTCTCGATTATTTTGTTACCTTTAGTCCTGTGGTTAAAGCGGCTACTGTTCGTATTGTCTTATCTCTTGCCACCATGTATAAATGGCCTCTACATCAACTCAATGTTAAAAATGCTTTCCTAAATGGGCGTCTCACTGAAACCATATATATGGAGCAACCTCATGGTTTTCAACACCCTTGCTATCCATCTCATGTTTGTAAATTAAAGAAGGCATTATACGGTCTCAAACAAGCGCCTTGTGCTTGGTTTCAATGCTTAAGTGCTTTTCTGGTAACTCTCGGTTTTCATTGTAGCTGGGCCGATCCATCTCTATTTGTACTTCGATGAGCCTTGAGTACTCTTTATCTCCTTGTCTATGTTGATGATATCATTCTCACGGGTAATGATCCCTCGACTATTAGTACGTTTATCTCTCGCTTACATGATGAATTTGCTATCAAGGATCTTGGTCGTTTGAACTATTTTCTTGGCCTTGAAGTCACTTACACTTCCAATGGTTTATTTCTATGTTAAACTAAGTATGCCCATGATGTTCTCTTGCGTGCTGATTTATTGCATGCCAAACCCGTTGCTACTCCACTTTCTACTACAGATCACTTCACCACGAAGGGAACTCCCTTCTCCGATCCTACATTATATCGTTCTATGGTTGGTGCTCTTCAATACCTGACTATTACACGCCCTGATCTTTCGTATGTTGTTAATCAAGTTAGTTAGTTTCTACAAGCTCCGACTATTGACCATTATCAGGCTGTAAAGCGTATTATACGGTATATTAAAGGTACTCTCACGTATGGATTATCTTTCCATCACTCACCTTCTGCTTCTCTGCTTGGCTATTCGGATGCTGATTGGGCTTGGTGTATTGAGACTCGTCGTTCTACTTATGGCTACTCTATTTTTCTTGGTGGTAACTTGGTTTCGTGGAGTGCTAAAAAGCAACCAATTGTTGCACATTCCAGTTGTGAATCTGAGTATCATACTCTCGCCAATACTGCTGCTAAAATTGTCTGGATTACACATTTGCTTCGGGAGCTACATGTTCTTTATCTTTCTCGTCCAACAATCTTATGTGACAATAAGAGTGCATTATTTTTAAGCCAGAATCCAATCTCTAACAAACGTTCAAAATAAATTGATATTGATTTTCATTTTATTCGAGAACTTATTGCTTTTGGACGTCTAGCTACAGCCTTTGTGCCTACTTCTTTGCAACTCGCTGAGAATTTTCACCAAGAGCTTACCTCGGCCACTCTTCGAGGTGTTTCGTACCAAGCTTCACGTTGGCCCCCCACCGGTTCGCTTGAGGGGGGGTATTAGAGATAAAATAAGCTAGAAGTTATATTTTATTAACTTGATGTATTATTGTGTAACTTATTATATTCTAGAATGTTGTATTGTTAAGTATAAATACAAAGCTTTACATCTCCATTCATTAAGAAGATTTAATCTTAAAATATTAACAATGCTAATGAATCATTCAAAAGTCCGTTACATGCTCTTTTGAAAGCCAACTAGTAAAATGACTCGTGAAATCACGGGGTTGTTTAAACGAAACAATGTAATGACATGTTTTAGGTATTAAGTGAATGTAAATGCTAAAGTCATTTATTTTAATGACCCGTTTGACTAAGAAACTTGTCGTTGTTTTTATAAATATATAGAGACATGTATTTTCGCATACATATGTAACGTGATTAATTTCGTAAAAATAATTCATATTTAAATATTAATAGTATAATAATTATAATTTTAATTATTATATTAAAAGTAAATAAATAATAATAATAATAAAGTTAGCTCAAAGTTGAGTATTTATATTTTTAATAATTGTGATGGCCCCGTCACGTACACTTAACGGCTCCGTCACTTGATCCCACAGCTTGATCGAATTTAAATAAATTTAATAAACAACATTGCATTCTTTTATTCAAAAAGTTTTCTAGAAAGGAAATTTACCAAATATGTAGTTTAAACAAACTCAACATATAAAATAACCAAAGTTGACATAAAACGCTATCAACCAAATATCCACAATTTAATAATTCAAAAGAGAATGCAAGTTCAATGTTTCATAAAATGTTTAACAAAATCTGCCCAAATGCATGCAGACACTCTAACACAGCGGGAGCACCAAACAAATTAAGTACCTGTGAAAACATGCGAGTAAACTGTCAACAAAAATGTTGAGTGAATTATAGATTTAAATAAATGTATAAACTTTAGACCACAAGATTTAAAATGTTAGAAAACATTAAAATATTATTCCATTATCTATGAGTCACCTGGAAACCACTTAACCATTTCCATACCCTTGCCAAACACAATATATACACTGAACAAGTGTATCTTCAAATAAATACGAAGTACTAATACATTCCGATTATAAATTGCTAGCGTGACTAGCTCGAAATGGGGATGTCATGAAAGGACCCGTCCTAATCCACCTGGACGTAGTCATAAACATTTGGTCCCATTACGATGATCGACTCCAAGAAATGTCCTTAACATGAGCTAATGCACAGCGGAAGACTTAATTCGTACCTGTGAACAAACATGCTTAAAAGTTTCAACCAAAAGGTTGGTGAGTTCATAAGTTTATCATAATAATCATTTCAATATTTTAATAGACCACGAGATTTCATAATCATAAACATAATACACTCGCAAGTGTATATAAAGCATTCTAAGTGGTTGAGCACTTGGTAACCATACTTAACATTTAATCAACGTCGCATATTCCCTTTATTATGAAATCTCACTACACCGTACCAAGTGTAGTCATAAAACGAAGTACTGTGCAACCGTTGAATACTGGTCGTCCAGTCCGGTTGGGGTTGTCAGGCCCGATAGATCTATCAACAGGATTCGCGTTTACAATACCCATGTAAATAGTAGTTACCAAGCTACAGGGAAATATACCAGTGGTACAACTCAACGTAGAATATATTTTTAAGTACTTGTGTCTATTTTGTAAACATGTATAAAAGCAGCGCATGTATTATCAGCCCAAAAATATATATTGCAAAAGCAATTAAAAAGGGAGCAAATGAAACTCACCATACTGTATTTTGTAGTAAAAATACATATGTCGAAACTAAACAATGTAGTGTTGGCCTCAGATTCACGAACCTATATCAATCATGTATATTAATACACGTAATGGTAATCGAACAAATATATATATATATTATTAGTGATTTATTTGTTATTTTTTTAATTTTCCATGAGTTTCATTTTTTTTTATTCCCATTCTATATATACATATATAATAATATTTATATGGTTAAGTTATGTATATAAAATATATCTTTATATATATATATATATATATACATATATTGTTTGTTGAAACTAGTAATTATGATAATAATATTACAATAATATTTATCTTGGAAAAATTATAATGTTAATAATATTAATATTACTAATAAAAATAATGTTAATAATAATTAATAATAATATTAGTGATATTACTATCAATACTTGTAAGAATATTAATTTTATTGTAAATGATAGTTATGATAATGATTTTAAATAATACTCATAATAATCTTAATAATAATATTTATATTGATAAAAACAATTCTATTATTTTTAAAAAGTTACTATTACTACTAATAGTGGTAATTTGTATTATCTTGATATTTAATATTTATTAAACATACTCATGATAAAAAAATATTAAAGTTATAAAATTAATAATATCATAACTAATAATAATAGATACAATACTCATATTTATGATAATAATAATAATAACAATAATAATAATAATAATAATAATAATAATAATAATAATAATTATTTTGATACTTATAATAATATTTATAATACTAATAACAATAAATGTAATAATAATTGATTAGATGAGTAACTACCTCAATTAAATTGCTAAAAAAAATAATATAAAACGTACTTCAAGTCAGAATCGAACATACGACCCCTTGATATCCCACAAACACACACAGCCATCGATCCAAGTCAGTTTTTCTGAATTTAAACCCCTCTTAATTTTTTTTTAAAACACGTTTCTGTGTTGCACCTTCTTCAACATCAAACCCGTCGACCATAGAATCAAATTAACCAAGGAATCCTCAGCCCTCAAATTACTCGTTCATTATGAGTTATCCAATAAATAAAACAACCATTTAAATTGTTTGAGCTAATAAAAAAAATATAAAAACGAAAATGGTCTGTGCAGACCACGAAGAACATAAATAAACTTAAATGTAAATTTTAATTTTGAAAATATTTTGGGCTAAACTTATAGCATGAAAGAGGTCCAAAATCATCCCTATAAACTTTCTGTTTCGTTAATTGGTCCAGAAATATCACCCAACGATCGAATTTCTTGATAAATCAAACGTTTGACTTTTTTAGAAAATATTTGACTTCAAAAATTAGGATTCAATACATAAAATTGGCAAATGAAACCTTCCAGATAGTTTTAATGTAAGATTTCTAACAAAACTAAATCAACACATTTAAAGATGGAAGTTGAATTCGGGATTTTGGTGTTCTTGGTCAAAACAGTGGTATACGCGTATGTTTTTATGTTTTTCTGTTAAACCCTTTTATAAAGGATTAACTGTAACGTGTAATTGAATAATAAGGTTGAAATAATGGAATAGCTTTCATCAAATTCATGGAATAATTCGTTTATCTATTAGCTAAAAGGGTCGACAGCATCCCTTTCAAGAACAGAAGAAATTAATAAAAAAATAATTCGAATCTGATGGATAACAGAGTTTGATCTTATCTGTGATTCTGATTAGGACACATATAATCAATCAAGTCGAAAAATTACACAGGAGGATAGTGAGTTGTAACTGAATATGTATTATCTCAGGTTTAAGTTTTAAGTATTTAACAGTATTTGTTTATATTTATTTAGATATATTCGGTATTTATATATTCATATGCACGTATATGTATTTATATATATATTACTGCATTATATATATATATATATATATATATATATATATATATATATATATATATATATATATATCTGCTTATTATACCTATTTAGATATAATACAGATTCTAACTAATTCCTAATATATATGTGTTTGTATAATTCAGCACATATATACATAGACATTTCTGTTTTTATTTAACTGTATTTATATTATCTATAATATAATTAACTATTATAATAATAATATTCATGTATTAAAGTTTCTATCTCTTTTATATAGAAAATAATAATACTAATACTACTAATATTAATATTAATATTAGTATTGATAATAACCTTGAAAGTACTCATAATAGTATTAATATAACAATTATGTTTTAAGTTATTATTTATTATTAACTATTTAATATATAATAATCGTATAATATATATAACCTTTATTGAATGTTTAGTATTTATACATTATATATATATATATATATATATATATATATATATATATATATATATATATATATATATATATATATATATATATATGATCATTCATAAAATCATATTTACACAAATATATATATATATATATATATATATATATATATATATATATATATATATATATATATATATATATATATATATATATATATATATATATTCCTTTTAAATAGCAGTTTGATTATTCTATATATTACTTGACATTTTTCGCTCAAGTAATTATATTGCATTTTATTGATTCAAATTATTAGGTATACTTTATATTTATTTTTACAATATATACATATGTACAACAATTGTTCGTGAATCGTCGGGATCAGTCACAGGTTCAAATGATTACATGATTACAGTTTAAATTGTTTTGTGACTCAACCTAACAGACTTTTCTTATCGTGTCAAAAATATTAAACCGTATCGAGAGTTTTATTCAAAATTAGTCGAAATTTTCTGGGTCGTTACATGTCAAGCTCGATAGATCTATCCAAAAGATTCACGTTCACCAGTAGAAACCAGTGATTACAGTTACCAGACTAGGGATATTTTCGTTCAACTCATAATGAATAATTTAAATTTAATTGCCACTTGTGTCTAAACGTAAAACAAAATGCATGTAATTGAGACGACCCATCCTAATCCATAAGGACGAATACAATAACATATGGATACATTGCGAGGTATTTGACCTCTATATGATACAAACATTGCATTCATTTTTAAAAGACAACCTTTCATTACATCGAAAGTTGATAGGTATGCATACCATAGTAAAATGACTCGTGAAATCAAGGGGTTGTTTAAACGAAACAATTTAATGACATGTTTTAGGTATTAAGTTAATGTAAATGCTAAAGTCATTTATTTTAATGACCCGTTTGACTAAGAAACTTGACATTGTTTTTATAAATATATAGAGACATGTATTTTCGCATACATATGTAACGTGATTAATTTCGTAAAAATAATTCATATTTGAATATTAATAGTATAATAATTATAATTTTAATTATTATATTAAAAGTAAATAAATAATAATAATAATAATAATAAAGTTAGCTCAAAGTTGAGTATTTATATTTTTAATAATTGTGATGGCCCCTTCACGTACACTTAACGGCTCCGTCACTTGATCCCACAGCTTGATCGAACTTAAATGAATTTAATAAACAACATTGCATTCTTTTATTCAAAAAGTTTTCCAGAAAGGAAATTTACCAAATATGTAGTTTAAACAAACTCAACATATAAAATAACCAAAGTTGACATAAAACGCTATCAACCAAATATCCACAATTTAATCATTCTAAAGAGAATGCAAGTTCAATGTTTCATAAAATGTTTAACAAAATCTGCCCAAATGCATGCAGACACTCTAACACAGCGGAAGCACCAAACAAATCAAGTACCTGTGAAAACATGCGAGTAAACTGTCAACAAAAATGTTGAGTGAATTATAGATTTAAATAAATGTATAAACTTTAGACCACAAGATTTAAAATGTTAGAAAACATTAAAATATTATTCCATTATCTATGAGTCACCTGGAAACCACTTAACCATTTCCATACCCTTGCCAAACACAATATATACACTGAACAAGTGTATCTTCAAATAAATACGAAGTACTAATACATTCCGATTATAAATTGCTAGCGCGACTAGCTCGAAATGGGGATGTCAAGCTCGATAGATCTATCCATAGGATTCGCGTTCACCAGTAAAAACCAGTGATTACAGTTACCAGACTAGGGAATAATTTCGTTCAACTCATAATGAATAATTTAAATTTAATTGCCACTTGTGTCTAAACGTAAAATAAAATGCATGTAATTGAGACGACCCATCCTAATTCATAAGGACGAATACAATAACATATGGATACATTGCGAGGTATTTGACCTCTATATGATACAAACATTGCATTCATTTTTAAAAGACAACCTTTCATTACATCGAAAGTTGATAGGTATGCATACCATTTCATAATATATCCAAACTATAGATGACTTAATCTGTCATTTACTTAATAATGATCTTTATTACACTTAACGACTTGAATGCAACATCTTTTGAAATATCCATGAATGACTCCAGGTAATATCTTTAAAATGAGCAAATGCACAACGGAAGATTTCTTTCAAACCTGAGAATAAACATGCTTCCAAGTGTCAACCAAAAGGTTGGTGAGTTCATTAGTTTATCGTAATCATTCATTTCCATAATTTTAATAGACCACAAGATTTTCATTTCCATTTTTCATAAACATCTTCTCATATCAGGCATTTCGCAAAAACTGCATAGAGATAAATCATTCATATGGTGAACACCTGGTAATCGACATTAAAAAAATGCGTCTAGAATATCTCCATCATTCCGGGACTCTCATCGGACATGATAAAATCGAAGTACTAAAGCATCTGTAACCCGGATGGGGTTTGTTAGGCCCAATAGATCTATCTTTAGGATTCGCGTCAATTAGGGTTTCTGTTCCCTAATTCTTAGATTACCAGACTAAAAAGGGTGATATTCGATTCGATAATCCAACCATAGAATGTAGTTTCGATTATTTGTGTCTATTTCGTAAAACATTTATAAAAGCAGCGCATGTATTCTCAGTCCCAAAAATATATATTGCAAAAGCATTTAAAAAGGGAGCAAATGAAACTCACAATACTGTATCTCGTAGTAAAAATACATTTGACAACATTGACAAATGCAAGGTTGGCCTCGGATTCATGAACCTATATCAGTTATATATATTAAAACGTATAATTAACATTTAATAATATTCAAACCAGTTTATTTTATATATTATATTATTTATTATAATGTATTTGTTATTTTCAAATGTTACATATATCTATATATGTTACATTTATATTAAAATAGTAAATTAGATAGTTTTATGATATAGGTAATAATCGTATTCTTATATATATATATATATATCTTTTATTTGTTAAAATAATAATTATGATAATACTAAAATAATGATAATAATAATAATAATAATAATAATAATAATAATAATAATAATAATAATAATAATAATAATAATAATAATAATAATAATAATAATAATAATAATAATAATAATAATGAGTAATAAGTAAACTACCTCAAAGAAGTAGCCCTTAAAAAAAATGCTCAAGTCCGGGTTTGAACCCGTGACCTCCCGCTAACCCGATAACATCCTTAACCATTACGCTATGTGTTTCAATTTTGAAATAACACTCAACTTATATTGTTTTTAACCTTTACTTCTGCATCCTTCTTATTCTTTTTCTAAAAAAAAAAATGCCCGATCCCGGGCTTGAACCTAGGACCTCTCGTTCACCCAAGACACACAGTAAACCAGTGAGCTGTTTGATACATCCTAAATCATTTAGCTCATTAAAATCCTTTATCTCGTATAAGTTTGATGCCTTCTTAAAACCCAATTAAGAATTAAGTGGGTTTTTATCTTAGCTCATAGCAGCCCAATCAAATGACATGTCACGGCCCAAGTCCTTTAGCCCAACTACAATTTGGGCCTAAATATAAAAATAGGAACATGTTAACCCAAGTTCCATCAATTAAAGGATTTTAATTGTATGTCTTGCTCGATCACAGTAGCCAGCTATCACTTTAACCCTTTTCTTTCTTCTTTTTTTTTACACGACATTATCATCATTTTATTATTTTAACTCTATCATTACTAATCAATGACTAGAACTTAAATAATGGTCCACTAGGAGTAAAAGTCACGGAGTATATCATTATCTTTAATAACACCATCATAGATATGTTTATAAAATAGGAAGTCTTCACAGTAGCAGAAAGCAACGAAAAAGAAATTCAGTTTTGATGTTTTATTGACGATTGAACAAGAGGTTTAACTTGGTGTCGGTTTGATGATAAAAGGTGGTGGGTTGAGTCTTTAGTTTATATAACAGTAGCAGTAAAATAAAGGTATTCAAGGGTGGTTGTGGTGATGATGTATTAGTGTAGATGGTGACTGTTATGGGTTCGAAGAAACAGAAAGCCTTCGAATGAAAACAGAAATAGTCATGGGTGTTGCAGGTGGCTGTTTATGGGGTAGTTTGCGATGGTGGTTTCATTAAAAATAAATAAAGAAAGTGCAACAGGTTTGTTTTGGTTCGATTGAAAGTAGAAACAGAAACAATTAGACTGCATTAGCAGTGGTTGTGATGGTTTCAAGGTGGTGATAGTTGTAGGGTGATGATGGTGGTTGGTAACCGGTGGTGGTTTAGTGGGTACGGTATACAGGAAAACAGTGACTGCAGCTGTGATCATGCTGCTGTTCGAGCAGTTTAAATGACGTTGGATTGGTGGTTTACGATTGATGTTGCAGGTGATGGAGATGGCGTTCAGTTGAGCCGAAGGTGGTGGAGTGGTATTGTGTTAGTTGATGGAAGGTGAAGGTTGAAGATGGTGATTGTGGTGTGTGAAATGTCCAGTTCATATTGATTATAAACGTTCCATATTAATTGATTTCGTTGCGAGGTTTTGACCTCTATATGAGACGTTTTTCAAAGACTGCATTCATTTTTAAAACAACCATAACCTTTATTTTATCAATAAAGGTTTTAAAATCATTACGTAGATTATCAAATAATGATAATCTAAAATATACTGTTTACACATGACCATTACATAATGGTTTACAATAGAAATATATTACATCGACATATGTTTCTTGACTGCAGTTTTTACACAATATCATACAAACATGGACTCTAAATCTTGTCCTTATTTTAGTATGCAACAACGGAAGCTCTTAGTATTCACCTGAGAATAAAGATGCTTTAAACGTCAAAAAAAATGTTGGTGAGTTATAGGTTTAACCTATGTATATCAAATCGTAACAATAGACCACAAGATTTCATATTTCAATACACATCCCATACATAGAGATAAAAATCATTCATATGGTGAACACCTGGTAACCGACATTAACAAGATGCATATATAAGAATATCCCCATCATTCCGGGACACCCTTCGGATATGATATAAATTTCGAAGTACTAAAGCAATTGGTACTTTGAATGGGGTTTGTTAGGCCCAGTAGATCTATCTTTAGGATTCGTGTCAATTAGGGTGTCTGTTCCCTAATTCTTAGATTACCAGACTTAATAAAAGGGGCATATTCGATTTCAATAATTCAACCATAGAATGTAGTTTCACGTACTTGTGTCTATTTTGTAAATCATTTATAAAACCTGCATGTATTCTCATCCCAAAAATATTAGATTTTAAAAGTGGGATTATAACTCACTTTCACAGATATTTCCTTCCTCAGAAATAAGACTTGGCCACGGATCGATTCACGAACCTATACAAATATGTACATATATATCAAAGTATGATCAAAATATAATTACAACCATTTTTATTATGTTTTAAAGATTTGAGTGTATTAAGTCAGCTGTCCTCGTTACTAACCTACAACTAGTTGTCCACAGTTAGATGTACAGAAATAAATCGATATATATTATCTTGAATCAATCCACGACCCATTGTATACACGTTTCAGGCTAGATCACAACTCAAAGTATATATATTTTTGGAATCAACCTCAACCTTGTATAGCTAACTCCAACATTACTGCATATAGAGTGTCTATGGTTGTTCCAAATAATATATATACATGGGTCGATATGATATGTCAAAACATTTGCATACGTGTCTATGGTATCCCAACATTACATAATATATTAGAATACATGTATAATACAATATAAGTTAGCTAGGATATGATTTGTATAGATTTGTTAAATATTTCCCGTAGCTAAAAAGATCAAAAATATCCAATCTTGTTTTACCCACAACTTCTTCATTTTAAATTAGTTTTGAGTGAATCAAATTGTTATGGTTTCATATTGAACTCTAATTTAAGAATCCAAATAGAAAATGTATAGGTTTATAGTCGGAAATTTAAGTTACATGTCAATTACTAAAGAGGTAGTCATTTCCGTCGAAAGAACGACATCTGGATGACCATTTTGAAAAAACATACTTTCACTTTGAGTTTAACCAAGATTTTTGGATATAGTTTCATGTTCATATGAAAAATCATTTTCCCTGAAGAACAACTTTTAAATCAAAGTTTATCATAGTTTTTAATTATCCAAACCAAAACAGCCCCCGGTTTCACTACGACGGCGTATATCCTATTTTATGGTGTTCATCGTGTTTCCAGGTTTTAAATCATTTGTAACAACCCAACCCGTTAACCAACCAAAAACACGGAATAAAATTTTTTTTTTTAACTGGACAGAAGGGTGCGCGGCGCGCACCACTGCCTGTGCGCGGCGCGCACAAGGCCTGTGACAGTTCTGATCAAAATGTCCATTTTTCGCGAAAAGATCTTAGACTTCCCGACACTTTTAGACCAAACGCTTTTCACATCAATTTATATTAGTTAAAACTAACACGTTCCAATAATAAAATGAGTTTTACGAGACTGGGCACACATCGGCCGTTTTACGACTTTCATACAAAATACAAGTTTTGACCACATGATTTTTAACACAAAATAAAGACCGAGCATGGCGATTGGGGATACGCTACCCAATCCTAATCAATCCAAAAGCAAGATCTTCTAAAGCAACTATGCAAGTCCTCTAATTCTCGCGCTTACCCGAGCCACCATCCGCATGCAATCTATAAAAAGAGTCAACAACGAGAGGGTAAGCTAGCGCTTAGTGAATGATAATATACTACATACATATATATGCATAAAATGGACACGCCACGAAATAACAAATACCGCATACCGAAGCATCCATATATAAGGCACTACATTAAGCATACCGTACGATCTCTAAGCAACGAGCTAAAGATACAACAACAATTATAAGTTCACCAACGACGATGTTAACAACGCCAAGAAGCTACACCCGGAGGGTTAGCTACACTACAACAATACATTAATATATAACAATATAAACGAACAAGGTTAACACCTTAACCCAATACCGAGAACCAAATACCACAATGAAGATTGGCCAAACTACACGAGCCTTAGTAATCCGAAACCACACGAGATTACTATCTTCACAACATCGAGGTTGGCCGAACTACACGAGCCTTAGTAATCCGAAACCACATGAGATTACTACCTCAATAAGATGACCGAACTACACGAGTCACCATGAATCCGAACTACACGAGATTCATTTTGATAAGATGACCGAACTACACGCGTCATCGTGAATCCGAACTACACGCGATTCACTTCTCCAACTCAAAACCCTTTGCCATTGGGGTTATATCATCCACATCACAACCACGTGTGATAGTGTACACACAAAACGTGTACCTCGCCAAAGGTGGTCAACCAAAACGCACAACCGTGCCAATTGGATCTAAACGCAAGTCCATCAAATCCACCTATATGTGAAGTGAGCTCTATAGCCGAGAACCACTTCACCCGACCCGCACCCATCCTACACATACATATGCACATAGGATATTAACACTCACCTTGTCGCCTTGATGAATGCTTCCAAGTAAACCGCAACTCGCCAATGGAAAGTACCTATTCCATTATCACAAATTCAACAACACACTTAGATTGGATTTACAAACCAACCCAATTTGACACTTAGTGCAAATTCGACCCAAATGCACTTCCAAGTACAAACCGCGCCCAAAATTAACCAATAATCACTAACATAAGTGAGAATGGTCCTAACACGCCAATTAAACCCGAACACAAGTGTTAAACACTTACAAATCTCCAAATTGCCCATAAACCCTAATTTTGACCCATAAGGTCAAAATCTCACCAAATCACCCTAAATGGGTTTCAATACTTCCATTATCACTAACTTAAGTGATTAAACCCAATTTCAAGTCCTAATCATGGCCAATTAGTTAAACAACCCAAAATCCACCAACAATAACAACAAACCCGATTACTAGCATCACTAAACTCACTCCAAGAGTTTAAATGGATTTCTCATCAATTTAAGTTCAAACCCTAACTTGATTATCAAAATCAAACAATGAAATTCGGAGTTAGAACTTACCACAACCACCAAAACGTAGCTAGGAACGAGGTGAACAACTTTAAAACCCGAGACTTTGATCAATTCAAGCTCCTTCTTCTCCAAAACCCCAAATCTCTCTCTAGAAATCTCCTTCTCTCTCTCTAGAATGATTTGAGAGTGTTAATGGATGTGAAATGTGATCCAAAATTAAATCTAACCAGCTGATATGGCTTCACATCCGGCCTCAAGTGAAAAGACCAAAAAGCCCCTCATTAAACCCAAAATAGAAAAAACAGAATTCTGTCGCTGGGCTCGTGCGCGGCGCGTACCCATGGATGTGCGCGGCGCGCACCCATGTCTGGGCAGAATCTGAGCTTTGTTTAATTACACAATGCTTCCTGCACTTTATGTAGCATAATTACACTTCCGTATAATAAATATTAGGGTCTTACAACTCTCCCCCACTTAGAATCGATCACGTCCTCGTGATCCTCGTCACTTAACCAAACGGACCACACTCCACGGTCCTCAAACATAAGTCCCAACCGACCTTCCTAGGCAATTCTTCCCAATGAATCGCCTTTAAAAACTAAATCATAACCCGCGATTTATCAAATCCACCAATCCGAGCACTAAAACCATGCTCATTCCCTAACATCGGGAAAAATCAACCAATCTTGTACCGAGATATCAATCCCTTAGCGTACCCTTACCGAGTACAACACTAAAAGCAACCAAGTCTCAACCTAAGGTCAACAACCCGAACGATGAAGACCGAACCAAACGAATCCTTACGGATAACACCAAACATTAGACATCCCTGGTAGTGCGCAATACGACCAAAACGCAACTACCGTAACATCATAAAGCAAACGGCTAAAACCAATAGCGCCCAAAACGACTATGGAAACGCAAATCCTAAGGTGTACCAAATCAACTATCGTCATACCCGTAGCAACATGTGAGCGAAACACGGCTAACGCATCACTAAACATACAACATGGTCCTCACGAACCCACCATCAGTGTATCAAACAACCGATAGATCAAACAACACGGTCCTTACGACCCCACCATTGGTGTATAAAATAACCAATAGATCAAACATCCCGGTCCTTACGACCCCACCATCGGTGTATAAAACAACCGACGGATCACGCAACACACGAAGGCTGGCCGAAAACACACGCGCCTTAGTGAATCCGAACTACACGCGACTCACTACCTTCACTACAACAACAATCGGGAATGGCCGAACTACACGCGCCATAGTGAATCCGAACTACACGAGAGTCACTATCCTAGAGGAATGACCGAACTACACGAGTCATTTGTGAATCCGAACTACACGAGACTCACTCCTCAATACAATGACCGAAACCACACGAGTCATTTGTGAATCCGAACTACACGAGATTCACTTCCACAACATCGAGGTTGGCCGAACTACACGAGCCTTAGTAATCCGAAACCACACGAGATTACTACCTCAATAATATGACCGAACTACACGAGTCACCATGAATCCGAACTACACGAGATTCATTCCGATAAGATGACCGAACTACACCCGTCATCGTGAATCCGAAAACACACGCGATCCACAACCATGATGAAGTCAGCGGACCCGAAGATCATGCTTCACCAATCTCGTACTCCCATGATGAAGTCAGCGGACCCTAAAGATCATGCTTTATCAATCAACCATACCATAATGAAGTCAGCGGACCCCGAAAGTCATGCTTCATTAATCACAATCCCATGATGAAGTCAGCGGACTCCGAAAGTCATGCTTCATCAATCAACAATCCCACGATGAAGTCAGCGGACCCCGAAGGTCATGCTTCATCTATCACATACACACTTTCGGCCTCAATCACCGAGTCATGCAACATCGTGCTCTGCTACACTACAGTGAACCCTAGCGGACCACTAACCATCCATAATCGAGCAGGAACCACGTATACCAAACATAGGTACCTAACAATAATTCTCCAAAAGAGAACCCGACACACACCTCCCTTAACCGAAGGATTTCACCTTGCTCGCCAAACATGTCCATTATCTCCCAACGAGATTCACCAACTTACCACCTCGGTGATAATTTACAAATCCAATATCATAAGTACAAGTTAACCGAAATTACACTCTACTACAAATCGATCCAAACTAGGTCTCGACCAAATTTCCGGATCTACCAAAAACATCATCCGAAATCTCCCACCAAAGCCTCCTCGTGCGGGAGTGTAACTCCCCCACTTGGAATTACATTCCAATGTCACAACTCGTACAACCGCACAATGCTACCAAAGGTAGACTTTACCAATAATTGGGCTCACACGACCCATCACTACATCTTGCTCCAACCTTGAGCACACGAAGGATTTTAACCAATCCTTAAACACTTTGAACGAAAAGTGTACCACAACACAATCGGAGTCGAACACCACGCTAGTAGGTATAAAAGAGGCACCTAATGTCGCGTCACGAAGACTCCTTTACCAACATACATCGAGATCAAACACTCGATCTTCTTCGGGTTCCAATCCACACAACGAACCTCATGGTTCATCAACTTCAACACGAAAGCGAACACGCGCTTAACAATCAAACACCAAAACCCACTTCCATGGTTTGGTAGAAACATTTCCCAAATACTAAGGAATGCTTGGTTGCACCAAGTCTTACGCCCTTCGCCCGTCAATCAAACATCAACATAGGGTACTTCCATTAGGAACGTCACCCATAGCATAACATGCACAACAAAGGCATACAACTCAAACTCAAACGACATTTAATAAATGATCAAAAAACATATTTATTAAAATGAAACGTACCTTAACGTCTCCTTGCCGCACCCGTCCCCGCTAACTTGGGACATTCCGACTTACGATGTCCTTCTTTTTGGCAATTGAAGCACACCATACCATCACCCTTTGGTACCGAACATTCCCAAGACTTGTGACCCCTCACGCCACAATTGTAACACCTAGCCGCACTAGAATTCGACATACCCGTTCGCGTACCACCTGTGCTCACACTCGGACCCTTAGCCCTCTTACTCGGAGCACCATAAGAAACGACCCTTCGCTCACTTGAAGGTTCACCCTTTTTCGATCGTGAATACGACTCGAAACCTCTAGCTAAGTCGAATAATTCTGAAAATGATTTCGCTTGACCCCGACTAATTTTACTTTTCAAGTCATCATTCAAGGTCCGATAGAAATCCCCCATCAACAAACGATCATTCCCCAAATACTCCGGACAAAAACGAGCCTTCGCCATAAAGGTCGTCTTGAGAGTACTCAAATCCATAGATCCTTGTCACAAATTTCGCAACTCATTACGCATTTTCGATAAATCGGCTGAAGTTCGGAACTCCTCGAAGAATTCCTTCTTAAACTCGTCCCACGATAAAGCCATAAACGTTTCGCCACCGACAAGATCAATCTTACCATCCAACCAATCCCTTCCCCTACCCAGCAACAAACTAGTAGCGAGTCTCGTCTTTCTCTCGGGAGGGCAATCAATAGTACGGAAACACCCTTCGACGTCCGAAATCCAAGTTGTGCTTATCAAAGGATCCGGCTTTCCGTCGTACATCGGGGGTTTAGTCCTCATGAAGCTCTTAAGACAACGCTCCATTTCGCTACTACTTTGAAGTTCAGAATACTTCCTATCCATTTCTTCTCGAAACGCACTCATTTGCTCCGCAACGGCGGCCGCAATTCTAGCGTTAAACTCCAAATCATTCATCTCGATCCCACTTCCCGTCGCCATTCTAAGGAATGCAAAGCGATTAGATCACGAACGTATAAAACCACACACACAACACCGGCCCATCTTGCTAAACACTCGTCGTACATCACTTGTTAGACACGATTTGCACCCGTAATAAGGTTTGCAAGTCCTTATTACGCACACATGCCGCATCAACTCGTTAGTACAACAACCGCCTCGTTCGATGATATAAACAAACACAAACAGAATTCTACGCGATATAAACACACGCGAGAATTACACCACAACACAAATAATATATTAATAATATCCGCATTACTAATATAAACGTTAGTCCACCTACAATCAAGGCACTAACTATAACTCATTCCGACCCGTAATCCTACAAGTCCCGAAACAATTAAGCACACACAAAAGTCTAAGTCTAGGCACCTATCTCAAGTCACCTAAATCCCTTAGACCATACTCTGATACCACTTGTAACAACCCAACCCGTTAACCAACCAAAAACGTGGAATAAAAAAAAAAATTTAAACTGGACAGAAGGGTGCACGGCGCGCACCACTGCCTGTGCGCGGCGCGCACAAGGCCTGTGACAGTTCTGATCAAAATGTCCATTTTTCGCGAAAAGATCTTCGACTTCCCGACACTTTTAGACAAAACACTTTTCACAACAATTTATATTAGTTAAAACTAACACGTTCCAATAATAAAATGAGTTTTACGAGACCGGGCCCACATCGGCCGTTTTACGACTTTCGTACAAAATACAAGTTTCGACCACATGATTTTTAACACAAAATAAAGACCGAGCATGGCGATTGGGGATACGCTACCCAATCCTAATCAATCCAAAAGCAAGATCTTCTAAAGCAACTATACAAGTCCTCTAATCCTCGCGCTTACCCGAGCCACCATCCGCATGCAATCTATAAAAAGAGTCAACAACGAGAGGGTAAGCTAACGCTTAGTGAATGATAATATACTACATACATATATATGCATAAAATGGACACGCCACGAAATAACAAATACCGCATACCGAAGCATCCATATATAAGGCACTACATTAAGCATACCATACGATCTCTAAGCAACGAGCTAAAGATACAACAACAATTATAAGTTCACCAACGACGATGTGAACAACGCCAAGAAGCTACACCCGGAGGGTTAGCTACACTACAACAATACATTAATATATAACAATATAAACGAACAAGGTTAACACCTTAACCCAATACCGAGAACCAAATACCACAATGAAGATTGGCCGAACTACACGGGCCTTAGTAATCCGAAACCACACGAGATTACTATCTTCACAACATCGAGGTTGGCCGAACTACACGAGCCTTAGTAATCCGAAACCACACGAGATTACTACCTCAATAAGATGACCGAACTACACGAGTCACCATGAATCCGAACTACACGAGATTCATTTTGATAAGATGACCGAACTACACGCGTCATCGTGAATCCGAACTACACGCGATTCACTTCTCCAACTCAAAACCCTTCGCCATTGGGGTTATATCATCCACATCAAAACTACGTGTGATAGTGTACACACAAAACGTGTACCTCGCCAAAGGTGGTCAACCAAAACTCACAACCGTGCCATTTGGATCTAAACGCAAGTCCATCAAATCCACCTATATGTGAAGTGAGCTCTATAACCGAGAACCACTTCACCCGACCCGCACCCATCCTACACATACATATGCACATAGGATATTAACACTCACCTTGTCGCCTTGATGAATGCTTCCAAGTAAACCGCAACTCGCCAATGGAAAGTACCTATTCCATTATCACAAATTCAACAACACACTTAGATTGGATTTACAAACCAACCCAATTTGACACTTAGTGCAAATTCGACCCAAGTGCACTTCCAAGTACAAACCGCGCCCAAAATTAACCAATAATCACTAACACAAGTGAGAATGGTCCTAACACGCCAATTAAACCCGAACACAAGTGTTAAACACTTACAAATCTCCAAATTGCCCATAAACCCTAATTTTGACCCATAAGGTCAAAATCTCACCAAATCACCCTAAATGGGTTTCAATACTTCCATAATCACTAACTTAAGTGATTAAACCCAATTTCAAGTCCGAATCATGGCCAATTAGTTCACCAACCCAAAATCCACCAACAATAACAACAAACCCGATTACTAGCAACACTAAACTCACTCCAAGAGTTTAAATGGGTTTCTCATCAATTTAAGTTCAAACCCTAACTTGATTATCAAAATTAAACAATGAAATTCGGAGTTAGAACTTACCACAACCACCAAAACGTAGCTAGGAACGAGGTGAACAACTTTAAAACCCGAGACTTTGATCAATTCAAGCTCCTTCTTCTCCAAAACTCCAAATCTCTCTCTAGAAATATCCCTCTCTCTCTAGAATGAGTTGAGAGTGTTAATGGATGTGAAATGTGATCCAAAATTAAATCTAACCAGCTGATATGGCTTCACATCCGGCCTCAAGTGAAAAGACCAAAAAGCCCCTCATTAAACCCAAAATAGAAAAAACAGAATTCTGTCGATGGGCTCGTACGCGGCGCGCACCCATGGGTGTGCGCGGCGCGCACCCATGTCTGGGCAGAATCTGAGCTTTGTTTAATTACACAATGCTTCCTGCACTTTATGTAGCATAATTACACTTCCGTATAATAAATATTAGGGTCTTACATCATTAAGTTAGCATATCATATAGATATAGAACATGTGTTTAGTTGATTTTAGAAGTCAAGTTAGAAGGATTAACTTTTGTTTGCTAACAAGTTTAGAATTAACTAAACTATGTTCTAGTGATTACAAGTTTAAACCTTCGAATAAGATAGCTTTATATGTATGAATCGAATGATGTTATGAACATCATTACTACCTCAAGTTTTCTGGATTAAACTACTGGAAATGAGAAAAATGGATCTAGCTTCAAAGGATCCTTGGATGGCTTGAAAGTTCTTGAAGCAGAATCATGACACAAAAACAGTTCAAGTAAGATTTTCACTCGAAATAAGATTATTATAGTTGTAGAAATTGAATCAAAATTTGAATATGAATATTACCTTGAATTAGAAAGATGACCTACTATAAATAACAAAGGTTCCTTAATCTTAGATGATTACTTGGAATGGATTAGAAAGCTTGGAAGTAGGTGTTTTTGGTCATTGGTATATGGATTAGATATAATGGATATGTAATTTTGTTTTCATGTAAATAAGTCATGAATGATTACTAATATTTTTGTAATTTTATGAGATATTTCATGCTAGTTGCCAAATGATGGTTCCCTTATGTGTTAGGTGACTCACATGGGCTGATAAGAGCTGATCATTGGAGTGTATATACCAATAGTACATACATCTAAAAGCTGTGTATTGTACGAGTACGAATACGAGTGCATACGAGTAGAATTGTTGATGAAACTGAACGACGATGTAATTGTAAGCATTTTTGTTAAGTAGAAGTACTTTGATATGTGTCTTGAAGTCTTTCAAAAGTGTAAGAATACATATCAAAATACAACATGTATATACATTCTAATGGAGTCGTTAAGTCTTCAATAGTCGTTACATGTAAGTGTTGTTTTGAAACCTTTAAGTTAACGATCTCAATTAATGTTGTTAACCCAATGTTTATTATATCAAATGAGATGTTAAATTATTATGTTATCATGATATTATGATGTATGAATATCTCTTAATATGATATATACATTAAAATATCATTACAACGATAATCGTTACATATAAGTCTCGTTTCGTAATTCTTGAGTTAGTAGTCTTGTTTTTACATATGTAGTTCATTGTTAACACACTTAATGATATATTTAAATATCATTTTATCATGTTAAATATAGTGTATCAATATCTTAATATGATACATATGTATTTAGTAGACGTTATCATAACAATAATTGTTATATATATCATTTTGAGTTTCTTAACTTAGTAATCTCATTTCTTATGTATATCACACATTGTTGATATACTTAGTGAGATACTTACTCATCATAATCTCATGTCAGCCTTATATATATATGTCTATATATACCACAACATGTAGTTTTTACAAATTTGTAACGTTCGTGAATCGCCGGTCAACTTGGGTGATCAATTGTCTATATGAAACTTATTTCATTTAATCAAGTCTTAACAAGTTTGATTGCTTAACACGTTGGAAACATTTAGTCATGTAAATATCAATCTCCATTAATATATATAAACATGGAAAAGTTCGGGTCACTACAGTACCTACCCGTTAAATAAATTTTGTCCCGAAATTTTAAGCTGTTGAAGGTGTTGACGAATCTTCTGGAAATAGATGCGGGTATTTCTTCTTCATCTGATCTTCATGCTCCCAGGTGAACTCGGGTCCTCTACGAGCATTCCATCAAACCTTAACAATCAGTATCTTGTTTTGCTTAAGTCTCTTAACCTCACGATCCATTATTTCGACGGGTTCTTCAATGAATTGAAGTTTTTCATTGATTTGGATTTCGTCCAACAGAATAGTGAGATCTTCTTTAGCAAAAAATTTCTTCAAATTCGAGACGTGGAAAGTGTTATGTACAGCCGCGAGTTGTTGAGGTAGCTCCAGTTGGTAAGCTACTGGTCCGACACAATCTATAATCTTGAATGGTCCAATGTACCTTGGATTTAGTTTCCCCCGTTTACCAAATCGAACAACGCCTTTTCAAGGTGAAACCTTAAGCATGACCATTTCTCTAATTTCAAACTCTATATCTTTTCTTTTACTGTCCGCGTAGCTCTTTTGTCGACTCTGGGCGGTTTTCAATCGTTGTTGAATTTGGATGATTTTCTCGGTAGTTTCTTGTATTATCTCCGGACCTGTAATCTGTCTATCCCCCACTTTATTCCAACAAATTGGAGACCTGCACTTTCTACCATAAAGTACCTTAAACGGCGCCATCTCAATACTAGAATGATAACTATTGTTGTAGGAAAATTCTGCTAACGGTAGGTGTCGATCCCAACTGTTTTTGAAATCAATAACACATGCTCGTAGCATGTCTTTAAACATTTGTATCGTCCTTTCGCTCTACCCATCAGCTTGTGGATGATAGGCAGTACTCATGTCTAGACGAGTCCCCAATGCTTGTTGCAACGTCTGCCAGAACCTTGAAACAAATCTACCATCCCTATCAGAGATAATAGAGACGGGTATTCCATGTCTGAAGACAACCTCCTTCAAATACAATCGCGCCAACTTCTCTATTTTGTCATCTTCTCTCATTGGCAGGAAGTGTGCTGACTTGGTGAGACGATCAACTATTACCCAAATAGTATCATAACCACTTGCAGTCCTTGGCAATTTAGTAATAAAATCCATGGTAATGTTTTCCCATTTCCATTTCGGGATTTCAGGTTGTTGTAGTAGACCTGATGGTTTCTGATGTTCAGCTTTGACCTTAGAACACGTCAAACATTCTCCTACATATTTAGCAATATCGAATTTCATACCCGGCCACCAAAAGTGTTTCTTGAGATCTTTATACATCTTCCCCACTTTGGCATGTATTGAATATCTGGTTTTATGTAGTTCCTTAAGTACCATTTCTCTCACATCTCCAAACCTTGGTACCCAAATTCCATCAGCCCTATATCGGGTTCCGTCTTCCCGAATATTAAGATGTTTCTCTGATCCTTTGGGTATCTCATTCTTCAACTTTCCTTCTTTTACAACCCCCTGTTGCACCTCCTTTATTTGAGTAGTAAGGTTAGTACGAATAATTATATTCATAGCTTTTACCTGTATAGGTTCTCTGTCCTTTCTACTCAAAGCATCAGCTACCATATTCGCCTTCCCCGGGTGGTATCGAATCTCAAAATCATACCTGCGTTGTCTCATATTCAGTTGCTTCTGATTAAATATATGTTGGAGACTTTTGTGGTCGGTATATATAATACTTTTGACACCATATAAATAATGCCTCCAAGTCTTTAATGCAAAAACAACAGCACCCAATTCTAAATCGTGAGTCGTATAATTTTGTTCGTGAATCTTCAATTGTCTAGAAGCATAAGCAATCACCTTCATTCGTTGCATTAATACACACCCAAGACCTTGCTTTGATGCGTCACAATAAATCACAAAATCATCATTCCCTTCAGGCATTGACAATATAGGTGCCGTAGTTATCTTTTCTTCAATAACTGAAACGCCTTCTCTTGTTCATCCTTCCATTCAAATTTCTTCCCTTTATGCGTTAATGCAGTCAAGGGTTTTTCTATTTTGGAGAAATCTTGGATGAATTTTCTGTAGTAACCAGCCAATCCTAAAAATTGAGGTATATGCTTCAGAGTTTTTGGGGTTTCCCACTTTTCAACGGTTTCGATCTTTGCCAGGTCCACCTAGATACCTTCTTTGTTCACTATGTGACTGAGAAATTGAACTTCTTCCAACCAAAATGCACACTTTGAAAACTTAGCGTACAGTTTTTCTTTCCTCAATACTTCTAACACTTTTCTCAAATGTTCTTCGTGCTCTTGATCATTCTTTGAGTAAATAAGTATGTCATCGATGAAAACAATGACAAACTTGTCAAGATATGGCCCACACACTCGGTTCATAAGGTCCATGAACACAGCTGGTGGGTTAGTCAATCCAAACGGCATAACCATAAACTCGTAATGACCATAACGCGTCCTAAAAGCAGTTTTTGGAATATCATCCTCCTTTACTCGCATTTGATGATATCCAGAACGTAAATCAATTTTCGAATAAACCGACGAGCCTTGTAGTTGATCAAATAAGTCGTCAATTCTCGGTAGTGGATAATGTTTTTTGATGGTAAGTTTATTCAACTCTCTGTAGTCAATATACAACCTAAATGTACCATCCTTCTTCTTGACAAACAAAACAGGAGCTCCCCATGGTGATGTGCTTGGTCGAATGAAACCACTTTCTAATAGTTCTTGCAGTTAGCTTTGCAGTTCTTTCATCTCGCTGGGTGCGAGTCTGTAAGGAGCATGAGCTATTGGTGCAGCTCCTGGTACCAGATCTATTTGAAATTCAACAGATCGATGTGGAGGTAGTCCCGGTAATTCTTTTGGAAATACATCGGGAAATTCTTTTGTGATGGGAACATCATTGATGCTCTTTTCTTCAGTTTGTACTTTCTGGATGTGTGCTAGAACAGCATAGCAACCTTTTCTTGTTAGTTTTTGTGCCTTCAAATTACTAATAAGATGTAGCTTCGTGTTGCCCTTTTCTCCGTACACCATTAAGGGTTCTCCTTCTTCTCGTACAATGCGAATTGTATTTTTGTAACATACGATCTCTACTTTCATTAAGGGTTCTCCTTCAGCCAGTCCAAGCCAACTATTAAATCAAAACTCCCTAACTCTACTGGTATCAAATCAATCTTAAATATTTCGCTACCCAGTTTAATTTCTCGATTCCGGCATATATAATCTGCTGAAATTAATTTACCGTTTGCTAATTCGAGTAAAAATTTACTATCCAACGGCGTCAATAGACAACTTAATTTAGCACAAAAATCTCTACTCATATAGCTTCTATCCACACCCGAATCAAATAAAACGTAAGCAGATTTATTGTCAATAAGAAACGTACCCGTAACAAGTTCCGGGTCTTCCTGTGCCTCTGCCGCATTAATATTGAAAACTCTTCCGCGGCCTTGTCCATTCGTGTTCTCCTGGTTCGGGCAATTTCTAATAATGTGGCCCGATTTTTCACATTTATAACAAATTACATTGGCATAACTTGCTCCGACACTACTTGCTCCGCCATTACTCGTTCCGACACCATTTGTTCCTTTCGTTCTGTTAACCCAGGTCCGTAGACCTCACACTTCGCTGAGCTATGACCATTTCTTTTACCCTTGTTGCAAAATTTGGTGCAGAACCCCGAGTGATACTTTTCACACCTTTGGCAAAGCTGCTTCTGATTGTTATTGTTGTTGCGGTTGTTATTGTTGTTGGGATGATTGTTGTAGTTGTTGTTGTTGTTGTGCCATTTGTTGTAGTTGCGATTGTTGGGATAGTTGTTGTTGTATTGGTGACTCTTATCACCGTTTTCCTCCCACTTTCTTTTGACTAGCTTCACGTTGGCCTCTTCGGCCGCCTGTTCTTTAATTCTCCCCTGAATCTGGTTCACTAGTTTGTGAGCCATTCTACATGCCTTTTGTATGGATGCAGGCTCGTGTGAACTTATATTTTCTTGGATTCTCTCCGGTAACCCTTTCACAAACGCGTCGATCTTCTCTTCCTCATCTTCGAATGCTCTCAGACACAATAGGCACAATTCTGTGAATCGTCTTTCGTACGAAGTAATATCGAATCCCTGTGTTCGTAACCCACTAAGTTCTGACTTGAGCTTATTGACCTCGGTTCTGGGACGGTACTTCTCGTTCATCAAGTGCTTGAATGCTGACCACGGTAACGCGTAAGCAGCATCTTGTCCCACTTGCTCTAGATAGGTATTCCACCATGTTAACGCAATACCTGTGAAGGTATGCGTAGTGTACTTCACTTTGTCTCCTTCAGCACACTTACTTATGGCAAACACCGATTCAACTTTCTCGGTCCACCGTTTCAATCCGATTGGTCCTTCGGTCCCTTCAAATTCTGAAGGTTTGCAGGCAGTGAATTCCTTGTAAGAGCATCCTACACGATTTCTTACACCATTAGCTGTATTGCTAGATTCAGAGTTATTGTTGGTATGTAGCGCGGCCTGTACTGCGGCTATGTTTGAAGCAAGAAAGGCACGAAATTCCTCTTCGCTCATATTCAAAGTGTGTTGAGTAGTCAGTGCCATTTCCTTCAAAATAGACAAATGAAACAAGTTAATCATACAGAATATTAAGAGTAGTCAATAGTATCTCGTAGCATAATATGAACTCATTTATAAAAGCTTTTTCTTCATATTAGCGTTTTATAAGTTTAAATTCGGGTACTACCTACCCGTTAAGTTCATACTTAGTAGCTAATATACAATTCAACTACTACAATTCTATATGAAAAACTGATTATAATAATATATCACATACAAATATTCTTCAAACTTACAACTTCGCTATATTACATATAACATGAAATATAGTACACTATGATACATGACAGTTTTGAAGATAAATCTAGTTAATACGCAAGTTGTTCAGCAAAGGAAATAAAGACACGTAATTCATAAGTCCAGAAACAAGTCATGCATTCTGGTTTTACTAAGACGACTTCCCATCCTTGGTCTTGTGGAAAATAACCGTTATGACCATTGGCTAGGAAGCATGTTGTAATGTCGTCAAAAGGACGAGGGTTTTGTAATGTCCAACAGACCCGTAATAATCTAAAAACCTTGTTTCTCACCCCAACTACTGAATCCGTCACTTGTGGGAAAGTTTTATTTAAAAGCTGCAATCCGATGTTCTTTTTCTCACTTTGGTAAGAAGCGAACATCACAAACCCGTAAGAATAACATGCTTCTTTATGTTGCATGTTAGAAGCTCTTTCTAATTCACGAAATCCTATGTTGGGATATGTTGAGTCAAAATAGGTTCTTAATCCGTAGCGTAAAATGCATTTGGGTTCCCCGTATTTAACGCTTTAAAGAAAACACGGCGTAACTTAAAATCTCCCGAATGTGATATACCCCACCTATCAAAGGAAAGCCTTTTATAAAATAAGGCATTTTTGGAAAGTCTTTCAAATGTTTGACAAATTAATTTCGCCATAACTAAATGTGCTGATGAATTCTGACCGACTCTAGACATGATTTCCTCAATCATATCCTCTGGTAGGTCTTCTAAAATATTCGGTTGTCTACCCTTAACGTCCATTTTGTTTTTATACTATAAAATAGACAAGGATTAGATTCATAATAACAAACAATACAAGCAATTTTTACATAGAACATAAAAGTACAAGCACACTACAATACATTTATTACACAACATGCTCACACCCCTCTAATCTGAATCACTGGTTTCTTCTTCTTCGGACTTGGTTCTTTTTCCTAATTTTCTAGGGATATATGATGTTCCTCTAATACGAGCCGTCGTTTTCCACATTGGTTTAGAAAAACCTGGCGGTTTAGAGGTTCCCGGGTTATTGTCACGATATTGAAAATACGGGTGTTGACGGTACATATAAAGTTCATCGGGGTTGGAATCAGATTTCTCTATTTTGATGCATTTTCCCTTATTATTTTCTTTTGCCTCATTAAATTGGGTCGGGGTAATTTCTATAACATCATCGGAATCCTCATCAGGATACAATTCATCGAAAAATTGGTAATTTTCCCAATATTTTGTTTCGTTAGCGGAAACACCATTGACCATTATTAACTTTGGTCCATTGGTTGAGGATTTTCTTTTATTTGACCGGTTTTCTGTGGTTCCTACTATTCCCCCCTCCGGAACCTCTTATTCTTCTGGTTCCTCTTCTTCTGGTTCCTCTTCTTCCGGTTCCTCTTCTTCCGGTTCCGTTTCCTCTTCTTCCGGTTCTTCGGGAACTTGTGAATCTTGCCAATATATATTCGACTCTTCGTTATTATTAGGTGAGTCAATGAGATTTGTGCTAGAGGTAGACATCTATCACACAATATAAAACATGTTAAGAGATTAATATATCACATAATATTTACATATTAATAATATATAGTCTCCAACAAAAATGTTAAGCAATCATTTTTAAAGAAAATACGGTCGAAGTCCAGACTCACTAATGCATCCTAACAAACTCGATAAGACACACTAATTCAAATTTTCTGGTTCTCTAAGACCAACTCTCGGATACCAACTAAAATGTCCCGTTCATATTGATTATAAACGTTCCATATTAATTGATTTCGTTGCGAGGTTTTGACCTCTGTATGAGACGTTTTTCAAAGACTGCATTCATTTTTAAAACAATCATAACCTTTATTTTATCAATAAAGGTTTTAAAAGCATTAAGTAGATTATCAAATAATGATAATCTAAAATATACTGTTTACACATGACCATTACATAACGGTTTACAATAGAAATATATTACATCGACATATTTTTCTTGAATGCAGTTTTTACACAATATCATACAAACATGGACTCCAAATCTTGTCCTTATTTTAGTATGCAACAGCGGAATCTCTTAGTATTCACCTGAGAATAAACATGCTTTAAACGTCAACAAAAATGTTGGTGAGTTATAGGTTTAACCTATATATATCAAATCGTAACAATAGAATACAAGATTTCATATTACAATACACATCCCATACATAGAGATAAAAATCATTCATATGGTGAAGACCTGGTAACCGACATTAACAAGATGCATATATAAGAATATCCCCATCATTCCGGGACACCCTTCGGATATGATATAAATTTCGAAGTACTAAAGCATCCAGTACTTTGGATGGGGTTTGTTAGGCCCAATAGATCTATCTTTAGGATTCGCGTCAATTAGGGTGTCTGTTCCCTAATTCTTAGATTACCAGACTTAATAAAAAGGGGCATATTCGATTTCAATAATTCAACCATAGAATGTAGTTTCACGTACTTGTGTCTATTTTGTAAATCATTTATAAAACCTGCATGTATTCTCATCCCAAAAATATTAGATTTTAAAAGTGGGACTATAACTCACTTTCACAGATATTTCCTTCCTCGGAAATAAGACTTGGCCACGGATCGATTCACGAACCTATACAAATATGTACATATATATCAAAGTATAATCAAAATATAATTACAACCATTTTTATTATGTTTTAAAGATTTGAGTGTATTAAGTCAGGTGTCCTCGTTAATAACCTACAATAGTTGTCCACAGTTAGATGTACAGAAATAAATCGATATATATATTATCTTGAATCAATCCACGACCCAGTGTATACACGTCTCAGGCTAGATCACAACTCAAAGTATATATATTTTTGGAATCAACCTCAACCTTGTATAGCTAACTCCAACATTACTGCATATAGAGTGTCTATGGTTGTTCCAAATAATATATATACATGGGTCGATATGATATGTCAAAACATTTGCATACGTATCTATGATATCCCAAAATTACATAATATATTAGAATACATGTATAATATAATATAAGTTAGCTATGATATGATTTGTATAGATTTGTTAAATATTTCCCGTAGCTAAAAAGATCAAAAATATCCAATCTTGTTTTACCCATAACTTCTTCATTTTAAATCCGTTTTGAGTGAATAAAATTGCTATGGTTTCATATTGAACTCTAATTTAAGAATCCAACTAGAAAAATTATAGTTTTATAGTCAGAAATTTAAGTTACATGTCAATTACTAAAGAGGTAATCATTTTCGTCGAAAGAACGACATCTTGATGACCATTTTGAAAAACATACTTTCACTTTGAGGTTAACCAAGATTTTTGGATATAGTTTCATGTTCATATGAAAAATCATTTTCCCTAAAGAACAACTTTTAAATCAAATTTTATCATAGTTTTTAATTATCCAAACCAAAACAGCCCCCGGTTTCACTACGACGGCGTATATCCGATTTTATGGTGTTCATCGTGTTTCCAGGTTTTAAATCATTAAGTTAGCATATCATATAGATATAGAACATGTTTTTAGTATATTTTAAAAGTCAAGTTAGAAGGATTAACTTTTGTTTGCGAACAAGTTTAGAATTAACTAAACTATGTTCTAGTGATTACAAGTTTAAACCTTCGAATAAGATAGCTTTATATGTATGAATCGAATGATGTTATGAACATCATTACTACCTCAAGTTTTCTGGATAAAACTACTGGAAATGAGAAAAATAGATCTAGCTTCAAAGGATCCTTGGATGGCTTGAAAGTTCTTGAAGCAGAATCATGACACGAAAACAGTTCAAGTAAGATTTTAACTCGAAATAAGATTATTATAGTTGTAGAAATTGAATCAAAATTTGAATATGAATATTACTTTGAATTAGAAAGATAACCTACTATAAATAACAAAGGTTCCTTGATCTTAGATGATTACTTGGAATGGATTAGAAAGCTTGGAAGTAGACTTGCAAACTTGAAAGTATTCTTGATTTTTATGAAACTATACTTACAGAATTTATGAAGAACACTTAGAACTTGAAGATGGAACTTGAGAGAGATCAATTAAATGAAGAAAATTGAAGAATTAAAGTATTTCTAGGTGTTTTTGGTCATTGGTATATGGATTAGATATAAAGGATATGTAATTTTGTTTTCATGTAAATAAGTCATGAATGATTACTAATATTTTTGTAATTTTATGAGATATTTCATGCTATTTGCCAAATAATGGTTCCTACATGTGTTAGGTGACTCACATGGGCTGCTAAGAGCTGATCATTGGAGTGTATATACCAATAGTACATACATCTAAAAGCTGTGTATTGTACGAGTACGAATACGGGTGCATACAAGTAGAATTGTTGATGAAACTGAACGAGGATGTAATTGTAAGCATTTTTGTTAAGTAGAAGTACTTTGATATGTGTCTTGAAGTCTTTCAAAAGTGTAAGAATACATATCAAAACATAACATGTATATACATTCTAATGAAGTCGTTAAGTCTTCGTTAGTCGTTACATGTAAGTGTTGTTTTGAAACCTTTAAGTTAACGAACTCAATTAATGTTGTTAACCCAATGTTTATTATATCAAATGAGATGTTAAATTTTTATGTTATCATGATATTATGATGTATGAATATCTCTTAATATGATATATACATTAAAATATCGTTACAACGATAATCGTTACATATAAGTCTCGTTTCGTAATTTTTGAGTTAGTAGTCTTGTTTTTACATATGTAGTTCATTGTTAACATACTTAATGATATATTAAAATATCATTTTATCATGTTAAATATATTGTATCAATATCTTAATATGATACATATGTATTTAGTAGACGTTAACATAACGATAATCATTATATATATCATTTCGAGTTTCTTAACTTAGTAATCTCATTTCTTATGTATATCACACATTGTTAATATACTTAGTGAGATACTTACTCATCATAATCTCATGACAACCATATATATATATATATATATATATATATATATATATATATATATATATATATATATATATATATATATATATATATATATATATATATATATATATATATGTGTGTGTGTGTGTGTGTCTATATATACCACAACATGTAGTTTTTACAAATTTGTAACATTCGTGAATCGCCGGTCAACTTGGGTGATCAATTGTCTATATGAAACTTATTTCATTTAATCATGTCTTAACAAGTTTGATTTCTTAACACGTTAGAAACATTTAGTCATGTAAATATCAATCTCAATTAATATATATAAACATGGAAAAGTTTGGGTCACTACAGTGTGTTCACGATGGGGATCAAAAACAGAAAACATAATACTAAGGTGGAGGTGATTCAAGTGATGGAGAGTGGTGGTTGGTTCGACAGAATAGTAGCAATAACAACGAAGCTAGGTGATGGTGATTATCATGGTCTTTATCGACATACGAATAGCATGACAGTAACACATCAAGCAAGTTGCAAGAGGAGAAAGAATCGTGTTCATGTTTGATGGTTTCTCGGTTCTATTGTAACCCGAACAAGAATAGCAATGGACGAACAAGAAGATTTGATCGTGATTCTAAAAACAACAAGAAGGTGGTGTTCGGTTGTTCTTGGTGGTGATAGGTGGTGATGGTAATGGAATATAAAGGTGATGAAAGTGTCGATTAACTAACAAATGGGTTTATGTTCTATAGTGCAGTGTATGTAGATGCATATATAGAGAAAATGAATCCCAATTATCTAGTGACATATATGGAAATGTCTCGTTCATATTGATTATAAACGTTCCATATTAATTGATTTCGTCGCGAGGTTTTGACCTCTATATGAGACGTTTTTCAAAGACTGCATTCATTTTTAAAACAACCATAACCTTTATTTTATCGATAAAGGTTTAAAAAGCATTACGTAGATTATCAAATAATGATAATCTAAAATATACCGTTTACACACGATCATTACATAATGGTTTACAATAAGAATATATTACATCAAAAATAAGTTTCTTGAATGCAGTTTTTACACAATATCATACAAGCATGGACTCCAAATCTTGTCCTTATTTTAGTATGCAACAACGGAAGCTCTTAATAATTACCTGAGAATAAACATGCTTAAAACGTCAACAAAAATGTTGGTGAGTTATAGGTTTAACCTATATATTATCAAATCATAATAATAGACCACAAGATTTCATATTTCAATATACATCCCATACATAGAGATAAAAATCATTCATATGGTGAACACCTGGTAACCGACATTAACAAGATGCATATAGAATATCCTCATCATTCTGGAACACCCATCGGACATGATAATTTTGAAGTACTAAAGCATTCCAAATTCCAGAATGGGGCTTGTTGGGCCCGATAGATCTATCTTTAGGATTCACGTCAATTTGGGGGTATGTTCCCAAATTTTAAGGCTACCAAGCTAAAAAGGGGCATATTCGACTTCGATCATTCACCCATATAATGTAGTTTCATTTACTTGTGTCTATTTCGTAAAATATTTATAAAATTGCATGTATTCGCATCCCAAAATATTAGATTTTAAAAGTGGGACTATAACTCACTTTCACAGATTTTTACTTCGTCGGGAAGTAAGACTTGGCCACTGGTCGATTCACGAACCTATAACAAATATGTACATATATATCAAAGTATGTTCAAAATATATTTACCACATTTTTAATATGTTTTAATGTTTTAAGTTTTTTAATTCAGCTGTCCTCGTTAGTAACCTACAACTAGTTGTCCACAGTTAAATGTACAGAAATAAATCGATATATATTATCTTGAATCAATCCACGACCCAGTGTGTACACGTCTCAGGCTAGATCACAACTCAAAGTATATATATTTTTGGAATCAACCTCAACCCTGTATAGCTAACTTAAACATTACTGCATATAGAGTGTCTATGGTTGTTCCAAATAATATATATTGATGGGTCAATATGATATGTCAAAACATTTGCATACGTGTCTATGGTATCCCAAGATTACATAATATATTAGAAAACATGTATAATACAATATAAGTTAGCTAGGATATGATTAATATAGATTTGTTACCAATTTTACGTAGCTACAACAAGCAAAATTATCCAATCTTGTTTTACCCATAACTTCTTCATTTTAAATCCGTTTTGAGTGATTCAAGTTGCTATGGTTTCATATTTAACTTAATTTTATGAATCTAAACAGAAAAAGTATAAGTTTATAGTCGTAAATACAAGTTGCAATTCATTTTTGTAAAGGTAGTCATTTCAGTCGAAAGAACAACGTCTAGATGACCATTTTGGAAAACATACTTTCACTTTGAGTTTAACCATGATTTTTGGATATAGTTTCATGTTCATAAGAAAAATCATTTTCCCAGGAGAATAGCTTTTAAATCAAAGTTTATCATAGTTTTTAATTACCTAACCCAAAACAGGCCGCTGTGTTACTACGACGGCGTGTATCCGGTTTTACGATGTTTTTCGTGTTTTTAGGTTTTAAATCATTAAGTTAGCATATCATATAGATATAGAACATGTGTAGTGTTGATTTTAAAAGTCAAGTTAGAAGGATTAACTTTTGTTTGCAAACAAGTTTAGAATTAACTAAACTATGATCTAGTGATTACAAGTTTAAACCTTCGAATAAGGTAGTTTTATACATATGAATCGAATGATGTTATGAACATCATTACTACCTCAGGTTTTGTGGATAAACCTACTGGAAATGATAAAATTAGATCTATCTTCAAACGATCCTTGGATGACTTGAAAGTTCTTGAAGCAAAATCATGACACGAAAACAAGTTCAAGTAAGATTTCCACTCAAAATAAAATTGTTAAAGTTATAGAAATTGAATCAAAGTTTGAATATAAGTATTACCTTATATTAGAAAGATATCTTACTGTAAATAAGAAAGATTTCTTGAGGTTGGATGATCACTCAAAGTGGATTTGCAAGATTGGAAGTAAGCTAGCAAACTTGGAAGTGTTGTTGGTGTGTTCTTGAGTAGTTATTTTATAACTTGGTTTATGTATGGATTTATGAACTAGATTGAGATAGATTTTGTTGAAAATGATGAAGAACACTTAGAACAAAGGAAGAACACTTGAGAGAGAGTAATTTGATTTAAGAAAATTGCAAAGTGAAAGTGTTTGTGAGCTCCCTCATTCACGTGAACTTAGACTCTCCATATAGGCTCCTTTAGTTTGTAATTTTGTGAGATATTTCATGCTAGATGTTAAATGATGGTTCCCACATGGTTAGGTGACTCACATGGGCTGCTAAGAGATGATCATTGGAGTGTATATACCTGATCATTGGAGTGTATATACCAATAGTAAATACATTTAGAAGCTGTGTATTGTACGAGTACAAATACGAGTGCATACGAGTAGAATTGTTGATGAAAATGAATGAGAATGTAATTGTAAGCATTTTTGTTATGTAGAAGTACTTTGATAAGTGTCTTGAAGTCTTTAAAAAGTGTATGAATACATATTAAAACACTACATGTATATACATTTTAACTGAGTCATTAAGTCATCGTTAGTCGTTACATGTAAGTGTTGTTTTGAAACCTTTAGGTTAACGATCATGTTAAATGTTGTTAACCCATTATTTATTATATCTAAAGATATGTTAAATTATTACATTATCATGATATTATGATGTATTAATATATCTTAATATGATATATATATATATATATATATATATATATATATATACATTTAAATGTCGTTACAACGATAATCGTTACATATATGCCTCGTTTGGAAATCCTTAAGTTAGTAGTCTTGTTTTTACATATGTAGTTCATTGTTAATATACTTAATTATATGTTTACTTATCATAATATCATGTCAACTATATATATATATATATCCATATATATGACATCATATAGTTTTTACAAGTTATAACGTTCGTGAATCACCGGTCAACTTGGGTGGTCAATTTTCTATATGAAACCTATTTCAAATAATCAAGTCTTAACTAGTTTGATTGCTTAACATGTTGGAAACACTTAATCATGTAAATATCAATTTCATTTAATATATATAAACATGAAAAAGTTCGGGTCACTACAGTACCTACCCGTTAAATAAATTTCGTCCCGAAATTTTAAGTAGTTGGAGGTGTTGATGTATCTTCTGGAAATAAGTGCGGGTATTTCTTCTTCATCTGATCTTCTCATTCCCAGGTGAACTCAGGTCCTCTACGAGCATTCCATCGAACTTTAACAATTGGTATCTTGTATTGCTTAGGTCTTTTAACTTCACGATCCATTATTTCGACGGGTTCTTCGATGAATTAAAGTTTTTCGTTGATTTGGATTTCGTCTAACGGGATAGTGAGATCTTCTTTAGCAAAACACTTCTTCAAATTTGAGACATGGAAAGTGTTATGTACAGCCGCGAGTTGTTGAGGTAATTCAATTCGGTAAGTAACTGGTCCGACACGATCAATAATCTTGAATGGTCCAATACCTTGGATTTAATTTCCCCCGTTTACCAAATCGAACAACGCCTTTCCAAGATGCAAATTTAAGCATGACCATCTCTCCAATTTCAAATTCTACATCTTTTCTTTTAATGTCAGCGTAGCTCTTTTGTCGACTTTGGGCGGTTTTCAACCGTTGTTGAATTTTGATGATCTTCTCGGTAGTTTCTTGTATTATCTCCAGACCCGTAATCTGTCTATCCCCCACTTCACTCCAACAAATCGGAGACATGCACTTTTTACCATAAAGTGCTTCAAACGGCACCATCTCATTGCTTGAATGGTAGTTATTGTTGTAGGAAAATTCTGCTAACGGAAGGTGTCGATCCCAACTGTTTCCGAAATCAATAACACATGCTCATAGCATGTCTTCAAGTATTTGTATCGTCCTTTCGCTATGCCCATCATTTTGTGGATGATAGGCAGTACTCATGTCTAGAGAGTTCCTAATGCTTGATGTAATGTCTGCCAGAATCTTGAAATAAATCTGCCATCCCTATCAGAGATAATAGAGATTGGTATTCCATGTCTGCAGACGACTTCCTTCAAATACAGTCGTGCTAACTTCTTCATCTTGTCATCTTCTCTTATTGGCAGGAAGTGTACTGATTTGGTGAGACGATCAACTATTACCCAAATAGTATCAAAACCACTTGCAGTCCTTGGTAATTTAGTGATGAAATCCATGGTAATGTTTTCCCATTTCCATTCTGGGATTTCGGGTTATTGAAGTAGACCTGATGGTTTTTGATGCTCAGCTTTGACCTTAGAACACGTCAAATATTCTCCTACGTATTTAGCAACATCGGCTTTCATAACCGGCCACCAAAAATGTTTCTTAAGATCCTTGTACATCTTTCACGTTCCAGGATATATTGAGTATCTGGTTTTATGAGCTTCTCTAAGTACCATTTCTCTCATATCTCTAAATTTTGGTACCCAAATTCTTTCAGCCCTATACCGGGTTCAGTCTTCCCGAATATTAAGATGCTTCTCCGATCCTTTGGGTATTTCATCCTTTAAATTTCCCTCTTTTAAAACTCCTTGTTGCGCCTCCTTTATTTGAGTAGTTAGGTTAGTGTGAATCATTATATTCATAGCTTTTACACGAATGGGTTCTCTGTCCTTTCTGCTCAAGATGTCGGCTACCACATTTGCCTTCCCAGGGTGGTAACGAATCTCAAAGTCATAATCATTCAACAATTCAATCCACATGCGCTGCCTCATGTTCAGTTATTTCTGATTAAATATGTGTTGAAGACTTTTGTGGTCGGTATATATAATACTTTTGACCCCATATAAGTAGTGCCTCCAAGTCTTTAACGTAAAAATAACCGTGCCTAATTCCAAATCATGCGTCGTATAATTCTGCTCGTGAATCTTCAATTGTCTAGACAACCGAGACCTTGCTTTGAGGCGTCACAATATATCACAAAATCATCACTCCCTTCAGGTAATGACAATATAAGTGCCGTAGTTTACTTTTTCTGTAACAATTGAAACGCTTTCTCTTGTTCATCTTTCCATTCAAATTTCTTCCCTTTATGCGTTAATGCAGTCAAGGGTTTTGCTATTTTGGAAAAATCTTGGATGAATCTTCTGTAGTAACCAGCTAGTCCTAAAAATTAGCGTATATGTTTTGCAATTTTCGGGGTTTCCACTTTTCAATGGTTTCAATCTTTGCTGGATCCACCTGAATACCTTCTTTGTTCACTATATGATTGAGGAATTGAACTTCTTCTAATCAAATTGCACACTTTGAAAACTTAGCGTACAGTTTTTCTTTCCTTAACAACTCTAGCACTTTTCTCAAATGTTCTTCATGCTCTTGGTCATTCTTTGAGTAAATAAGTATATCATCGATGAAAACAATGAAAAACTTGTCAAGGTATGGTCCATACACTCGGTTCATGGGGTCCATGAACACAGCTGGTGCGTTAGTCAACCCAAACGGCATAACCATAAACTCGTAATGACCGTAACGTGTCCTAAAAGCAGTCTTTGGAATATCATCCTCCTTCACCCGCATTTGATGATACCCAGAATGTAAATCAATTTTTGAATAAACTGACGAGCCTTGTAGTTGATCAAATAAGTCGTCGATTCTCGGAAGTGGATAACAGTTCTTGATGGTAAGTTTATTCAACTCTCGGTAGTCGATACACAACCTAAATTTACCATCCTTCTTCTTGACAAACAAAACAGGAGCTCCCCACGGTGATGTGCTTGGTCGAATGAAACCACTCTCTAAAAGTTCCTGTAACTGACTTTGTAATTCTTTCATTTCGCTGGGTGCGAGTCTGTATGGAGCACGAGCTATTGGTGCTGCTCCTGGTACAAGGTCTATTTTAAATTCAATGGATCGATATGGGGGTAATCCTGGTAATTCTTTCAGAAATACATCCGGAAATTCTTTTGCGACGAGAACATCACTGATGTTCTTTTCTTCGGGTTTAACTTCCTTGATATGTGCTAGAATGACGTAACAACCTTTTCTTATTAGTTTTTGCGCCTTCAAACTACTAATAAGATTTAATTTCGCATTGTTCTTTTCTCCGTACACCATTAAAGGTTTTCCTTTTTCACGCATAATGCGAATCGCATTTTTGTAACAAAGGACCTCTGCACTCACCTTTTTCAACCAGTCCATGCCAATTATTACATCAAAACTCCCAAACTCAACTGCTATTAAATCGATTTTAAACGTTTCATCCCCCAGTTTAATTTCTCTATCCCGACATATATTATCTGCTGAAATTAATTTACCGTTTGCTAATTCGAGTAAAAATTTACTATCCAAAGGTGTCAATAGACAACTTAATTTTGCACAAAAATCTCTATTCATATAGCTTCTATCCGCACCCGAATCAAATAAAACATAAGCAAATTTATTATCAATAAGAAACGTACCCGTAACAAGCTTCGGGTCTTCCTTCGCTTCTGCCGTATTAATATTGAAAACTCTTCTCCGGCCCTGCCCATTAGTATTCCCCTGATTCGGGCAATTACTTCTAATGTGGCTCGGTTTTCTACATCCATAACAAAAAAAGGCGGCATTACTTGTTTCACCACTATTTGTTCCTTTAGTTCTGTTAAACTTTGGTCCGTAGACCTCACACTTTTTCGCATCATGGCCAGTTCTTTTACACTTGGTGCAAAATGTCGTGCATAACTCATTCTGGTGGTACTCTTCACACCTTTCGCATTTTTGGTTTTTGTTGCCATTGTTGTTGTTGAGATTGTTGTTGGGATTTTTATTGTTGTTGAAACGATTGTTGTAGTTGTTGTTGTTGGGACGTTTGTTGTAGTTATTGTTAGGATTGCGGTTATTATTGCGATTGTTGTTGCGGTTGTTATGATTGTTATTGTGATTATGGTTGTGATTGTTGTTGTTATATTGGTGACCCTTGTCACTGGTTTCTTCCCACTTTCTCTTGAGTTGTTTCGTGTTGGCTTCTTCGGCCGCCTGCTCTTTAATTCTTCCTTTAATTTGATTTATAAGTTTATGAGCCATTCGACTTTCCTTTTGTATGGAAGCGGGCTCGTGTGAACTCACATCTTCTTTAATCCTTACTGGTAACCTTTTTACAAACGCGTCGATCTTCTCGTCTTCATCTTCGAACTCTCCCGGACACAATAGGCACAACTCTGTGAATCGTCGTTCATATGTGGTAATGTCGAACCCTTGTGTTCGTAACTCCCTAAGTTCTACCTTGAGCTTATTGACTTCATTTCTAGGATGGTACTGCTCGTTTATCAATTGCTTGAATGCCGACCACGGTAGTGCGTAAGCAGCATTTTGTTCTACCTGTTCAAGATAGGTGTTCCACCATGTTAACGCAGTACCTATGAAGGTATGCGTAGCGTACTTAACTTTGTCCTCTTCAGTACACTTACTTATGGAAAACACCGATTCGACTTTCTCGGTCCACCGTTTCAATCCAGTTGGTCCTTCGGTTCCATCAAATTCCAAAGGTTTGCAGGCAGTGAATTCTTTGTAGGAGCATCCTACACGATTTCTTGTAAAATTAGTTCCACTGCTAGATCCAGAGTTATTGTTATCTTGCATTGTAGCCTGTATTACGGCTATGTTCACAGCAAGGAAAACACGAAAATCTTCCTCAGTCATGTTCAAGTTCTGACGAGTCGTCGTTGCCATTTCCTTCAAAAATAGCCAAAAGAATTGAGTTAATCATATAGAATTTAAGAGTAGTCAATAGTATTTCGTAGCATTATATGAACTTATTTATAAAAGCTTTTTCTTCATATTAGCATTTTATAGTTTTAATTCGGGTAATACCTACCCGTTAAGTTCATACTTACTAGCTACTATACAACTCAACTACTACACTTCTATATGAAAAACTTATTACAATAATATTTCGCGTTCAAACTTTATATAAAATTTTACAAACTTATAATACCACTATTATACATATAGGTTGAAATATAACACATAATCACTTTGCTACTCGGTAGCTATAAAGGTAATTCTAGTTAATACGCAAGTTGTTCAGCAAAAGAACTAAAGACACGTAATGCATAAGTCTAGAAACAAGTCATGCATTCTGGTTTTACTAAGACGACTTCCCATCCTTGGTCTTGTGGAAAGTAACCGTTATGACCATTGGCTAGGCAGCATGTTGTAATGTCGTCAAAAGGACGAGGGTTTTGTATTGCCCAACAGCCTCGTAGCAATCTAAAAACCTTGTTTCTTACCCCAACTACCGAGTCTGTCACTTGTGAGAATGTTTTATTTAAAAGTTGCAACCCAATGTTCTTTTTCTCAATTTGATGAGAAGCGAACATAATTAACCCGTAAGCATAACATGCTTCTTTATGTTGCATGTTAGAAGCTCTTTCTAAAGAATGGAGTCCTATGTTGGGATATGTTGAGTCAAAATAGGTTAGTAACTCGTAACGTAAAATTGCATCTGGGTTTCCCGCACTAAATGCTTTAAAGAAAACTTGGCGTAACTTAAAGTCTCCCCAATGTGATATACCCCATCTTTCAAAGGAAAGCCTTTTATATACTAAGGCATGCCTGGAATGTCTTTCAAACGTTTGACAAACTAATTTTGTCGTAACTAATTGTGCTGATGAATTCTGCCCGACTCTAGGCAAGATTTCATCAATCATATCTCCTGGTAGGTCTTCTAAAATTTTTCGTTGTCTATCCTTAACGTCCATTATGTGTTTTTATACTGTAAAATAGACAAGGATTAGATTCGTAAAAGATAATTAACAAACAATACAAGCAATTTTTACATAGAACATAAAAGTACAAGCACACTACAATACATATAATACACAACATGATTACAACCCTCTAATCCGAATCACTGGTTTCTTCTTCTTCGGACTTTTTTCGTTTTCCTAATTTTCTAGGGATATATGGTGCTCCTCTAATACGAGCCGTCATTTTCCACAATGGTTTAGAAAAAACTGGTGGTTTAGAGGTTCCCGGGTTATTGTTACAAATTTAGGAGATACGGATGTTGCCGATACATATAATGTTCATCGGGGTTGGAATCAGGTTTCTCTATTTTTACACCTTTTCCCTTATTATTTTCTTTTGCTATATTAAATTGGGTCGAAGTAATTTCTATAACATCATCGGAATCCTCATCGGGATCCGATTCATCGGAAAATTGGTAATCTTCCCAATATATTGCTTCCACGGCAAAAACACCATTGACCATTTTTAACTTTGGTCCGTTGGTTGAGGATTTTCTTTTATTTAAACGATTTACAGTAGGTATAAATATTTCTTCCTCCGGAACCTCTTCTTCTTCCGGTTCTTCCTCTTCCGGTTCCTCCTATTCCGGTTCCTCCTCTTCCAGTTCCTCTTCTTTCGATTCCTCCTCTTCCAGTTCCTCCTCTTCCGTTTATTCTTCGGGAATTTGTGAATCTTCCCAAATTATATTCGACTCTTCATTATTATTAGGTGAGTCGATGGGATTTGTACTAGTGGTAGACATATATTACACAATATCAAAAACATTAAGAGGTTAATATATCACATAATATTTATATGTTAATAATATATAATTTCCAACAAAAGTGTTAAGCAATCGTTTTTAAATAAAACACGGTCGAAGTCCAGACTCACTAATGTATCCTAACAAACTCGATAAGACACACTAATGCAAATTTCTGGTTCTCTAAGACCAACGCTCGGATACCAACTGAAATGTCCCGTTCATATTGATTATAAATGTTCCATATTAATTGATTTCGTCGCGAGGTTTTGACCTCTATATGAGACGTTTTTCAAAGACTGCATTCATTTTTAAAACAACCATAACCTTTATTTTATCGATAAAGGTTTAAAAAGCATTACGTAGATTATCAAATAATGATAATCTAAAATATACCGTTTACACACGACCATTACATAATGGTTTACAATAAGAATATATTACATCAAAAATAAGTTTCTTGAATGCAGCTTTTACACAATATCATACAAGCATGGACTCCAAATCTTGTCCTTATTTTAGTATGCAACAGTGGAAGCTCTTAATAATTACTTGAGAATAAACATGCTTAAAACGTCAACAAAAATGTTGGTGAGTTATAGGTTTAACCTATATATTATCAAATCATAACAATAGACCACAAGATTTCATATTTCAATATACTGAAGGTATTTCATATGCCCGAAAGACATATTAAATTAATGTGCTAACATGTTATGATCCAAGTCGGGTCATACCCAATAACAAACTTGCCGACACCTTATTCGTATTTGATCTTAACGATTGAATCATTGATTAAATACGCGACACCTGAATTTTAAGGAAAAGGTTTCTTAAATAATATTACTTGATATGTTTATATAAGTTATGGAATAACTATGTAACAAGGATTTAATTATTTATAGGTTAAATAATTTATTAAGTTATGTTACATTTTATAAAATTGGTTTTACAAAATATACATAACAAATAATATACAAGTTTATAAAATGTGTTTTATAAAATCATGTTTTATAAAAACTGATTTTATAAATTCAGTTTTTATATTCCACAAGTATATTATATGTGTTTAAATGGTAGTGGCATGGGGAGTTTAAGAACATGCACAAGATTCTTCATTGAAAGTGACATACTTTTCCAAGTCTCTATAAGCATGCTACTTGACTAAATGCCATACCACACATGCAAAGATGTCAAGTTTTAGTGCAAAAAAAAAAAACTGCTTCTGCGGCTGTTTTCAGCCGTGGCCTTTGAGGGTCAAAAGGAAGATCATTTTCTTCTTTGCAAGCTAGTTTTTCAAGTGTTAATTAATCCTAACATAAGTACTAGGTGTTGGTATCAAGTTTGGGGAATAATCTCTTGAGGTTTCATGCTTTTGAGGCTTGCATTCTCATCATCTTTTCAACCTACTACTGTCCCGAAAATTGGGTGTAATAGCAAAGGGTTTTGAGCTTGTTCAAAGGTGATTAAGGGTCTTAATTCCTAACAAGTTTAAGGGTGGTGTTGGTACTCAATAGCTTGAGGTTCTATCATCTTCTTGTTCTTCAATATCACCCTCAATTAACTTGAGGAGGTAATAATCTTCTTCTTATACTTGTTTTATATGTAAGCATGATTCATGACTTGATATTAATATGGAATTTAACTTAATGATTAAACAAATAAACATGAACTTATATTCATGCTTTCGCTTTCTTTAAATCATAAAAATGGTTTTATGAACATGTTTTTTTAAGAACATGTTGTTTATTAAAGTTGTTAAATTCCATCAATGGTATCTAGAGCCGAAGTCTATGGATTATGCTTCTTTTATTGTCTTTAAACCCACTATATTTGCATTCCAAGTACATGCATGAAAATGGAATACAAAAATTGTCTAGTTTGGGAGGGTGGATGGATTTGGCCGAATTCTTGGAGGATCCAAAATGGGTTTTGGTTCTTCCATTTTGGTCATTTTGTTGTATGTTGAAGTTCACAATCAAGCCTTGACCTTTTTGTTTGAATGGTTGCATGTTTGGATGATTATTAATAATTCATTTGGTATGTAATATTAATTCATTCATGTGGTTGTAATATTCATTCAATTTGGTTTGTAATTATATTATTTTGGTTATGTAATTTATTTTATTTGGTATGTAAAATAGATTAGGTTGTAATTTCATTTTTTTAGACAAAATGTATTAGGATATATTTTGTAAAATGATGAAGATAATGAAGACTTGAAGAACACAAGAAGAAGCATTTGGATGCAAGATTAAGTGGGAGATTTAAGATCTCCTACTTTGTGTTATAACCCCTTAACCGGTGGCATTTGTTTTCTACTAAACAAATGTCCACCAAAATGGCTTGATTGTGAACATATTGTTTTGAATGCTTGGTTGTTTATTGTATAATTGTGGATTGTATGTTTGTATGCTACAAGTTAATCACACAAGTTAACAACAAACAAAACTACAATTTAATTGGTTAAATTAGACGTTATTAACTACATGCAAAATGACAATTTAAATGGTTAAATTGAAATGGCAAAAGGACATTAATAAATGGTTATTAAGAACACTAAAAGGATCACACATATAAAATGGTTTAAATCATGTAATTGGCTTAATTACAAGACTTGAAAATGGATTTCAAATGAACCATACACTAAATGCATGTTGGTGTATGGCATAAAAGTTTTCTCAAACTAGAATTAATGAAAACTTAAAATCCCTTAATCAACAAGGCAAACAAGTTAAACGCCATCCTTTTATGTGACACTTAAAAATATTAGGGAACTCATAATGGGATAAAGGTCACCTAACCGTTATGAGCAAACTAATATGATTAAAGTGAATTTCGCATACTTGTGGGATAAAGGTCACCTAACCACTTGTATGTTAAATTTACATGTTTACACAAGTAGGACGACTTGATTTGGGAATCATGAACTTAGGGTTACCGAAGCATGAGGAACAAATAGGCGTTGATGGAATAAATATGCCATACAAAAGGATTGCATGATTCCATAACTTAGAAGTTACAAAAGGATTGCAATTGTCATATAATGACTACCTAGCTAAATCAAATGACAGGATAAAGGTCACCTAACCAAAATTTGGTGTACCGTTGGATTCTAAAATTTAATAAATATCAATTGGATTTAAAGGGTATTGATTGTTAAATTAAAATTGATACTTAAACAACTTTGTTAAATTTTGTAGATGGCTGCCAATAAAAACAACAACATTCCAAACGCACCTATCAACTTTAACAACCTATCGTTGAGGTCAATCCTCGAAAAAGAAAAACTCAACCATACGAACTTCATGGATTGGTTCCGCAATCTAAGAATTGTCCTCAACCTTGAGGATAGGGCGTATGTGTTGGAAGACCCCATTCCTGATCAACCGGACGAGGATGATATGGAAGGCATGGCTTATTGGGAGAAATATTGCACCGATTCGTTGCAAGTTTCTTGCCTAATACTTGGGACTATGATACCCGAAATTCAAAAGGATTTCGAGCATCATAGTGCATACGACATGATCACATAGTTGAAGGAGATGTTCCTTCAACAAGCTCGTGTCAAGCGCTTTGAAACGGTCCGAGCGCTTCATGCATGTCGGATGGATGACACCCAATCCGTTTCATCTTATGTCCTTAAGATGAAAAGCCTGATTGATCGAGCAAACCATCTAAATTGCAACGTGTCTAATGAATTAGCCACGGACCTTATCCTTAACTCATTGTAAAAGAGGTTTGACACATTCGTGTTAAACTATAACATGCATGGTTGGGATAAAAGCATTGGCGAATTACATGCCATGTTTAGGACGGTAGAAGCAAGCATGGGTAAAAGGGCTTCACCCGTGTTTACGATCAATGAAGGCGGGTCCAAAAACAATAACTCTTCTAAGCCAAAGGCAACTAAGAGGAAAGGACCCGCCTACCAAGGAAAGGGCAAGGGAAAGGGGAAGATGGTTACCCCAACCAACAACAAAAAGAAGCAAAAGGTTGCTGGTAAAGCTAACCCCAAGGAAGATCCGTGTTTTGGTTGCAGTGAGATGGGTCACTGGAAATGCAACTGTCTGATCTACCTTAAGGAGTTGAAGGAAAAGAGGGATGCAGGGCAAACCTCAGGTAATGTATATATGGTATACATTGAGCTTAGTATTACTTCTTCTAATACATGGGTATTAGACACAGGATGTGGAACTCACATTTGCAATTCTTTGTAGGGGTTCAAAAGAAGTGATCAAGATGCGGGAACAACAAGTCTCTTCATGGGAAATGTAGCAAGGGTGCAAGCGAAAGCTCAAGGAGACTTTGTTTTAAAGCTTCCAAGTGGTTTGGAGCTTACTTTAAAAAATGTTTGTATGCACCCGATTTATCACAAAACATTATTTCTGTATCCCGTTTGAAACAATATGGTTTTAATCTTAATTTCATTAATGATGATATCCATGTTTCTTTAGATAATGTGTTCTATTTCAAGGCTTTGTCTTCGAATGGTATTTATGAATTGGTTCATGATGACACATCATACAATAGCTCAATGTTCCATGCAAACACCAAGAAACTCAAAAGGGATTTGAGTGATTCCTACGTATGGCATTAATGCCTTGGTCATATAAACAAGAATCGAATGCATACACTTCAAAAGAATGGACTTTTGAAATCAAATGAACTAGACTCGTTTGATGTATGTGAATCTTGTTTACAAGGCAAAATGACTAAAGCACCTTTCAAATGGACCTATGAAAGGGCTAAAGACTTATTAGGATTAATACATTCGGATGTATGTGGACCTTTTAAGCCCATGACTAGGAAAGGTGAAAAATACTTCGTTACTTTCATTGATGACTTTAGTCGTTTCGGATATGTGTACTTGTTAAGACATAAGGACGAAACTTTTGAAGCATTCAAGGAATATCAAAACGAAGTACAAAATCAACGCAATAAGACAATCAAGGTACTTCGTACCGATAGAGGAGGTGAATACCTAAGCGATGCTTTCCAAGATCATCTTAGAAGTTGTGGGATTATCTCGCAACTTACTCCACCCGGGACACCACAGCTTAATGGTGTGTCCGAAAGGAGGAACTGAACCCTAATGGATATGGTTCGATCTATGATGGCTAGAAGCTCGTTACCTCTATCATTCTGGGGTTATTATCTATGCTCCGCAGCTCGTATTCTAAATATGGCCCCAACCAAGAAAGTGAAACGAACTCCTCATGAGATGTGGTTTGGAAAACCTCCATCTCTATCATACTTCAAGGTATGGGGATGTGAAGCTTATCCTAAGCGTTACGTCCTTAATAAGTTGAATGCTTAATCCACGAAGTGTATCTTCATAGGATATCCCAAGGATGATATGGGATACTATTTCTATGATCCAACCGAGCAAAATGTATTTGTTGCTCGAAAGGCTGAATTCCTTGAAACTAAGTTCCTATTGGAAGGAAATAGTGAAAGGAAGATAGATCTTAAAGAGGTTCAAGGTCAAGTAGATGATACACAATTGGTTGATGCTAGCACTCAACATGAAAATATTGAGAATGATCAAATAGATGATCAAAATACACAAGACGTTCGCAGATCTGGTAGGATTAGTAATCCTCCTGAGAGATATGGGTTTCTCATGGATGGTTGCTATGTGGTTGATTTGGATGAACCAACAAACTACCAAGATGCTTTATCAAGGATTGATAAAGATAAATGGCAGGAAGCCATGAACGCTGAGATGCAATCCATGTATGACAACCAAGTTTGGGAACTTGTTGAACAACCTACTGGCTCAAGGCTAGTTGATTGTAAATGGCTTTCAAAATGAAAACCGACATACATGGAAACTTGGATACATATAAAGCTAGACTTGTAGCAAAAGGTTTCACTCAAACTCAAGGGGTTGACTATGATGAAACTTTTTCGCCTGTGGCAATGCTAAAGTCTATTAGGATATTACTTGCCATTGCTGCTCATTATGATTATGAAATATGGCAAATGGATGTCAACACCGCTTTCCTGAATGGGCATCTTGAGGAAGATGTCTATATGGTCCAGCCTGAAGGTTTTGTTGATCCGAAATATCCTAAAAAGGTATGCAAGTTAAAGAAGTCAATCTACAGATTGAAACAAGCATCGAGAATGTTGAATCATCATTTTAATGAGGAAGCCAAGAAATTTGGCTTCATTAAAAATGGTGATGAAGCTTGTGTATACAAGAAGGCTAGTGGGAGCACAATCATGTTCCTTGTACTATATGTGGATGATATATTGTTATATGGAAATGATATTCCGGTAATGCAAAGTGTTAAAACTTGGCTAAGTAAATGCTTCTCCATTAAGGACCTTGGAGAAGCACAATACGTTTTGGGGATTGGGATCTACAGGGATAGATCGAAGAAACTGATAGGTTTGAATCAAAGTGCATACATTGAAAAGATCTTGAAAAGGTTCAAGATGGAGAACTCTAAGAAAGGTTTGGTACCTATTCAAAAGGGAACACTTCTCAGTTCATCTCAGTGCCCCACCACGAAAGATGAACATGAGAGAATGAAGAAAGTCCCATATGCGTCTGCCATTAGGTCAATCATGTATGCAATGATATGCACTAGACCGGATGTGTCATGCGCTCTTAACATGACAAGTAGATACCAGAATAACCCAGGAAACAGTCATTGGATTGCTATCAAAAGTATATTGAAATACCTTAGGAGGACTAAGGATATGTTTCTGATATATGGGTCTGGTGAGGAGGAACTCGCTGTAAAAGGTTACGTGGATGCGAGTTTCCAAACTGATTGAGATGATTCACGATCAAAATCCGGTTATGTCTTCATATTAAATGGAGGTGCGGTCTCTTGGAAGAGTTCAAAACAGGATGTTGTTGCTTTATCCACTACAGAGTCGGAGTACATCACTGCATCATTGGCAGCTCAGGAAGCTGCATGGATGAAGAAATTCATCGACGACTTAGGAGTAGTCCCTTCCATTCAAGACCCTCTTGAGATCTTTTATGACAACGAGGGTGCGATTGCTCAAATCAAAGAACCTCGTGCTCACCAAAAGACCCGTCACATTGAGCAGAGATTCAACTACATAAGGGATGAAGTTGAAAAGGGAAAGATATGTATTCGCAAAGTTCACACAGATCTTAACATAGCGGATCCACTCACGAAGCTCTTACATGTAGCAAAACATGCAGGACATGTCTGTGCATTAGGGCTTCAACATTCTAGTGATTGGTCATGATCTGTTTTAAGTATTGTAACGGAAAGAAATTGGTTCAAACTCATTAATATAATTATGGTATTAATTTATTAATATTGAGTCATGTTCCTATTTTGCGTATTTTATCCATGAATAAGAAATTATTCTAAATTCCATAGTCAATCACATTTGTGGGAACAAGTGTGAAGTTTAGACTATTATGAACTTAGATTGGTATACATTCACGGGATGAATGTGGGGCAAGGTTGCAACCAAGGTTCATAGATATTTGTGGGATACAAATATTGGAAGACCCGCCCTCAAGATTTACTAAATGGAGCCTTTATGGTTGATCACATGTAATCTTGAGTAAAGGCGAATATCATTGTATCCTCTGACCTGAGATACATATTAGGTTCAGATATTTGCCAAGTATTGTGCCTTGATTCTTTCCTTCGCTATTCTGAAATATGGTAGTTCATAAGGAAGAGCCAAGGTATAACGCGAGGTATATATTTAGGACGTATGTAGTCAAGATGGAATTTGTTCCTCTTATTCGTTGAGAGTCAGATGTCTACGGCCTGATAAAGTTAAATCTAGAAGAGAGTGATCACTCTGTGTCTCTTGGATTTAACATAACATCTAGGACAAAAGGAAATAATGAAAAATTCACCTATTCATATTCGAGATGGGAACTCGAAAGGAATGATCTTATTGAATGGCACAAAGTTATAACATGTTGGGGGTGATGGACGGTCGTTAGGTGGTATCCATCGCTTGCATTAATTTCTTATGTTTCTTGTGCAAGTGGGAGATTGAAGGTATTTCATATGCCTGAAAGACATATTAAATTAATGTGGCTAACATGTTATGATCCAAGTCGGGTTATACCCAATAACAAACTTACCGACACCTTATTCGTATTTGATCTTAACGATTGAATCATTGATTAAATACGCGACACCTGAATTTTAAGGAAAAGGTTTCTTAAATAATATTACTTGATATGTTTATATGAGTTATGGAATAACTTATCTAACAAGGATTTAATTATTTATAGGTTAAATAATTTATTAAGTTATGTTACATTTTATAAAATTGGTTTTACAAAATATACATAACAAATAATATACAACTTTATAAAATGTGTTTTATAAAATCATGTTTTATAAAAACTGATTTTATAAATTCAGTTTTTATATTCCACAAGTATATTATATGTGTTTAAATGGTAGTGGCATGGGGAGTTTAAGAACATGAACAAGATTCTTCATTGAAAGTGACATACTTTTCCAAGTCTCTATAAGCATGCTCCTTGACTAAATGCCATACCACACATGCAAAGATATCAAGTTTTAGTGCAAAAAAAAAACTGCCTCTGCAGCTGTTTTCAGTCGTGGCCTTTGAGGGTCAAAAGGAAGATCATTTTCTTCTTTGCAAGCTAGTTTTTCAAGTGTCAATTATGAAATGTCCCGTTCTTATTGATTAAAAACGTTCCATATTAATTGATTTCGTTGCGAGGTTTTGACCTCTATATGAGACGTTTTTCAAAGACTGCATTCATTTTAAAACAACCATAACCTTTATTTCATCAATAAAGGTTTAAAAAGCTTTACGTAGATTATCAAATAATGATAATCTAAAATATCCTGTTTACACATGACCATTACATAATGGTTTACAATACAAATATGTTACAACAAAATAAGTTTCTTGAATGTAGTTTTTACACAATATCATACAAGCATGGACTCCAAATCTCGTCCTTATTTAAGTATGCGACAGCGGAAGCTCTTAATAATCACCTGAGAATAAACATGCTTAAAACGTCAACAAAAATGTTGGTGAGTTATAGGTTTAACCTATATATATCAAATCATAATAATAGACCACAAGATTTCATATTTCAATACACATCCCATACATAGAGATAAAAATCATTCATATGGTGAACACCTGGTAACCGACATTAACAAGATGCATATATAAGAATATCCCCATCATTCCGGGACACCCTTCGGATATGATATAAATTTCGAAGTACTAAAGCATCCGGTACTTTGGATGGGGTTTGTTAGACCCAATAGATCTATCTTTAGGATTCGCGTCAATTAGGGTGTCTGTTCCCTAATTCTTAGATTACCAGACTTAATAAAAAGGGGCATATTCGATTTCGATAATTCAACCATAGAATGTAGTTTCACGTACTTGTGTCTATTTTGTAAATCATTTATAAAACCTGCATGTATTCTCATCCCAAAAATATTAGATTTTAAAAGTGGGACTATAACTCACTTTCACAGATTTTTACTTCGTCGGGAAGTAAGACTTGGCCACTGGTTGATTCACGAACCTATAACAATATATACATATATATCAAAGTATGTTCAAAATATATTTACAACACTTTTAATATATTTTGATGTTTTAAGTTTATTAAGTCAGCTGTCCTCGTTAGTAACCTACAACTAGTTGTCCACAGTTAGATGTACAGAACTAAATCGATAAATATTATCTTGAATCAATCCACGACCCAGTGTATACGTATCTCAGTATTGATCACAACTCAAACTATATATATTTTGGAATCAACCTCAACCCTGTATAGCTAACTCCAACATTCACATATAGAGTGTCTATGGTTGTTCCGAAATATATATAGATGTGTCGGCATGATAGGTCGAAACATTGTATACGTGTCTATGGTATCTCAAGATTACATAATATACAATACAAGTTGATTAAGTTATGGTTGGAATAGATTTGTTACCAATTTTCACGTAGCTAAAATGAGAAAAATTATCCAATCTTGTTTTACCCATAACTTCTTCATTTTAAATCCGTTTTGAGTGAATCAAATTGCTATGGTTTCATATTGAACTCTATTTTATGAATCTAAACAGAAAAAGTATAGGTTTATAGTCGGAAAAATAAGTTACAAGTCGTTTTTGTAAAGGTAGTCATTTCAGTCGAAAGAACGACGTCTAGATGACCATTTTAGAAAACATACTTCTACTTTGAGTTTAACCATAATTTTTGGATATAGTTTCATGTTCATAATAAAAATCATTTTCTCAGAATAACAACTTTTAAATCAAAGTTTATCATAGTTTTTAATTAACTAACCCAAAACAGCCCGCGGTGTTACTACGACGGCGTAAATCCGGTTTTACGGTGTTTTTCGTGTTTCCAGGTTTTAAATCATTAAGTTAGCATATCATATAGATATAGAACATGTGTTTAGTTGATTTTAAAAGTCAAGTTAGAAGGATTAACTTTTGTTTGCGAACAAGTTTAGAATTAACTAAACTATGTTCTAGTGATTACAAGTTTAAACCTTCGAATAAGATAGCTTTATATGTATGAATCGAATGATGTTATGAACATCATTACTACCTTAATTTCCTTGGATAAACCTACTGGAAAAGAGAAAAATGGATCTAGCTTCAATGGATCCTTGGATGGCTCGAAGTTCTTGAAGCAGAATCATGACACGAAAACAAGTTCAAGTAAGATCATCACTTGAAATAAGATTGTTATAGTTATAGAAATTGAACCAAAGTTTGAATATGATTATTACCTTGTATTAGAATGATAACCTACTATAAGAAACAAAGATTTCTTGAGGTTGGATGATCACCTTACAAGATTGGAGGTGAGCTAGCAAAGTTGAAAGTATTCTTGATTTTATGAAACTAGAACTTTTGGAATTTATGAAGAACACTTAGAACTTGAAGATAGAACTTGAGAGAGATTAATTAGATGAAGAAAATTGAAGAATGAAAGTGTTTGTAGGTGTTTTTGGTCGTTGGTGTATGGATTAGATATAAAGGATATGTAATTTTGTTTTCATGTAAATAAGTCATGAATGATTACTCATATTTTTGTAATTTTATGAGATATTTCATGCTAGTTGCCAAATGATGGTTCCCACATGTGTTAGGTGACTCACATGGGCTGCTACGAGCTGATCATTGGAGTGTATATACCAATAGTACATACATCTAAAAGCTGTGTATTGTACGAGTACGAATACGGGTGCATACGAGTAGAATTGTTGATGAAACTGAACGAGGATGTAATTGTAAGCATTTTTGTTAAGTAGAAGTATTTTGATAAGTGTATTGAAGTCTTTCAAAAGTGTATAAATACATATTAAAACACTACATGTATATACATTTTAACTGAGTCGTTAAGTCATCGTTAGTCGTTACATGTAAGTGTTGTTTTGAAACCTTTAGGTTAACGATCTTGTTAAATGTTGTTAACCCAATGTTTATAATATCAAATGAGATTTTAAATTATTATATTATCATGATATTATCATGTATGAATATCTCTTAATATGATATATATACATTAAATGTCGTTACAACGATAATCGTTACATATATGTCTCGTTTCAAAATCATTAAGTTAGTAGTCTTGTTTTTACATATGTAGTTCATTGTTAATATACTTAATGATATGTTTAATTATCATAATATAATGTTAACTATATATATAACCATATATATGTCATCATATAGTTTTTACAAGTTTTAACGTTCGTGAATCACCGGTCAACTTGGGTGGTCAATTGTCTATATGAAACCTATTTCAATTAATCAAATCTTAAAAAGTTTGATTGCTTAACATGTTGGAAACATTTAATCATGTAAATATCAATCTCAATTAATATATATAAACATGGAAAAGTTCGGGTCACTACAGTACCTACCCGTTAAATAAATTTCGTCCCAAAATTTTAAGCTGTTGAAGGTGTTGACGAATCTTCTGGAAATAGATGCGGGTATTTCTTCTTCATCTGATCTTCACGCTCCCAGGTGAACTCGGGTCCTCTACGAGCATTCCATCGAACCTTAACAATTGGTATCTTGTTTTGCTTAAGTCTTTTAACCTCACGATCCATTATTTCGACGGGTTCTTCGATGAATTGGAGTTTTTCGTTGATTTGGATTTCATCTAACGGAATAGTGAGATCTTCTTTAGCAAAACATTTCTTCAAATTCGAGACGTGAAAAGTGTTATGTACAGCCGCGAGTTGTTGAGGTAACTCAAGTCGGTAAGCTACTGGTCCGACACGATCAATAATCTTGAATGGTCCAATATACCTTGGATTTAATTTCCCTCGTTTACCAAATCGAACAACGCCTTTCCAAGGTGCAACTTTAAGCATGACCATCTCTCCAATTTCAAATTCCATATCTTTTCTTTTAATGTCAGCGTAGCTCTTTTGTCGACTTTGGGCGGTTTTCAATCGTTGTTGAATTTGGATGATCTTCTCGGTAGTTTCTTTTATAATCTCTAGACCCGTAATCTGTCTATCCCCCACTTCACTCCAACAAATCGGAGACCTGCACTTTCTACCATAAAGTGCTTCAAACGGCGCCATCTCAATGCTTGAATGGTAGCTGTTGTTGTAGGAAAATTCTGCTAATGGTAGATGTCGATCCCAACTGTTTCCGAAATCAATAACACATGCTCGTAGCATGTCTTCAAGCGTTTGTATCGTCCTTTCACTCTGCCCATCAGTTTGTGGATGATAGGCAGTACTCATGTCTAGACGAGTTCCTAATGCTTGCTGTAATGTCTGCCAGAATCTTGAAATAAATCTGCCATCCCTATCAGAGATAATAGAGATTGGTATTCCATGTCTGGAGACGACTTCCTTCAAATACAGTCGTGCTAACTTCTCCATCTTATCATCTTCTCTTATTGGCAGGAAGTGTGCTGATTTGGTGAGACGATCAACTATTACCCAAATAGTATCAAAACCACTTGCAGTCCTTGGCAATTTAATGATGAAATCCATGGTAATGTTTTCCCATTTCCATTCCGGGATTTCAGGTTGTTGAAGTAGACCTGATGGTTTCTGATACTCAGCTTTGACCTTAGAACACGTCAAACATTCTCCTACGTATTTAGCAACATCGGCTTTCATACCCGGCCACCAAAAATGTTTCTTGAGATCCTTGTACATCTTCCCCGTTCCAGGATGTATTGAGTATCTGGTTTTATGAGCTTCTCTAAGTACCATTTCTCTCATATCTCCAAATTTTGGTACCCAAATCCTTTCAGCCCTATACCGGGTTCCGTCTTCCCGAATATTAAGATGCTTCTCCGATCCTTTGGGTATTTCATCCTTTAAATTTCCCTCTTTTAAAACTCCTTGTTACGCCTCCTTTATTTGAGTAGTAATGTTATTATGAATCATTATATTCATAGATTTTACTCGAATGGGTTCTCTGTCCTTCCTGCTCAAGGCATCGGCTACCACATTTGCCTTCCCCGGATGGTAACGAATCTCAAAGTCGTAATCATTCAATAATTCAATCCACCTACGCTGCCTCATATTCAGTTGTTTCTGATTAAATATGTGTTGAAGACTTTTGTGGTCGGTATATATAATACTTTTGACCCCATATAAGTAGTGCCTCCAAGTCTTTAATGCAAAAACAACCGCGCCTAATTCCAAATCATGCGTCGTATAATTTTGTTCGTGAATCTTCAATTGTCTAGACGCATAAGCAATCACCTTCGTTCGTTGCATTAATACACAACCGAGACCTTGCTTTGATGCATCACAATAAATCACAAAATCATTATTCCCTTCAGGCAATGACAATATAGGTGCCGTAGTTAGCTTTTTCTTCAATAACTGAAACGCTTTCTCTTGTTCATCATTCCATTCAAATTTCTTCCCTTTATGCGTTAATGCAGTCAAGGGTTTTGCTATTCTGGAAAAGTCTTGGATGAACCTTCTGTAGTAACCAGCTAGTCCTAAAAACTGGCGTATGTGTTTCGGAGTTTTCGGGGTTTCCCACTTTTCAACAGTTTCTATCTTTGCCGGATCCACCTTAATACCTTCTTTGTTCACTATGTGACCGAGGAATTGAACTTCTTCCAACCAAAATGCACACTTTGAAAACTTAGCGTACAATTCTTCCTTCCTCAATACTTCTAACACCTTTCTCAAATGTTCACCGTGTTCTTGGTCATTCTTTGAGTAAATAAGTATGTCATCAATGAAAACAATGACAAACTTGTCAAGGTATGGTCCACACACTCGGTTCATAAGGTCCATGAACACAGCTGGTGCATTAGTTAAACCAAGCGGCATGACCATAAACTCGTAATGACCGTAACGTGTTCTGAAAGCAGTCTTTGGAATATCATCTTCTTTCACCCGCATTTGATGATACCCGGAACGTAAGTCAATCTTTGAATTAACAGACGAGCCTTGTAGTTGATCAAATAAGTCGTCGATTCTCGGTAGTGGGTAGCGGTTCTTGATGGTAAGTTTGTTCAACTCTCGGTAGTCGATACACAACCTGAATGTACCATCTTTCTTCTTGACAAACAAAACAGGAGCTCCCCACGGTGATGTGCTTGGTCGAATGAAACCACGCTCTAAAAGTTCTTGTAATTGGCTTTGCAGTTCTTTCATCTCGCTGGGTGCGAGTCTGTAAGGATCACGAGCTATTGGTGCAGCTCCTGGTACAAGATCTATTTGAAATTCAACGGATCGATGTGGGGGTAATCCCGGTAATTCTTTCGAAAATACATCGGGAAATTCTTTTGCAATGGGAACATCATTGATGCTCTTTTCTTCAGTTTGTACTTTCTCGACGTGTGCTAGAACAGCATAGCAACCTTTTCTTATTAGTTTTTGTGCCTTCAAATTACTAATAAGATGTAGCTTCGTGTTGCCCTTTTCTCCGTACACCATTAAGGGTTTTCCTTTTTCTCGTATAATGCGAATTGCATTTTTGTAACAAACGATCTCCGCTTTCACTTCTTTCAACCAGTCCATACCGATTATCACATCAAAACTCCCTAACTCTACTGGTATCAAATCAATCTTAAATGTTTCGCTAACCAGTTTAATTTCTCGATTCCGACATATATTATCTGCTGAAATTAATTTACCATTTGCTAATTCGAGTAAAAATTTACTATCCAAAGGCGTCAATGGACAACTTAATTTAGCACAAAAATCTCTACTCATATAGCTTCTATCCGCACCTGAATCAAATAAAACGTAAGCAGATTTATTGTTAATAAGAAACGTACCCGTAACAAGCTCCGGGTCTTCCTGTGCCTCTACCGCATTAATATTGAAAACTCTTCCACGGCCTTGTCCATTCGTGTTCTCCTGGTTCGGGCAATTTCTAATAATGTGGCCTGGTTTTCCACATTTATAACAAACTACATTGGCATAACTTACTCCGACACTACTTGCTCCGCCATTACTCGTTCCGACACCATTTGTTCCTTTCGTTCTATTAACCCCTGGTCCGTAGACCTCACACTTCGCCGCGCTATGACCATTTCTTTTACACTTGTTGCAAAATTTGGTGCAGAACTCCGAGTGATTCTTTTCACACCTTTGGCATAGCTGCTTCTGATTGTTGTTGTTGTTGCGGTTATTATTGTTGTTGGGATGATTGTTGTAGTTGCTGTTGTTGTTGTTGTTGTTGTTGTTGTTGTTGGACCGTTTGTTGTAGTTGCGATTGATGTTGCGATTGTTGGGATAATTGTTGTGATTATTGTTGTAATTGCTGTTGTTGTTGTATTGGTGATTCTTATCACCGTTTTCCTCCCACTTTCTTTTGACTTGCTTCACATTGGCCTCTTCAGCAGTCTGTTCTTTAATTCTTTCTTCAATCTGGTTCACTAGTTTGTGAGTCATTCTACATGCCTGTTGTATGGAGGCGGGCTCGTGTGAACTTATATCTTCTTGGATTCTTTCCGGTAATCCTTTCACAAACGCGTCGATCTTCTCTTCCTCATCCTCGAATGCTCCCGGACACAATAGGCACAATTCTGTGAATCGTCTTTCGTACGTGGTAATATCAAATCCTTGGGTTTGTAACCCTCTAAGTTCTGTCTTGAGCTTATTGACCTCGGTTCTGGGACGGTACTTCTCGTTCATCAAGTGCTTGAATGCTGACCACGGTAGTGCGTACGCATCATCTTGTCCCACTTGCTCTAGATAGGTATTCCACCATGTTAACGCAGACCCTGTGAAGGTATGCGTAGCGTACTTCACTTTGTCCTCTTCAGTACACTTACTTATGGCAAACACCGATTCAGCCTTCTCGGTCCACCGTTTCAATCCGATCGGTCCTTCGGTTCCATCAAATTCCAAAGGTTTGCAGGCAGTGAATTCTTTGTAGGTGCATCCTACACGATTTCCTGTACTGCTAGATCCAAGGTTATTGTTGGTATGTAGCGCAGCCTGTACTGCGGCTATGTTTGAAGCTAGAAAAGTACGGAATTCCTCTTCATTCATATTCACGGTGTGTCGAGTAGTCGGTGCCATTTCCTTCAAAATAGTTAAATGGAACAAGTTAATCATACAGAATATTAAGAGTAGTTAATAGTATTTCGTAGCATAATATGAACTCATTTATAAAAGCTTTTTCTTCATATTAGCGTTTTATAAGTTTAAATTCGGGTAGTACCTACCCGTTAAGTTCATACTTAGTAGCTAATATACAATTCAACTACTACAATTCTATATGAAAAACTGATTATAATAATATTTCGCGTTCAAACTTTTATACAATATTTTACAAACTTACATTACCGCTTATTTTACATAAAGCATAAAATATAGCACACAATAACTTTGATACAAGATAGTTGTGAAGACAATTCTAGCTAGTACACAAGTCGTTCAGCAAAGGCAATAAAGACACGTAATTCATACGTCCAGAAACAAGTCATGCATTCTGGTTTTACTAGGACTACTTCCCATCCTTGGTCTTGTGCAACATAACTGTTATGGCCGTTGATAAGACAGCGTGTTGTAACGTCATCAAAGGGACGAGGGTTACGTAATGACCAACAGTCTCGTAATAACCTAAAAACCTCATTTCTTACCCCAATTACCGACTCCGTCACTTGTGGAAACGTTTTGTTTAATAGTTGTAGCCCGATGTTCTTGTTCTCACTTTGGTGAGAAGCGAACATTACTAATTCGTAAGCATAACATGCTTCTTTATGTTGCATGTTAGCCGCTTTTTCTAAATCACGAAGTCCAATATTCGGATATATTGAGTCAAAATAATTTATTAACCCGTTGCGTAAAATAGCATTTGGGTTCCCCGCAATATATGCGTCAAAGTAAACACATCGTAACTTATGGGTTTCCCAATGTGATATCCCCCATCTTTCAAACGAAAGTCTCTTATAAACCAAGACATTCTTGGAACGTTCTTCGAATGTCTTACAAACTGATCTCGCCTTAAATAGTTGTGCCGAGGAATTCTGGCCGACTCTAGACAAGATTTCATCAATCATGTCTCCGGGTAGGTCTCTTAAAATATTGGGTTGTCTATCCATTTTGTGTTTTTAAACTGTAAAATAGACAAGAGTTAGATTCATAAAAAAATACTTATTAATACAAGAAATTTTTACATATATCATAAAGCATAAGAACACTATATTACATATATTACACCACACGAATACAACTATCTTATTCCGACTCGCTCATTTCTTCTTCTTCGGTTTTGGTTCGTTTTGCCAAGTTTCTAGGGATATATGATGTTCCCCTAATACGAGCCGTCGTTGTCCACATTGGTTTAGAAAAACCTGGTGGTTTAGAGGTTCCCGGGTCATTGTTACAACTTAAGGACTTCGGGGGTTGACGATACATATAAAGTTCATCGGGGTTGGAATTAGATTTCTCTATTTTTATGCCCTTTCCCTTATTATTTTCTTTTGCCTTTTTAAATTCAGTTGGGGTAATTTCTATAACATCATCGGAATTCTCGTCGGAATCCGATTCATCGGAGAATTGGTAATCCTCCCAATATTTTGCTTCCTTGGCGGAAACACCATTGACCATAATTAACTTTGGTCGGTTGGTTGAGGATTTTCTTTTACTTAACCGTTTTATTATTTCCCCCACTGGTTCTATTTCTTCATCCGATTCCGATTCTTCTTCCGGTTCCGATTCTTCTTCCGGTTCCGACTCTTCTTCCGGTTCCTCTTCGGGAACTTGTGAATCAGTCCACAAATCATTCCAATTTACATTTGACTCTTCATTATTATTAGGTGAGTCAATGGGACTTGTTCTAGAGGTAGACATCTATCACATAATATCAAACACGTTAAGAGATTAATATATCACATAATATTCATATGTTAAAAATATATAGTTTCCAACAAAAATGTTAAATCATTTTTAAAGAAAACACGGTCGAAGTCCAGACTCACTAATGCATCCTAACAAACTCGATAAGACACACTAATGCAAATTTTCTGGTTCTCTAAGACCAACGCTCAGATACCAACTGAAATGTCCCGTTCTTATTGATTAAAAACGTTCCATATTAATTGATTTCGTTGCGAGGTTTTGACCTCTATATGAGACATTTTTCAAAGACTGCATTCATTTTAAAACAACCATAACCTTTATTTCATCAATAAAGGTTTAAAAAGCTTTACGTAGATTATCAAATAATGATAATCTAAAATATCCTGTTTACACATGACCATTACATAATGGTTTACAATACAAATATGTTACAACAAAATAAGTTTCTTGAATGTAGTTTTTACACAATATCATACAAGCATGGACTCCAAATCTCGTCCTTATTTAAGTATGCGACAGCGGAAGCTCTTAATAATCACCTGAGAATAAACATTCTTAAAACGTCAACAAAAATGTTGGTGAGTTATAGGTTTAACCTATATATATCAAATCATAATAATAGACCACAAGATTTCATATTTCAATACACATCCCATACATAGAGATAAAAATCATTCATATGGTGAACACCTGGTAATCGACATTAACAAGATGCATATATAAGAATATCCCCATCATTCCGGGACACCCTTCGGATATGATATAAATTTCGAAGTACTAAAGCATCCGGTACTTTGGATGGGGTTTGTTAGACCCAATAGATCTATCTTTAGGATTCACGTCAATTAGGGTGTCTGTTCCCTAATTCTTAGATTACCAGACTTAATAAAAAGGGGCATATTCGATTTCGATAATTCAACCATAGAATGTAGTTTCACGTACTTGTGTCTATTTTGTAAATCATTTATAAAACCTGCATGTATTCTCATCCCAAAAATATTAGATTTTAAAAGTGGGACTATAACTCACTTTCACAGATTTTTACTTCGTCGGGAAGTAAGACTTGGCCACTGGTTGATTCACGAACCTATAACAATATATACATATATATCAAAGTATGTTCAAAATATATTTACAACACTTTTAATATATTTTGATGTTTTAAGTTTATTAAGTCAGCTGTCCTCGTTAGTAACCTACAACTAGTTGTCCACAGTTAGATGTACAGAACTAAATCGATAAATATTATCTTGAATCAATCCACGACCGAGTGTATACGTATCTCAGTATTGATCACAACTCAAACTATATATATTTTGGAATCAACCTCAACCCTGTATAGCTAACTCCAACATTCACATATAGAGTGTCTATGGTTGTTCCGAAATATATATAGATGTGTCGACATGATAGGTCGAAACATTGTATACGTGTCTATGGTATCTCAAGATTACATAATATACAATACAAGTTGATTAAGTTATGGTTGGAATAGATTTGTTACCAATTTTCACGTAGCTAAAATGAGAAAAATTATCCAATCTTGTTTTACCCATAACTTCTTCATTTTAAATCCGTTTTGAGTGAATCAAATTGCTATGGTTTCATATTGAACTCTATTTTATGAATCTAAACAGAAAAAGTATAGGTTTATAGTCGGAAAAATAAGTTACAAGTCGTTTTTGTAAAGGTAGTCATTTCAGTCGAAAGAACGACGTCTAGATGACCATTTTAGAAAACATACTTCCACTTTGAGTTTAACCATAATTTTTGGATATAGTTTCATGTAAATAATAAAAATCATTTTCTCAGAATAACAACTTTTAAATCAAAGTTTATCATAGTTTTTAATTAACTAACCCAAAACAGCCCGCGGTGTTACTACGACGGCGTAAATCCGGTTTTACGGTGTTTTCGTGTTTCCAGGTTTTAAATCATTAAGTTAGCATATCATATAGATATAGAACATGTGTTTAGTTGATTTTAAAAGTCAAGTTAGAAGGATTAACTTTTGTTTGCGAACAAGTTTAGAATTAACTAAACTATGTTCTAGTGATTACAAGTTTAAACCTTCGAATAAGATATCTTTATATGTATGAATCGAATGATGTTATGAACATCATTACTACCTTAATTTCCTTGGATAAACCTACTGGAAAAGAGAAAAATGGATCTAGCTTCAATGGATCCTTGGATGGCTCGAAGTTCTTGAAGCAGAATCATGACACGAAAACAAGTTCAAGTAAGATCATCACTTGAAATAAGATTGTTATAGTTATAGAAATTGAACCAAAGTTTGAATATGATTATTACCTTGTATTAGAATGATAACCTACTGTAAGAAACAAAGATTTCTTGAGGTTGGATGATCACCTTACAAGATTGGAGGTGAGCTAGCAAACTTGAAAGTATTCTTGATTTTATGAAACTAGAACTTTTGGAATTTATGAAGAACACTTAGAACTTGAAGATAGAACTTGAGAGAGATTAATTAGATGAAGAAAATTGAAGAATGAAAGTGTTTGTAGGTGTTTTTGGTCGTTGGTGTATGGATTAGATATAAAGGATATGTAATTTTGTTTTCATGTAAATAAGTCATGAATGATTACTCATATTTTTGTAATTTTATGAGATATTTCATGCTAGTTGCCAAATGATGGTTCCCACATGTGTTAGGTGACTCACATGGGCTGCTAAGAGCTGATCATTGGAGTGTATATACCAATAGTACATACATCTAAAAGCTGTGTATTGTACGAGTACGAATACGGGTGCATACGAGTAGAATTGTTGATGAAACTGAACGAGGATGTAATTGTAAGCATTTTTGTTAAGTAGAAGTATTTTGATAAGTGTATTGAAGTCTTTCAAAAGTGTATAAATACATATTAAAACACTACATGTATATACATTTTAACTGAGTCGTTAAGTCATCGTTAGTCGTTACATGTAAGTGTTGTTTTGAAACCTTTAGGTTAACGATCTTGTTAAATGTTGTTAACCCAATGTTTATAATATCAAATGAGATTTTAAATTATTATATTATCATGATATTATCATGTATGAATATCTCTTAATATGATATATATACATTAAATGTCGTTACAACGATAATCGTTACATATATGTCTCGTTTCAAAATCATTAAGTTAGTAGTCTTGTTTTTACATATGTAGTTCATTGTTAATATACTTAATGATATGTTTAATTATCATAATATAATGTTAACTATATATATAACCATATATATGTCATCATATAGTTTTTACAAGTTTTAACGTTCGTGAATCACCGGTCAACTTGGGTGGTCAATTGTCTATATGAAACCTATTTCAATTAATCAAGTCTTAAAAAGTTTGATTGCTTAACATGTTGGAAACATTTAATCATGTAAATATCAATCTCAATTAATATATATAAACATGGAAAAGTTCGGTTCACTACAAATTAATCCTAACATAAGTACTAGGTGTTGGTATCAAGTTTGGGGTATAATCTCTTGAGGTTTCATGCTTTTGAGGCTTGCATTCTCATCATCTTTTCAACCTACTGCTATCCAGAAAATTAGGTGTAATAGCAAAGGGTTTTGAGCTTGTTCAAAGGTGATTAAGGGTCTTAATTCCTAACAAGTTTAAGGGTGGTGTTGGTACACAATAGCTTGAGGTTCTATCATCTTCTTGTTCTTCAATATCACCCTCAATTAACTTGAGGAGGTAATAATCTTCTTCTTATACTTGTTTTATATGTAAGCATGATTCATGACTTGATATTAATATGGAATTTAACTTAATGATTAAACAAATAAACATGAACTTATATTCATGCTTCCGCTTTCTTTAAATCATAAAAATGGTTTTATGAACATGTTTTTTTAAGAACATGTTGTTTATTAAGGTTGTTAATTTCCATCATATACATCCTATACATAGATATAAAAATCATTCATATGGTGAATACCTGGTAACCGACATTAACAAGATGCATATAGAATATCCCCATCATTCCGGGACACCCATCAGACATGATAATTTCAAAGTACTAAAGCATTCTAAATTCCAGAATGGGGCTTGTTGGGCTCGATAGATCTATCTTTAGGATTCGCGTCAATTTGGGGGTCTGTTCCCAAATTCTTAGGCTACCAAGCTAAAAAGGGGCATATTCGGCTTCGATCATTTACCCATATAATGTAGTTTCATTTACTTGTGTCTATTTCATAAAACATTTATAAAATTGCATGTATTCTCATCCCAAAATATTAGATTTTAAAAGTGAGACTATAACTCACTTTCACAGATTTTTTACTTCGTCGGAAAGTAAGACTTGGCCACTGGTCGATTCACGAACCTATAACAAATATGTACATATATATCAAAGTATGTTCAAAATATATTTACAACATTTTTAATATGTTTTAATGTTTTAAGTTTATTAAGTCAGCTGTCCTCGTTAGTAACCTACAACTAGTTATCCATAGTTAGATGTACAGAAATAAATCGATATATGTTATCTTGAATCAATCCAAATCCTGTATAGCTAACTCAGACATTACTGCATATAGAGTGTCTATGGTTGTTCCAAATAATATATATAGATGGGTCAATATGATATGTCAAAACATTTGCATACGTGTCTATGGTATCCCAAGATTACATAATATATTAGAATACATGTATGATACAATATAAATTAGCTAGGATATGATTAATATAGATTTGTTACCAATTTTCACGTAGCTACAACAAGCAAAATTATCCAATCTTGTTTTACCCATAACTTCTTCGTTTTAAATCTGTTTTGAGTGATTCAAGTTGCTATGGTTTCATATTTAACTTAAGTTTATGAATCTAAACAGAAAAGTATAAGTTTATAGTCATAAATACAAGTTACAAGTTGTTTTTATAAAGGTACTCATTTCAGTCGAAAGAACGACGTCTAGATGACAATTTTGGAAAACATACTTCCACTTTGAGTTTAACCATGATTTTTGGATATAGTTTCATGTTCATAAGAAAAATCATTTTCCCAGAAGAATAGCTTTTAAATCAAAGTTTATCATAGTTTTTAATTAACTAACCCAAAACAGCCCGCGGTGTTACTACGACGGCGTGTATCCGGTTTTACGGTGTTTTTAGTGTTTTCAGGTTTTAAATCATTAAGTTTGCATATCATATAGATATATAACATGTGTCTAGTTGATTTTAAAAGTCAAGTTATAAGGATTAACTTTTGTTTGCGAACAAGTTTAGAATTAACTAAACTATGTTCTGGTGATTACAAGTTTAAAACTTCGAATAAGGTAGTTTTATACATATGAATCGAATGATGTTATGAACATCATTACTATCTCAGGTTTTGTGGATAAACCTACTAGAAATGAGAAAAATAGATCTAACTTCAAAGGATCCTTGGATGGCTTGAAAGTTCTTGAAGCAAAATCATGACACGAAAACAAGTTCAAATAAGATTTCCACTCTAAATAAGATTGTTGAAGTTATAGAAATTGAATCAAAGTTTGAATATGAGTATTACCTTATATTAGAAAGATATCTTACTATAAATAAGAAAGATTTCTTGAGGTTGTATGATCACTCAAAGTGGATTTGCAAGATTGGAAGTAAGCTAGCAAACTTGGAAGTGTTGTTGGTGTGTTCTTGAGTAGTTGTTTTATAACTTGGTTTATGTATTGATTTATGAACTAGATTGAGCTAGATTTTGTTGAAGATAATAAAGAACACTTAGAACAAAGGAAGAACACTTGAGAGAGAGTAATTTGATTCAAGAAAATTGCAAAGTGAAAGTGTTTGTGAGCTCCCTCATTCACGTGAACTTAGACTCTCCATATAGGCTCCATTAGTTTGTAATTTTGTGAGATATTTCATGCTAGATGTTAAATGATGGTTAACAGATGGTTAGGTGACTCACATGGTCTACTAAGAGCTGATCATTGGAGTGTATATACTAATAGTAAATACATTTAAAAGCTATGTATTGTACGAGTACAAATACGAGTGCATACGAGTAGAATTGTTGATGAAAATGAATGAGGATGTAATTGTAAGCATTTTTGTTAAGTAGAAGTACTTTGATAAGTGTCTTGAAGTCTTTCAAAAGTGTATGAATACATATTAAAACACTACATGTATATACATTTTAACTGAGTCGTTAAGTCATCGTTAGTCGTTACATGTAAGTGTTGTTTTGAAACCTTTAGGTTAACGATCTTGTTAAATGTTGTTAACCCATTGTTTATTATATCTAAAGAGATGTTAAATTATTACATTATCATGATATTATGATGTATTAATATATCTTAATATGATATATATACATTTAAATGTCGTTACAACGATAATCGTTACATATATGCCTCGTTTCGAAATGCTTAAGTTAGTAGTCTTGTTTTTACATATGTAGTTCATTGTTAATATACTTAATGATATGTTTACTTATCATAATATCATGTCAACTATATATATATATCCATATATATGACATCATATAGTTTTTACAAGTTTTAACGTTCGTGAATCACCGGTCAACTTGGGTGGTCAATTGTCTATATGAAACCTATTTTAATTAATCAAGTCTTAACAAGTTTGATTGGTTAACATGTTGGAAACACTTAATCATATAAATATCAATTTTATTTAATATATATATTAACATGGAAAAGTTCGGGTCAATACGTATAATATACATATATATGTAAAAGTAAGATATGTGGGATCCAAAATAATTTACATGTATGTCTTATTATGCACCTAATTAAGTCCGTGATTATTAATTTGGATTTAACCTGCCGACAGAAATTAGGGATAGTCTTTCATACTCCGTTGTTAAATCAGTGGCGAAATAAAAGTCACTGAAAAATCCCATATTTTTAAATTAACTATCTTTAATTATTCTAATCATTATGGTATAAAATTGATCATTAAATATTTAAATAAAAATTAAATCAACTGCCCGCTCTCGATCCATGATTAAAAATATAAAAAGTGTTAAAATTTAATAATTAGGTCCTAAATATACTTTTAATAAGCCTATAATTTATATAACTCATTTTTGGATCACCGTTTATTGTAAAATCACATAAGTTCCTTTTTAACTCGTTTACTATCAATCGAAGGACAATTGAGTGTTACCGTCGTTTACTAAATAACTTCAAAATCACAAAATATATATTTAATATACTTTATTTATATATATAGATATGTTTTAAATAATAATTATCATAATATCATAATTTATTTTAATAACAACAACGTATAATATTTAAAATTTTATTTCTAATTATTAATTATATATATATATATATACACACATATCTATTTACAATTAATTATTCGTGAATCGTCGGGAAAGGTCAAAGGTCAATTGAATATATGAAACAGTTCAAAATTTTTGAGACTCAATCTAACAGACTTTGCTTATCGTGTAAAAAATATTAAATCGTATCGAGAGTTTGATTTAAAATAAGTCAAAATTTTCCGTGTCATCACGGTACCTACCCGTTAAATAAATTCCGTCCTGAAATTTGAATGTGATCTTCATGGCTAACAATAAAAATGTTTTCATGATGAATATGAGTTGATAAATAGAGTTTCATCATTATTAATTAATATAGATAAAACAATTCTATTATATGAAGCGTATGAGTGAAGCGGTCACAAAAGATTGAGATAGAGATTTAACTTTTGACGTAGTCATGGTGGATTTCTGGAATTCAAGGAATTTTGACAAATTCTACGTAATCTATATAAGACTTGATTCTTCAGAATTCAAGGAAATTATGATCCTCTTTGATTAAATGCGGTCATCTGCCTTGATTTCTTTATCTGATATTTTGCTATAAATTCACCTCTTCTGTTCCATTATTTTCACCACTCTCATCTTACTTCCCTTAATTCCAACTTTCAAAAGATTATGAAAATGCTCAATCCAGTTTTGGTCCTTGACCTTATATTGACTATCGTGACAATCATCCTTCTTTTTCAACTCCCACCGGAGGAATCTGTTTACTTCTATCTCGCTCTTGGGGTAGTGTTTTCATAATCCTTCCTTGCATTTATCTTTCCATAATTATTGACATCTACGGTTAATGATATTTTCTGTTTGCTGCGATTTATACTCCCCTTTCTATTTCGGAGCTTCATGCTTTTGTTTTCTTTTCGCAAGTAATGGTCCTGAATTCGTAGTTATGAATTTTGGAATGAACATAGTTAATGTTCTAAGAAAGAAATTGTAATAGCACGATCTTGATTTGTCAAATTACCAGAATATCCGGAAAAATAGAACTATCAAGAAGATATGTTCTTAATATGTTTGGAGACTAGGTAGAATGTAAGAGTCGTGTAACATGGCACATGATGACGGTATGGTCTGTGAATCATCATGTTTCATTAGAAACTCAGCATAACTTACTGTAATATAATCACGTTGATCAAGTTTCATTATATTATACTAACTCATGCTTCAGTTCCCAACACTCCTTCAAAAACATCCATAATTTAAACTCGAAGGTTTACAGAATATAGAACCTAAACAGTTTCCTTTATGATGTAATACAGATAACGCAAAGAGATAAATAATCTTGGAAAATGATGGTATCTTCAGAAATATCAAGGATATTTATACTGAAAGATTTGATGATGTTTTAGAATTTTAAAATATCTGGAATCAAAGGTTGATACGAGAAATTTATCTGCGAAGGTTTAGAATAAGGAGTAAGGTGTTTGCTAACGATTTCAGTAGACACTGAATTATTTGGATTCTTTGAAGGTAGATTTCATCTTTGTGATTTGTCCACAGCCTCCTTCATAGTTTGCTCAATCCGTTTTCCAGTACCAAACCTTCTCTTTTTCTGAGCTTTGCCAACACACTATTCTTTATCATTAAACTCTCGACTATTAAGGTCATTTACAGTTTTTTTTGCTGCTTCATCAGCATTTTTCCAAAATTCGGAGAACTAGTTCGTAGTTTAGGGTGTTTTTCAGAAACTTCACATTTGAAGTATGTAAGTCTAGGAGATAGACGTTATATGTGTGTGTGTATATATATATATATATATATATATATATATATATATATATATATATATATATATATATATATATATATATAACTGTTGGCGTAGAATTGCTGCGAGATTCAAAATACTAATTGCTGATTCTCAGTAATTGGTATGGCAATTATCGTTACAAGATACAGATGAGTAGATGATAGGGTTTCAATGAATAAGTGTAGTGATTTTTCGGAGAGGCTTAAGTCAAAGAGTAATGAAGTTGTTGATACGTTTACTGTTAATATGGTGGAATGTAAAAGGTTCCTCGATAACGATGGTGACAAGAAAACGTATCTATCAAGGTTATAATAAGGCTAGTCCGTCTGAAAAGTCAAAGTTGACTTGCTGGAGCTGTGACAGAATTTGCTACTTTGAAAAGGGATCGCAAAGTTATTTTTGATAATAACTGCCAAGGGATCATGGATTCGTTTTAAATTTCTATTTAGATTTCGAGAGTTCTCCAGGTGCATGATTATTGCCTAAATCTTTCTTCTCCTAGATAACGTGTGGTTGGTTCATCCTCCCGGATGGTTCATTAATTGAGGTGTTTTCAAGAATCATGAAGGGTTTGAATGCAGATTGTAATTGTCAATATACATATGATGTTCTAGGTTTTTGAATGATACGAATATTTTTTCTGGGTTCTATGGATAGAAGTGATGTTCTAGCACAGTTTTGAAGTCAAAGTATAGCTTTGAAGATGTAAAAATCTAAGAGTGATGATACCGGTTATATCTCAACTTGGATTTTTGATATGTTAAAATCAGAATATGTAATTGAATTTGAATGAGTATGGTTGTTTTGATTTCTATGAAAGAATGTATCTCGTTGTGAAAGTAGTGAGTATAGTTGATGATTCGTTGAATCAGAATCAAAGAATGTAACATATTAATTGTGAATTTATATATCTCTCGGGTATTACCTACCCGTTAAAAGTTTCACAAGTAATATTTTGTACAAGAGAATTTTTATTACAGTCTTTATGAAAATATATGTATATTTTCTTTAGGTGTAATGCAGATTTAATGAGTTAATATTAAATTAAACTCATTTGATTTTCGAATGGAACTAGGAATGAATAATTCCTAAAACATTAGAGACTACATAATCTCCGCAGAGTATTTCACTACTGTGATCAATACTTTATAATTTATTCTTATTGATATTCTTTGGCGACGGATGTTGATGCTCGAGGAATTCTTGTGAACTTTGTGGGGTACGAATAATATTGTCGAGAAAATTTCGAGCACATCGAAGATGATAGTGTAAAATTAAATGTTTAATTGATTAATACACTTGGTTTATTATGAAATGGAATTCATTGAATTGAACAGAGATTGTAGTTAACAATGGTTAAGTTGTTAATAAAGGATGTACATCATAGCATATTAGTAATATGAATTTAACCGAGTAGTACTTGCCCTTTTTCAATTCATACATAATAGCTTAGTACAAAAAGATTTATTATGTTTTCAAAATTTATATATATATGATATACATATAAATTCTTCAGAGGGATTGAGTTAATATTTCATAACTCGTTAATACAATATACTCGTTGTTGATTAGTGATGATGTTCGCGGTGATTATGGATCTGGTGGAGCTTGTGATGTTATAGGTTCTGCTGGTGTTGGTGATGCTGTCGATACTACTATCAATGTACAACGACCCGTCCTAATCCATAAGGACGAATACAATAACATATGATTTCATCGCGAGGTACTTGACCTCTATATGATACATTTTACAAACATTGCATTCGTTTTTAAAAGACAACTTTCTTCACATCAAAAGTTGACAGACATGCATACCATTTCATAATATATCCAACTATAATTGACTTAATAATAATCTTGATGAACTCAACAACTCGAATGCAACGTCTTTTGAAATATGTCATGAATGACTCCAAGTAATATCTTTAAATTGAGCAATTGCACAACAGAAGATTTCTTTCATACGTGAGAATAAACATGCTTTCAAGTGTCAACCAAAAGGTTGGTGAGTTCATTAGTTTATCATAATCAACCATTTCCATAATTTTAATAGACCATAAGATTTCATATTTCCATTTTTCAATAACATACAATCTGCATAAAAATCATTCATATGGATTGAACACCTGCTAACCGACATTAACAAGATGCATATAGAATATCCCCATCATTCCGGGACACCCATCGTACATGATAATTTCAAAGTACTAAAGCATTTCAAATTCCAGAATGGGGCTTATTGGGCCTGATAGATCTATCTTTAGGATTCACGTCAATTAGGGGGTCTGTTCCCTAATTCTTAGGCTACCAAGCTAAAAGGGGCGTATTCGACTTCGATCCATTCAACCATATAATGTAGTTTCAATTACTTGTGTCTATTTCGTAAAATAGTTATAAAAATAGCGCATATATTCTCAGTCCAAAAAATATATATTGCAAAAGCATTTTAAAAGGGAGGAAATGAAACTCACAATATTGTATTTTGTAGTAAAAATATATATGACGGTATTGAATAACTGAACAATGCAGGGTTGGCCTCGGATTCACGAACCTATATCATTTATATATATTAACACATATAATTGTAATCGAACAAATTTATATATATCTATAAATTTATTATTTATATCATTTTTATATTAATAACCTATATATTTCATATGTTCATTTTACATATTTTAAATAAATAAAAATATGAATTTTGTTGCTTATATGTATTAACTATAATGTTGTATAACTAAAATCATTTGATAAAATTTTATTAATAATAATAAGTAAAAAAAATTGTATTACCTTATAATAATAATATTACTACATATACTTAATAATGATAATAATAATAATAATAATAATAATAATAATAATAATAATAATAATAATAATAATAATAATAATAATCATAATTTTAGTAATGTTAATTACAAAAATGATAGTTTTTAATAATAATAAAGATGATAATTTTCAAAAATGATAATTTGGATAACACTTATTCTAATAATAATAATAATAAAAATAATAATAATAATAATAATAATAATAATAATAATAATAATAATAATAATAATAATAATAATAATAATATTAATAATAATACTAACACTTTTAGTTAATCATGACTTAATTACGTTTTTAACTATATCCTTATTTTATCTTAATTATAATCGCGTATATAATTAATCTTCTCGGTTGTTATTACCCTAACTATGATCATAACCCTAACCATTTTTTTTTATCTTGATATTTCTTAACATGAATTATATTCCTTTTTATTTTTATCATAAACATAATATTAATTAATAGTAATAATAATAACTATTAATAATAATAATAATAATAATAATAATAATTATAATGATAAAAATAGTAATAAAGATTATACCCTTCTCATCATCATATTAACAACATCGCCGAATTCGGATTATCATCATCATTCGTAAACCGTTACTATCATAACCACGATCACGTTATAACCGTCTAACATCATCATTTTTGATTTCATCACAATCATAATTATAATCATAATATAATCATAATCAATATCAAACCATCATCATTGTAATATCATACCCGTAACATCATCATCATCATCATACTCGAGCCATTAACATCATCATTTTCCCATGATCATCGAGTCATCATCACGATTATAACATCGTCATACCTCATCGTTTACTCACCATTGTCATAACAACGAAATACTCATCACTATATCTAATCATTAAACTAATCTAACACCATCATCTAAATCATAATCATGATAAAAATCCTTCTCTATCAAACATCTCTTTAATTCACGGCCAAACAGCATATTTTATTAGATCAAGGGTCACGGCCCATCAAGAAAAATAGAATTTTGGAACACGGTCCATTAACAGGAACCGTAACACAGCCCAATTACTTCTCATTAAATCGGAAGTCCAGTTAGACTCTAGAAGCCCGATAGTATCATCAACATCCATTATCATTATGATATCATTATCATAAATTTATCAGAATAGAAATAGGATAACACGTAGCAGCTTGCGGGTTTTTTTTTTATTACGAATTAGAAACAGGATAACACGTAGCTATTTGTCATCAACATCAATTGTGTCTTCACGGTTGTTGAGAGAAAAAAAAATTAAACGGCTATTTGTTGTTGTGGGTGTCGGTCCTACCACATAACAACAACAATCATATTCTAACTCTTTAGCAAGTGGGTTAATTTTGTTTATTGTTTGTCGACAAAAAAAAGCAAAAGTTATACGTAAAAGCAGTTGTCAAAAAGCTTTGGTTTCAATCTCAACATACCTAATATTTATAAGTTATAAAGCACAAATAGCATATATATAATTATACGCATGTATAGCAGCTTGAAGGTTGTGGGGTTTGATCGTGAAACAGAAACATAAAGGCTGCAGGTTTGCTTCGGTTTTGGTGGTTTTAAATTTTCTGTTTTGTTCTATCGGATCAACAGGCAGCCATACATCATCGTGACATCATCTTTATCAGCCTACCCATTCATTACAGTTTGAATTATAAAAGAAACGCAGCTAAGTGGCTATGAAGATGGTTGTTTCGTCTTTGGTTTAACCGAAAAAAAAAATAATATCGAGTAGCAACAACTATTAACAACTTGATGGTGTTTGATAGTGGTCGATGGTTATTGTAGAATCATGATGGTGGTGAGAGTTTTCGGTTGCAACATCAAGACAAACACAGCGACAGTTTAATGAAGGTGTGGTGGTTTTGTTTGGTGGTTAGTGGTGTTTCAATGGTGATCAAGAATGGTGTACGGTGGTGGAAACAGAATTAGAAACAGTAAAAATTGGTGACGGGTGTGGTGGCTGTAAGGGTGGTTTAAGGTGGCCATAGGGTGACAGTTGCGATGGTGATGGTGGCCAGATATGGTGTGGGTGGTGCAGAAAAAGAAAGATGAGGAAAAGTAATGGTGTATCTGTTTTATATCTATAGGTTTATCATATATCTAATAAATATATTAGTTAGTTAGATTAGAAGTGAAAGGTGTCACAGTATAACTAATTAAGTCACGGGTGTACATAATATTTCTCTTGCCGACACTTATTCACGCACTGGAATTTGTACCCCGTTGATAATTAGAGGTGGATAAAAGTTCTCAGAAAAATTCTTAAATTTTAAATTAAGTACCTTTAATTATTTTGGTCATTATTGAATAAAATTCAAACCATAATTTGTTAAATAAAAATTACATCAACTGTCCCTCTCATTTATGGGTGAAATATAAAAAGTGTTAAAACTTAACAAATAGTTCCTAAATACATTTTTAATAAGCCTAAAATTTATAGAACTCATTTTCATATCACCGTTTATTTTAAAATTACATAAGTTTGAATTTAACTTGCTTAATATCAATTGAAACATCAAACGAGTATTACAATCATTTAATATTTATGTTTAACATACTTTATTTATATATATACATATATTTTAAATAATAATTATTATAATATCCTATTTTTATCTTATTAATTTTTAATTACAACATATAATACTTCAAATTAAATTTTGAATTATTATTTATATATACATACACAAATATCTATTTATAATTAATTGTTCGTGAATCGTCGAGAATGGTCGAAGGTTAAATGAAGTTATAACAACAGTTCAAAATTTTGATCAATTAAATAGACTTTGCTTATCATGTCAAAACCATATTAAGATTACGTTTAAATTTGGTCGGAAATTTTCGGGTCGTCAAAGTACCTACCTGTTAAAGAAATTTCGTCCCGAAATTTGAACGATGTCATCATGGCTAACAATAAAAATGTTTTCATGATGAAAATGAGTTGATAAATAGAGTTTTATCATTATTGATTAATATAGATAAAACAATTTGGTTACTTGAAGAGTACGAGTGAAGCTATCGCAAAAGATTGAAATAGGAAAAGTAAAGATTCATCTTAACTTTTGACGTTGTCTTGGTTGAATTTCAGAATTCAAAGGATTTAAAGAAAATCTTCGCAATCTAAAAGGTTTAATCCTTCGGCGAATAAGGAAAGTAAGATTTCTATAATTAAATACGGTGATATGTCCCGATTGAAGGTATTTCGTATGCCCGAGAGACATATTAAATCAATGTGGCTAATATGTTATGATCCAAGTCGGGTCATACCCAATAACAAACTTACCGACACCTTAAACGTATTTAATATTGACGATTGGCTCGTTAAATAAATACGCGACACTTGAACTTTAGAAAATCGGTTCTCTAAAATATAATCACTTGAGATAAATTATTTGGATAATTTATATACATTATGAATTTAATTATTTATAGGTTTAAATAATTATATTGTGTTATATTTTGTAAATAGTTTATAAAATATGCAAGTAACTTACAAAATACTTGGCATTTTGTAACAAGCTTTTATAAAACAAAATACAAGTTTTATAAAAATAAAACCACCCCACTTGGTGGACGGTTTTGGGAGGTCTCCAAGGCTCTGCCATGCTTGTTTCCTTGTTACTTGTGTTGGCACAAGTTCATATATGCATGGGTCATTCAAAAACCAAGGTATTCTTTGACTCAACACTTAGAAAACTAGAAAAACACTCTCCTTTTGTTGCATACAGCATTCTGGCCGAAAATTTTGGACAAAAGGGGTGTGCTTGAGTTTGTTTGAAAGCTTATTTTCAAGTGTCAACAAATCCTAACCATTGTATTAGGTGTTGGGAAGAGTTTGGGGTATTATCTCTTGAGGTTTCATAGTTTTGGAGCTTCCATTCACCATCATTCTTTTGACAAGCTGCTGTCCAGAATTTTGGGTTCAAAGGAAGCGGGTTACAAGCTTGGTTTAAAGGTGATTAAGTGTTTAAAACATAACTAAGCTCAAGGGTGGTGTTGGTGCATCAAAAGCTTGGAGTTTCAACACATTTGTTCATCATCTTCTTGTATCAAACAACCCTCAACTAGCTTGAGGAGGTATTGAACCTTACTTCCTTGTTAATTATATGTAAGCTTATTTTCATGACTTGATACATACATGGAATTCACTTAAAATGGTTTAAGATATAAACTTGTTTTCTTAATCATCATGCTTCCGCTTACTTTAAATTTCATAAAATTGGTTTTGTGACTATGTTAACATTATGAACATGTTGTTATATCGAATTCCATCAATGGTATCTAGAGCCGAAGTCAATGAAATATGCTTCTAATATATGGTCTTTAAAACCCACCAACTTTGCATTCTATGTACATGCATGAAAGTAGAATGTAAAAATATTCGGGTTTGGGTGGGTTCATGATTTTGGCCGAATTTTAAGGGTTCCAAAAGTGGGTTTGGAACTTGCAAATTGGTCAATTTTGTTGTATGTTGTAAGTTCACAATCTATGCCTTGACCTTGTGTTTGGTTGAATGTTTGGTTGATTTGTAATATTCATTTGGTATGTAATATTAATTCATTCAATTGGTTTGTAATAGTTATTCATTTGGTTATGTAATTTATTTTATATTTGGTATGTAAAATAGATTAGGTTGTATTTTCATTTTCTAGATAAAATGTATTAGGATACATATTTTGTAAAATGAAGATACAAGATAATGAAGACTTGAAGAACACAAGGAGCATATGGATGCAAGGTTAAGTGGGAGATTTGAAATCTCCTACTTTGTATTATTACCCCTTTACCCGGTGACATTTGTTTTCGGCTAAACAAATGTCCACCAAGATGGCTAGATTGTGAACATACTTGTTTTGCATGTGTGGTTGTTTGTTGTTTATTGTATTGTATGTTTGGTTGATACAATTAATCACAAGATAACAACAAGCAAAACGACAATTTAATTGGTTAATTTAGACGTATTAATAACATGCAAGACGACAATTTAATTGGTTAAATTAAAAGCAACTAAAGACCTAAATAAATGGTTATTAAGAACAAGAAAAGGATCACATATATATAAAATGGTTTATATCAAGTAATTGGCAAATTACAAGACTTGAAAATGGATTTCAAATGAACCATACACTAAATGCATGTTGGTGTATGGCATAAATGTTTTCTTAAACTAGAATTAACGAAAACTTAAAATCCCTTAATCGACAAGGTAAACAAGTTTAACGCCATCCTTTTGTGGGACACTTAAACATAGTAGGGAATTCATAATGGGATAAAGGTCACCTAACTGTTATGAGCTAACTAATATGGTTAAGGTAAAATTCGCATGCTTGTGGGATAAAGGTCACCTAACCACTTGTATGTTAATTTTACATGTTTACACAAATAGGACGACTTGATTTGGGAATCATGAACTTAGGGTCACCGAAGCATGAGGAACAAATAGGCGTTGATGCGATAAATATGCCATGCAAAAGGATTGCATGATCCCATAATATAGAAGTTGCAAAAGGATTGCAATTGTCATATAATGACTACCTAGCTAAACCAAATGACGGGATAAAGGTCACCTAACCGAAATTTGGTTCACCGTTGGATTCTAAAATTTAATAAATATCAATTGGATTTAAAGGGTATTGAATATTAAATTAAAATTAATACTTAAACGAACTTTGTTAAATTTTGTAGATGGCCGCCAATAACAACAACATTCCAAACGCACCAATCAACTTTAATAACCTATCATTGAGGTCCATCCTCGAAAAGGAAAATAACTCCCAATCCGATTCATCTAATGTACTAAAGATGAAAATCCTCATTGATCGATTGCACCGTTTCAACAGTCCCGTGTCTAATGAATTAACCACGGACCTTATCCTCAACTCTTTGTCAAAAAGGTTTGACACATGCATGTTGAATTACAGCATGAATGATTGGGATAAGAGCATTGGCGAATTACATGTCATGCTAAGGACGGATGAATCAAGCATGGGTAAAAAGGCTTCACCCATGCTCATGATCAAAGAAGGTGGATCCAAGGATGAATCCTCTTCTAAGCCAAAGGTGGCTAAGAAGAAAGGACCCACCTACAAGGGCAAAATAAAAGGTAAGATGGTTTCCCCAACCAACAACACTAAATGGCAAAAGGTTGCCAGACAAGCAAACCCCAAGGAAGATCCGTGCTTTGGTTGCGGTGTGATAGGTCACTGGAAACGCAACTGCCCGGTCTACCTAAAAGAGTTGAATGCAAAGAGGGATGCAGGGCAAACCTCAGGTAATGTATACATGATATACGTTGAGCTTAGTATTACTTCTTCTAATACATGGGTATTAGACACAGGATGTGGAACTCATATTTGCAATTCATTGCAAGGGTTCATAAGAAGTAAACTAAATGCGGGAACAACAAGTCTCCACATGGGAAATGGTGCAAAGGTGCACGTAAAAGCTCAAGGAGACTTTGTTTTAAAGCTACCAAGTGGTTTGGAACTTATATTGAAAAATGTTTTGTATGCACCTGATTTAACACGAAACATTATTTCTGTTTCCCGTTTGAAACAATATGGTTTTAATCTTAATTTCATTAATGATGATATCCATGTTTCTTTGGATAATGTATTCTATTTTAAGGCTACGCCTTCAAATGGAATTTATGAATTGGTTCATGATGACACATCATCTAGTAGCTCAATGTACCATACAAGCACCAAGAAACTCAAAAGGGATTTGAGTGATTCCTACTTATGGCATTGTCGCCTTGGTCACATAAACAAGAACCGAATGCATACACTTCAAAAGAATGGACTTTTAAAATCAAATGAGATGGAATCGTTTGATGTATGTGAATCTTGTTTACAAGGCAAAATGACTAAAGCACCTTTCAAAGGGACCTATGAAAGGGCTAAAGACTTATTGGGATTAATACATTCGAATGTGTGTGGTCCCTTTAAGCCGATGACTAGGAATGGTGAAAGATACTTTGTTACATTCATTGATGACTTCAGTCGTTTCGGATATGTCTACTTGTTAAGGCATAAGGATGAAACTTTTGAAGCATTCAAAGAATATCAAAACGAAGTACAAAATCAACTCAACAAGACAATCAAGGTACTGCGTACCGATAGAGGGGGTGAATACCTAAGCGATGCCTTCCAAGATCATCTTAGAAGTTGTGGGATTATCTCACAACTCACTCCTCCTGGAACACCCCAACTGAATGGAGTTTCCGAAAGGAGGAACCGAACCCTAATGGATATGGTTCGATCTATGATAGCTAGAAGCTCGTTACCTCTATCATTTTGGGGTTATTGTCTATGCTCCGCGGCTCGTATTTTAAATATGGCCCCAACCAAGAAAGTGGAACGAACACCTCATGAGATGTGGTTTGGAAAACCTCCATCTCTATCATACTTAAAGGTATGGGGATGTGAAGCTTACCCTAAGCGTTACGTCCCTAATAAGTTGAATGCTCGATCCACGAAGTGTATCTTCATAGGATATCCCAAGAATGATATGGGATATTATTTCTATGATCCATCCGAGCAGAATGTATTTGTTGCTCGGAAGGCAGAATTCCTTGAAACTAAGTTCCTAATGGAAGGAAATAGTGAAAGGAAGATAGATCTTGAGGAGGTTCAAGATCAAGTAGATGATACACAATTGGTTGACACTAGCACTCAACATGAAAATGTTGAGAATGATCAAATGGATGATCAAAATACACAAGACGTTCGCAGATCTGGTAGGATTAGTAATCCTCCTGAGAGATATGGGTTTCTCATGGATGGTTGCTATGTGGTTGATTTGGATGAACCAATAAACTACCAAGATGCTTTATCAAGGATTGATAAAGATAAATGGCAGGAAGCCATGAACGCTGAGATGCAATCCATGTATGACAACCAAGTTTGGGAACTTGTTACACAACCTGCTGGCTCAAGGCTAGTTGATTGTAAATGGCTTTTCAAAATGAAAAACGACATACATGGAAACTTGGATACATATAAAGCTAGACTTGTAGCAAAAGGTTTCACTCAAACTCAAGGGGTTGACTATGATGAAACTTTTTCGCCTGTGGCAATGCTAAAGTCTATTAGGATATTACTTGCCATTGCTGCTCATTATGATTATGAAATATGGCAAATGGATGTCAAGACCGCTTTCCTAAATGGACATCTTGAGGAAGATGTCTATATGGTTCAGCCTGAGGGTTTTGTTGATCCGAAATATCCTAAAAAGGTATGCAAGTTAAAGAAGTCAATATACGGATTGAAACAAGCATCTAGAATGTGGAATCATCGTTTTAATGAGGAGGCCAAGAAATTTGGCTTCATTAAAAATGGTGATGAAGCTTGTGTATACAAGAAAGCTAGTGGGAGCACTATCATGTTCCTTGTACTATATGTGGATGATATATTGTTATTTGGAAATGATATTCCGGCAATGCAAGGTGTTAAAACTTGGTTAAGCAAATGCTTCTCCATTAAGGATCTTGGAGAAGCACAATACGTTTTGGGGATTGGGATCTACAGGGATAGATCCAAGAAACTGATAGGTTTAAATCAAAGTGCATACATTGAAAAGATCTTGAAAAGGTTCAAGATGGAGAACTCTAAGAAAGGTTTGGTACCTATTCAAAAGGGAACACTTCTCAGTTCATCTCAGTGCCCCACCACAAAAGATGAACAGGAGAGAATGAAGAAAGTCCCATATGCTTCTGCCATTGGGTCAATCATGTATGCAATGATATGCACTAGACCGGATGTGTCATCCGCTCTTAGCCTGATAAGTAGATACCAGAATAACCCAGGAAACAGTCATTGGATTGCTGTTAAAAGTATATTGAAATACCTTAGGAGGACTAAGGATATGTTTCTGATATATGGGTCTGGTGAGGAGGAACTCGCTGTAAAAGGTTACGTGGATGCGAGTTTCCAAACTGATCGTGATGATTCTCGGTCACAATCCGGTTATGTCTTCACATTAAATGGAGGTGCGGTCTCTTGGAAGAGTTCAAAACAGGATGTTGTTGCTCTATCCACTACAGAGTCGGAGTACATCGCCGCATCATTAGCAGCTCAGGAAGCTGCATGGATGAAGAAATTCATCGACGACTTAGGAGTAGTCCCTTCCATTCAGGACCCTCTTGAGATCTTTTGTGACAACGAGGGTGCGATTGCTCAAATCAAGGAACCTCGTGCTCATCAAAAGACCCGTCACATTGAGCGGAGATTCAACTACATAAGGGATGAAGTTGAAAAGGGAAAGATATGTATTCGCAAAGTTCACACAGATATTAATATAGCGGATCCTCTCACGAAGCTCTTACATGGATCAAAACATGCAGGACATGTTTGTGCATTAGGGCTTCGATATTCTAGTGATTGGTCATGATCTGTTTTAAGTATTGTAATGGAACGAAATTGTTCAAACTCATTAATATAATTATGGTTTAATTTATTTTGAGTTAAGTTCCTATTTTGCATATTTTATCCATGAATAAGCAATTATTCTAAATTCCGTAGTTGATCACATTTGTGGGAACAAGTGTGAGGTTTAGACTATTATGACCTTGGATTGGTATACATTCACGGACTGAATGTGGGGCAAGGTTGCTACCAAGGTTCATAGATATTTGTGGGATGCAAATATTGGAAGACCCGCCCTCAAGATTTGCTAAATGGAGCCTTTGTGGTTGATCACATGTAATCTTGAGTAAAGGCGAATATCATTGTATCCTCTGACCTGAGATACATATTGGGTTTAGATATTTACCAAGTATTGTGCCTTGAATCTTTCCTTCGCTATTCTGAAATATGGTAGTTCATAAGGAAGAGCTCAGGTACAATGCAAGGTACATATTTAGGACGTATGTAGTCAAGATGGAATTTGTCCCTCTTATTCGTTGAGAGTCAGATGTCTAAGGCCTGATAAAGTTAAATCTAGAAAGAGAGTGATCACTCTGTATCTCTTGGATTTAACATGACATCTAGGATGAAAGGATATAATGAAAAGATTCACCTATTCATATTCGAGATGGGAACTCGAAAGGGATGATGTTATTGAATGGCAAAAGTCATAACATATTGGGGGTGATGGACGGTCGTTAGGTGGTATCCGTCACTTGCATTAATTTCTTATGTTTCTCGTGCAAGTGGGAGATTGAAGGTATTTCGTATGCCCGAGAGACATATTAAATCAATGTGGCTAATATGTTATGATCCAAGTCGGGTCATACCCAATAACAAACTTACCGACACCTTAAACGTATTTAATATTGACGATTGGCTCGTTAAATAAATACGCGACACTTGAACTTTAGAAAATCGGTTCTCTAAAATATAATCACTTGAGATAAATTATTTGGATAATTTATATAAATTATGAATTTAATTATTTATAGGTTTAAATAATTATATTGTGTTATATTTTGTAAATAGTTTATAAAATATGCAAGTAACTTACAAAATACTTGGCATTTTGTAACAAGCTTTTATAAAACAAAATACAAGTTTTATAAAAATAAAACCACCCCACTTGGTGGACGGTTTTGGGAGGTCTCCAAGGCTCTCCCATGCTTGTTTCCTTGTTACTTGTGTTGGCACAAGTTCATATATGCATGGGTCATTCAAAAACCAAGGTATTCTTTGACTCAACACTTAGAAAACTAGAAAAACACTCTCCTTTTGTTGCATACAGCATTCTGGCCGAAAATTTTGGACAAAAGGGGTGTGCTTGAGTTTGTTTGAAAGCTTATTTTCAAGTGTCAACAAATCCTAACCATTGTATTAGGTGTTGGGAAGAGTTTGGGGTATTATCTCTTGAGGTTTCATAGTTTTGGAGCTTCCATTCACCATCATTCTTTTGACAAGCTGCTGTCCAGAATTTTGGGTTCAAAGGAAGTGGGTTACAAGCTTGGTTTAAAGGTGATTAAGTGTTTAAAACATAACTAAGCTCAAGGGTGGTGTTGGTGCATCAAAAGCTTGGAGTTTCAACACATTTGTTCATCATCTTCTTGTATCAAACAACCCTCAACTAGCTTGAGGAGGTATTGAACCTTACTTCCTTGTTAATTATATGTAAGCTTATTTTCATGACTTGATACATACATGGAATTCACTTAAAATGGTTTAAGATATAAACTTGTTTTCTTAATCATCATGCTTCCGCTTACTTTAAATTTCATAAAATTGGTTTTGTGACTATGTTAACATTATGAACATGTTGTTATATCGAATTCCATCATCGATTACACTGTATGATATTTCCATTATAAATCCACTCCCTTTATTTCCTTATTTTCATAGTTCACACCTTCTATTCTTTCTCCCTCAATTCAAACTTTTGTTTTCTTTTCTCGTCTTTAAGTCAAACGGATAGTGATCCAGAATTTGCAGGTATGGATTTTCGAATGACTAATGTTCTAAGAGAGAAATTGTAATAGCACGATCTTGATTGGTTAAATTACCAGAATTTAAGAGAAAAGATAGAACTATCAAGAAATTATGTTCTTGATATGTTTATATATTAGATAGAATGTAAGAGTCGTGTAACATGGCACATGATGACGTTATGATCTGTGAATCATCACGTTCCATTAAAAACTCAGCATGACTTACTATAATATAATCACGTTGATCAAGTGTCATTATATTATACTAACTCATGCATCAATTTCCAACACTACTTCAAAACATTTATAGTTTAAACTCGAAAGTTTACAGAATATAGAAACTGACAGTTTCTTATATGATGTAACACTGATAGCGCGAAGAGATAAATGATTTCAGATCAGATTAGTTATGAAAATATCCTCGGAAATATCGAGGATATTTATAATAGAAGATACGATGATATCTTAGAATTTCTAATATCGATGGATGATGATGAAGATTTGTCCATAAAAGTATAGAGTCAGGAGCAAGGTATTCGTTAATGAATTCAGTAGATACTGAATCATTTGGATTCTTTGAAGGCAGATTTAGTCTTTGTGATTTGTACACAGCCTCCTTCATGGTTTGCTCAATCCGTTTTCCAATTCAACTTTTTTGAGCTTTGCCAACATACTATTCTTTATCATAAAACTTCCGACTGTTACGGTTGTTTACAGATTCTGCTGCTTCATTCAGATTTTACAAAATTCAGGGTATTGATTCGTGGACAGGGTGCTTTTCAGAATTTCAGAATGGAAGATTATAATTCTAAGAGGTAAGGATTATATGTATACTTATAACTGTTGATGTAGACATGCTGTGAGATTTCAAAATACTGATTGCTAATTCCCGGTAATTGGTATGGCAATTCTCATTTCAAGGTGCGGATGAGTATATGATATGGTTTTAATGAACAAATATAATGGTTTTTCGGAGAGACTTAAGCCAATGAGTAATGAAGTTGCTGGTAAGTTTACTGCTAATGTGGTGGGATATAAAAGGTTCCTCGGTAATGATGACAAAAGGTAAATTTATATCAAGGTTATAATAGAGCTTATTCGAATGAAAAGTCGAAATTGATTTGCTGAAGCTGTGACAAAACTGTCTAATTTGAAAAGGAATTGCAAAATTATTTCCGGTATTAACAACGCCAAAGGAGCTAGCACAGATACGTGTTAAACATTTACTCAGGTTTCGAGTGTTTCCAGCTGCATAACTTTTTGCATCAGTCTTTTCTTTCATAGATGAAGTGCGGTTGGTTCATCCTCTCGATTGTGGTGTTTTCAAGAATTATGAAAGGTTTGAATCGCATATTGTAATCGTCAAGATACAAATGAGGTTTAAGATGAAATCAAGTGGCAAACTTGAAGAAATGTTTAGTTTCATATGTTATAATCAATATTTTAATTCATTTTAATTGTCCAATGTTGGCAGTCCACAGTTGATAGTCCACAGTTAACAGTCCAAAAATTCATATATAGTTTAATATATAATATTCGAATTAACTAATATGTATCGTGACCCGTGTACATGTCTCAGACTCGATCACAACTCAAAGTATATATTATTATAGAATCAACCTCAAACATTACTGCATATAGAGTGTCTATGGTTATTCCAAATAATATATATAGATGCGTCGATATGATATGTCAAAACCTTGTATACGTGTCCCGCTATTTTAAGTGCGTAAAATAAATAACAGAAATTAAATGACGATAAATAAAATTGCGAGAATTAAAATTGCGATAATTAAATTGCGATAAATAAAATGTAATAAGGAATTAACAGTTAGCCAGGAACAGTTAGCTAGGATTTTGTTAGCGTGGTTTCTTAACAAATATTTTCTCATAGTTAATTCGTTTATTTCTAACAAATTTTATTTTGTCCAATATTTTTCTTTATTATGCCACTTGTTGGATTCTGATAGGTTAAAAATCCAAATATGAAATTTAATGAAAATGGTTATTCTGCGGTGAACGGATACGTATGTCTGTGAGTGTAAGTAGGATAATAAATGACTATTAAATTAGATTCGAAGAATGTACAGTGTAACTTATTAATGTGAAATCTAAATATTCCTCGGGTATTACCTACCCGTTAAAATATTTTCACCATTAACAGTTAGTACGAAAGAATTTTTAATTATAATCTTTATGAAAATATACTTACATATATATTTTCTTCAGATGTAATCATAGATTTAATGAGTTAATATAATATTAATCTCATTTTGATTTACCGTTAGAACTAGAATACGTAATCTCTAAAATATTAGAGATTACATAATCGCCATGAAGAACGAAGATAATTGATGTAGAACGATGATTATACTCGAGGTACAGAATGAGATGTTGAGGCATGTGATGTTGAAGCTTGGGTTGTTGGTGATGCTGGTATTGATATTGGTGATACCGTTGGTGCCGGTGATGTTGTTGAAGCTGGTACGTTTTACACTATATTTTCCAAGGCTACAACTCAGGCGCGAAGCTCGTTGACTTCTTCTATTATACCGGGATGATTGTCGGTTCGGACGAGTAGATGAATAATATTCTAGTATATGATATAGTATATAATCGTGACGGGATACTCTGGAAATGAGAGAGAAAATGGTATTACGAATAGGTTCGCCGGTAAGTGCTTCAGGTTCATTGCCAAGTGGGCAATATGGTGGATGGAAGGGATCACCTTCTTCTTGTCTCCATTGATTAAGTCGACTACAAACCCATCATATGAATTGGGGATGGCTGATTGATTGATTCATTCTGGTGACACCACTTTCGGAGCTTAGGTGAATATCCATGTCAGAATAGCTGTCGGAATAACTATCGGAATAGCTATCGAAATCTGAGGGACTCAAACTGGTTGAGAGATTCAACTCGTACTATCAGATGAAGGATTTTCGATAAGAAATAGATTATAGGATGTAGATTAGTACCCTGCAATACATAATTTACATATGCATATATAATACTAAAATCCCATAAGTTACGGAGGAATCTACGGAAGCTGTCAGGCAAAGGTAACAATAACAGATACGCTAAGATATGAATTTATCTATACACTGTTTATACAATAGAGGCAGTAAGATGTGTCTAGACTTTAAGGATGATAAGCAAATAATTTTCGACACTAAATGATAAGAAAAACTTTTGACATGCAGACACGGTCGAAGTCCAGACTCACTAATGCATCTAATCAACTATTAGTTAGACACACAAATGCAAGACCTGGTTCGCTAAGACCACCGCTCTGATACCACATATAACGACCCGTCCTAATCCATAAGGACGAATACAATAACATATGATTTCATCGCGAGGTACTTGACCTCTATATGATACATTTTACAAACATTACATTCGTTTTTAAAAGACAAACTTTCTTCACATCAAAATTTGACAGGCATGCATACTATTTCATAATATATCCAACTATAATTGACTTAATAATAATCTTGATGAACTCAATGACTCGAATGCAACATCTTTTGAAATATGTCATGAATGACTCCAAGTAATATCTTTAAATTGAGCAATTGTACAGCGAAAGATTTCTTTCATACTTGAGAATAAACATGCTTTCAAGTGTCAACCAAAAGGTTGGTGAGTTCATTAGTTTATCATAATCAACCATTTCCATAATTTTAATAGACCACAAGATTTCATATTTCTATTTTTCAATAACATGCAATCTGCATAAAAATCATTCATATGGATTGAACACCTGGTAACCGACATTAATAAGATGCATATAGAATATCCCCATCATTCCGGGACACCCATCGGACATGATAATTTCGAAGTACTAAAGCATTCCAAATTCCAGAATGGGGCTTGTTGGACCCGATAGATCTATCTTTAGGATTCGCGTCAATTAGGGGGTCTGTTCCCTGTTCATATTGATTATAAACGTTCCATATTAATTGATTTCGTTGCAAGGTTTTTGTTGGGATTTAACAAGTTCATATATCTTAAAACCTTTTAAGAATCATTATAAATGGAAGCGTGTAATTATCAATTTTACTTGTCATCTTTAAACCAATTAAAGCCAAATCCCATCAAGGATCAAGTTGTGAAAATATATGCTTACAATTAACAAGAAAAGAAGTGATTCAATACCTCCTCAAAACCAAGTTTGAGGGCTGTTTTGAAGGCTTAAGATGATGATGAAGATGATAGAACAATACACCAAACCACCCTTGAGTTGGTTAAACCTTTATCACCTTGAAACCTAGCTAGAAACCCACTTTCTTTGAACCCAAAAATCTGGACAGCAACTTGCAAAAGATGGTGATGAATGGAGTCTCAAAACTATGAAACCTCAAGAGATAATACCCCAAACTTTTACCCAACACCTAATGCTATGGTTAGGATTTATTGACACTTAATTTTAACTTGAAAATTGACTTGAAAAACCCTCTCCTAACAGCCAAAAGATTCGGCCAGAATAGAGAGAAAAGGAGCAGAATTTTTCAAGCTTGTTCTATGTGTGTTACTTGCAAGTCTAGGTCAAATGCCTTGGTATACTTCATATCATGTCCTTCAAAGTTGAAGCCTCAAAAATACCAAAGGAATAAGCATGTGAGGGCATTTCTTGGGGCTCCAAAATCTGCCCACACTAACCCATTATTTTATACAAGATGCAATTTTTATAAAACTTGTATAAACTTTTATAAAACTTGTATATGTATTTGTTACTTGCAATAATTTTATAAACCATTTTATAAAATATAACACAACATAATTATTTAAACCTATAAATAATTAAATATAAATTATCCAAATAATTTATCTCAAGTGATGATATTTTAGAAAACCGATTTTCTAAAGTTCAAGTGTCGCGTATTTATTTAACGACCCAATCGTTAAGATTAAATACATATAAGGTGTTGGTAAGCTTGTTATTGGGTATGACCCGACTTGGATCATAACATGTTAGCCACATTAATTTAATATGTCTCTCGGGCATACGAAATACTTTCAATCTCCCACTTGCACGAGAAACATAAGAAATTAATGCAAGTGATGGATACCACCTAACGACCGTCCATCACCCCCAATATGTTATGACTTTGTGCCATTCAATAACATCATCCTTTTCGAGTTCCCATCTCGAATATGATTAGGTGAATCTTTCATTTTATCCTTTCGTCCTAGATGTCATGTCAAATCCAAGAGATACAAAGTGACCACTCTCTTATAGATTTAACTTTATCAGGCCTTAGACATCTGACTCTCAACGAATAAGAGGGACAAATTCCATCTTGACTACATACGTCCTAGATACACACTTTGTATTATACCTGAGCTCTTCCTTATGTACTACCATATTTCAGAATAGCGAAGGAAAGAATCAAGGCATAATACTCGGTGAATATCAGGACCCAATATGTATCTCAGGTCAGAGGATATGATGATATTCGCCTTTACTCAAGATTACATGTGATCAACCACAAAGGCTCCATACAGTAAATCTTGAGAGCGGGTCTTCCAATATTTGTATCCCACAAATATCTATGAACCTTGGTAGCAACCCTGCCCCACATTCAACCTATGAATGTTTACCAATCCAAGTTCATAATAGTCTAAACCTCACACTCATTCCCACAAGTGTGACCGACTACGGAATTTAGAATAATAGCTTATTCATGGATAACCAATATTTGTATCCCACAAATATTTATGAACCTTGGTAGCAACCTTGCCCCACATTCAGTCCGTGAATGTATACCAATCCAAGTTCATAATAGTCTAAGCCTCACACTTGTTCCCACAAATGTGATCGACTACGGAATTTAGAATAATAACTTATTCATGGATAAAATATGCAAAATAGGAACTTAACTCAAAATAAATTAAACCATAATTATATTAATGAGTTTGAACCACTTCGTTCCGTTACAATACTTAAAACAGATCATGACCAATCACTAGAATATCGAAGCCCTAATGCACAAACATGTCCTTCATGTTTTGCTCCATATAAGAGTTTCGTGAGTGGATCCACTATGTTATGATCTGTGTGAACTTTGCGAATACATATCTTTCCCTTTTCAACTTCATCCCTAATGTAGTTGAATCTCCGCTCAATGTGACGGGTCTTTTGGTGAGCACGAGGTTCCTTGATTTGAGCAATCGCACCTTCGTTGTCACAAAAGATCTCAAGAGGGTCTTGAATGGAAGGGACCACTCCTAAGTCGTCGATGAATTTCTTCATCCATGCAGCTTCCTGTGCTGCCAATGATGCGGTAATGTACTCCGATTCTGTAGTGGATAATGCAACAACATCCGGTTTTGAACTCTTCCAAGAGACCGCACCTCCATTTAATGTGAAGACATAACCGGATTGTGATCGAGAGTCATCTCGATCAGTTTGGAAACTCACATCCACGTAACCTTTTACTGCAAGTTCCTCCTCACCAGACCCGTATATTAGAAACATATCCTTAGTCCTCCTAAGGTATTTCAATATACTTTTAACAGCAACCCAATGACTGTTTCCAGGGTTATTCTGGTATCTACTTGTCAAGCTTAGAGCGCATGACACATCCGGTCTAGTGCATATCATTGCATACATAATTGACCCAATAGCAGATGCGTATGGGACATTCTTCATTCTCTCCTGTTCATCTTTTGTGGTGGGGCACTGAGATGAACTGAGAAGTGTTCCTCTTTGAATAGGTACGAAACCTTTCTTAGAGTTCTCCATCTTGAACCTTTTCAAGACCTTTTCAATGTATGCACTTTGATTCAAACCTATCAATTTCTTGGATCTATTGCTGTAGATCCCAATCCCTAAAATGTATTTTGCTTCACCAATATCCTTAATGGAGAAGCAGCTACTTAGTCAAGTCTTAACTCCTTGCATTTGTGGAATATCATTTCCAAATAATAATATATCATCCACATATAGTACAAGGAACATGACAGTGCTCCCACTAGCTTTCTTATATACACAAGCTTCATCACCATTTTTAATGAAGCCAAATTTCTCGGCTTCCTCATTAAAACGATGATTCCACATTCTAGATGCTTGTTTCAATCCGTAGATTGACTTCTTTAACTTGCATACTTTTTTAGGATATTTCGGATCGACAAAACCTTCGGGCTGAACCATATAGACATCTTCCATAAGATATCCATTTAGGAAAGCAGTTTTGACATCCATTTGCCATATTTCATAATAATAATGAGCGGCAATGGCAAATAATATCCTTATAGACTTCAGCATTGCCACAGGCGAAAAAGTTTCATCATAATCAACCCCTTGAGTTTGAGTGAAACCTTTTGCAACAAGTCTAGCTTTATATGTATCCAAGTTTCCATGTATGTCGGTTTTCATTTTGAAAAGCCATTTACAATCAACTAGCCTAGAGCCAGGAGGTTGAGCAACAAGTTCCCAAACTTGGTTGTCATACATGGATTGCATCTCAGCGTTCATGGCTTCCTGCCATTTGTCTTTATCAATCCTTGATAAAGCATCTTGGTAGTTTGTTGGTTCATCCAAATCAACCGTATAGCAACCATCTATGAGAAACCCATATCTCTCAGGAGGATTGCTAATCCTACCAGATCTACGAATGTCTTGTGTATTTTGATCATCCATTTGATCACTCTCAACATTTTCATGTTGAGTGCTAGTGTCAACCAATTGTGTATCATCTACTTGATCTTGAACCTCTTCAAGATCTATCTTCCTTTCACTATTTCCTTCCATTAGGAACTTAGTTTCAAGGAATTCCGCCTTCCGAGCAACAAATACATTCTGCTCGGATGGATCATAGAAATAGTATCCCATATCATCCTTGGGATATCCTATGAAGATACACTTCGTGGATCGAGCATCCAACTTATTAGGGACGTAACGCTTAGGATAAGCTTCACATCCCCATACCTTTAAGTATGATAGAGATGGAGGTTTTCCAAACCATATATCATGAGGTGTTCGTTCCACTTTCTTGGTTGGGGCCATATTTAGAATACGAGCCGCGGAGCATAGACAATAACCCCAAAATGATAGAGGTAACGAGCTTCTTGCCATCATTGATCGAACCATATCCATTAGGGTTAGGTTTCTCCTTTCAGACACTCCATTAAGCTGAGGTGTTCCGGGTGGAGTAAGTTGTGAGATAATCCCACAACTCCTAAGATGATCTTGGAAAGCATCGCTTAGGTATTCACCTCCTCTATCGGTACGAAGTACCTTAATTGTCTTGTGGAGTTGATTTTGTACTTCGTTTTGATATTCTTTGAATGCTTCAAAAGTTTCATCCTTGTGTCTTAATAAGTAGACATATCCGAAACGACTGAAGTCATCAATGAAAGTGACGAAGTATCTTTCACCATTCCTAGTCATGGGCTTAAAAGGTCCACATACATCCGAATGTATTAATCCTAATAAGTCTTTAGCCCTTTCATAGGTCCCTTTGAAAGGTGATTTAGTCATTTTGCCTTGTAAACAAGATTCACATACATCAAACGAATCCAGCTCACTTGATTTTAAAAGACCATTCTTTTGAAGTGTATGCATTCGATTCTTGTTTATGTGACCAAGGCGACAATGCCATAAGTAGGAATCACTCAAATCCATTTTGAGCTTCTTGGTGCTTGCTTGGTATATTGAGCTATCGAATGATGTGTTATCATGAACCAATTCATAAATACCATTCAAAGGCGAGGCCTTAAAATAGAACATATCATTCAAAAAGACATGGATATCATCATTAATAAAATTAAGATTAAAACCACAATGTCTTAAACGGGAAACAGAAATAATGTTTCGTGTTAAATCAGGTGCATACAAAACATTTTTCAATATAAGCTCCAAACCACTTGGTAGCTTTAAAACAAAGTCTCCTTGAGCTTTTACGTTCACCTTTGCACCATTTCCCATGTAGAGACTTGTTGTTCCCGCATTTAGTTTACTTCTTATGAACCCTTACAATGAATTGCAAATATGAGTTCCACATCCTGTGTCTAATACCCATGTATTAGAAGAAGTAATACTAAGCTCAACGTATATCATGTATACATTACCTGAGGTTTGCCCTGCATCCCTCTTTGCATTCAACTCCTTTAGGTAGACCGGGCAGTTGCGTTTCCAGTGACCTATCACACCGTAACCAAAGTACGGATCTTCCTTGGGGTTTGCTTGTCTGGCAACCTTTTGCCATTTAGTGTTGTTGGTTGGGGTAACCATCTTCCCTTTTCCTTTGCCCTTGTAGGTGGATCCTTTCTTCTTAGCCACCTTTGGCTTAGAAGAGGATTCATCCTTGGATCCACCTTCTTTGATCATGAGCATGGGTGAAGCCTTTTTACCCATGCTTGATTCATCCGTCCTTAGCATGGCATGTAATTCGCCAATGCTCTTATCCCAATCATTCATGCTGTAATTCAACACGCATGTGTCAAACCTTTTTGACAAAGAGTTGAGGATAAGGTCCGTGGTTAATTCATTAGACACGTGACTGTTGAGACGGTGCAATCGATCAATGAGGCTTTTCATCTTTAGTACATTAGATGAAACGGATTGGGAGTTATTTACCTTTTCGAGGATAGACCTCAATGATAGGTTATTAAAGTTGATAGGTGCGTTTGGAATGTTGTTATTATTGGCGGCCATCTACAAAATTTAACAAAGTTCGTTTAAGTATTAATTTAATTTAACATTCAATACCCTTTAAATCCAACTGAATTATTAAATTCTAGAATCCAACGGTAAACCAAATTTCGGTTAGGTGACCTTTATCCCGCAATTTGATTTAGCTAGGTAGTCAATAAATGACAATTGCAATCCATTTGCAACTTCTAGAGTATGGGATCATGCAATCCTTTTGCATGGCATATTTATCCCATCAATGCCTATTTGTTCCTCATGCTTCGGTGACCCTAAGTTCATGATTCCCAAATCAAGTCGTCCTACTTGTATAGACTTGTAAATTTAACATACAAGTGGTTAGGTGACCTTTATCCCACAAACATGTGAAATTTACCTTAATCATATTAGTTTGCTCATAACGGTTAGGTGACCTTTATCCCATCATGAGTTCCCTAATACTTTTAAGTGTCACACAATAGGATGGCGTTAAACTTGTTTACCTTGTTTGTAAAAGTGATTTAAGTTTTCATTAATTCTAGTTTGAGAAAACTTTTATGCCATACACCAACATGCATTTAGTGTATGGTACTTATGAAAAACCAATTTCATATCCTGTAATTGAGCCAATTACTTAATATAAACCAATTTATATTTGTTATCCTTTTCTTGTTCTTAATAACCATTTATTAAGGTCTTTAGTTGCCTTTTCAATTTAACCATTTAAATTGCCGTTTGCATGTCGTTAATGCGTCTAATTTAACCAATTAAATTGTCGTTTTGTTTGTTGTTAACTTGTGTGATAAATTTGTTGCAATTAAACATACAATCCATAAACATACAAACAACCACACATGCAAAATAAGTATGTTCACAATCTAGCCATTTTGGTGGACATTTTTTTAGCCGAAAACAAATGTCACCGGGTTAAGGGGTAATAATACAAAGTAGGAGATTACAATCTTCCACTTAACCTTGCATCCATATGCTCCTTGTGTTCTTCAAGTCTTCATCATCTTGTATCTTCATTTTTATAAAATATGTATCCTAATACATTTTATCTAGAAAATGAAAATACAACCTAATCTATTTTACATACCAAATATAAAATAAATTACATAGCCTTATGAATGAATTATTACATGCCAAATGAATAATATTACAAGCCATATGAATGAATAATATTACAAACCATATGAATCATACAATTCATTCAAACATTCAACCAAACACAAGGTTAAGGCATAGATTGTGAACTTCAACATGCAACCAAGTATGACCAAATTAGAGAGTCCAAAACCCACTTTTGAAGCCCTCTTGAATTCGGCCATTTCCTAATACCCACCCAAACCCATTTGTTTTTGCAATCTACATTCATGCATGTTAGTAGATTGCAAATATAGTGGGTTTTAAACAACAATTCGAAGCATATTTCAACAACTTCGGCTCTAGATACCATTGTTGGGATTTAACAAGTTCATATATCTTAAAACCTTTTAAGAATCATTATAAACGGAAGCGTGTAATTATCAATTTTACTTGTCATCTTTAAACCAATTAAAGCCAAATCCCATCAAGGATCAAGTTGTGAAAATATATGCTTACAATTAACAAGAAAAGAAGTGATTCAATACCTCCTCAAAACCAAGTTTGAGGGCTGTTTTGAAGGCTTAAGATGATGATGAAAATGATAGAACAATACACCAAACCACCCTTGAGTTGGTTAAACCTTTATCACCTTGAAACCTAGCTAGAAACCCACTTTCTTTGAACCCAAAAATCTGGACAGCAACTTGCAAAAGATGGTGATGAATGGAGTCTCAAAACTATGAAACCTCAAGAGATAATACCCCAAACTTTTACCCAACACCTAATGCTATGGTTAGGATTTATTGACACTTAATTTTAACTTGAAAATTGACTTGAAAAACCCTCTCCTAACAGCCAAAAGATTCGGCCAGAATAGAGAGAAAAGGAGCAGAATTTTTCAAGCTTGTTCTATGTGTGTTACTTGCAAGTCTTGGTCAAATGCCTTGGTATACTTCATATCATGTCCTTCAAAGTTGAAGACTCAAAAATACCAAAGGAATAAGCATGTGAGGGCATTTCTTGGGGCTCCAAAATCTGCCCACACTAACCCATTATTTTATACAAGATGCAATTTTTATAAAACTTGTATAAACTTTTATAAAACTTGTATATGTGTTTGTTACTTGCAATAATTTTATAAACCATTTTATAAAATATAACACAACATAATTATTTAAACCTATAAATAATTAAATATAAATTATCCAAATAATTTATCTCAAATGATGATATTTTAGAAAACCGATTTTCTAAAGTTCAAGTGTCGCGTATTTATTTAACGACCCAATCGTTAAGATTAAATACAAATAAGGTGTTGGTAAGCTTGTTATTGGGTATGACCCGACTTGGATCATAACATGTTAGCCACATTAATTTAATATGTCTCTCGGGCATACGAAATACTTTCAGTTTTGACCTCTATATGAGACGTTTTTCAAAGACTGCATTCATTTTTAAAACAACCATAACCTTTATTTTATCTATAAAGGTTTAAAAAGCGTTACGTAGATTATCAAATAATGATAATCTAAAATATACCGTTTACACACGACCATTACATAATGGTTTACAATAAAAATATATTACATCAACAATAAGTTTTTTGAGTGTAGTTTTTACATAATATCATACAAGCATGGACTCCAAATCTTGTCCTTATTTTAGTATGCAACAGCGGAAGCTCTTAATAATCACCTAAGAAAAAATCGATATATTTTATCTTGAATCAATCCACGACCCAGTGTATACACGTCTCAGGCTAGATCACAACTCAAAGAATATATATTTTTGGAATCAACCTCAACCCTGTATAGCTAACTCCAACATTACTGCATATAGAGTGTCTATGGTTGTTCCAAATAATATATATACATGGGTCGATATGATATGTCAAAACATTTGCATACTTGTCAATGGTATCCCAAGATTGCATAATATATTAGAATACATGTATAATACAATATAAGTTAGCTAGGATATGATTTGTATAGAATTGTTACAATATTTCTCGTAGCTATAACAATCAAAAAATATCCAATCATGTTTTACCCATAACTTCTTCGTTTTAAATCCGTTTTGAGTGAATCAAATTGCTATGGTTTCATATTGAACTCTATTTTATGAATCTACAGAGAAAAAGTATAGGTTTTAATTATCATACCCAAATCAGCCCGCGGTGTTACTACGACGGCGTATATCCGGTTTTACGGTATTTTTCGTGTTTTTCGGTTTTAAATCATTAAGTTAGCATATCATATAGATATAGAACATGTGTTTAGTTGATTTTAAAAGTCAAGTTGGAAGGATTAACTTTTGTTTGCGAACGAGTTTAGAATTAACTAAACTATGTACTAGTGATTACATGTTCAAATCTTCGAATAAGATAGTTTTATATGTATGAATCGAATGATGTTATGAACATCATTACTACCTTAAGTTTTGTGGATAAACCTACTGGAAAAGTGACAAATGGATCTAGCTTCAAAGGATCCTTGGATGGCTTGAAAGATCTTGAAGCATAATCATGACACAAAAACAAGTTCAAGTAAGATCATTACTCGAAATAAGATTGTTATAGTTATAGAAATTGAACCAAAGTTTGAATATGAGTATTACCTTGTATTAGAAAGATATCTTACTATAAATAAGAAAGATTTCTTGAGGTTGGATGATCAATTTACAAGTTTGGAAGTAAGCTAGCAAACTTGGAAGTTTTCTTGATTTTATGAAACTAGAACTTATAGAATTTATGAAGAACACTTAGAACTTGAAGATAGAACTTGAGAGAGATCTCTTAGATGAAGAAAATTGAAGAATGAAAGTTTTTATAGGTGTTTTTGGTCATTGGTATATGGATTAGATACAAAGGATGTGTAATTTTATTTACATGTAAATAAGTCATGAATGATTACTAATATTTTTGTAATTTTATGAGATATTTCATGCTAGTTGCCAAATGATGGTTCCTACATGTGTTAGGTGACTCACATGGGCTTCTAAGAGATGATCATTGGAGTGTATATACCAATAGTACGAATATTATACGAGTACGAATACGGGTGCATACGAATAGAATTGTTGATGAAACTGAACGAGGATGTAATTGTAAGAATTTTTGTTAAGTAGAAGTATTTTGATAAGTGTCTTGAAGTCTTTCAAAAGTGTATAAATACATATTAAAACACTACATGTAAATACATTTTAACTGAGTCGTTAAGTCATCGTTAGTCGTTACATGTATATGTTGTTTTGAAACCTTTAGATTAACGGTCTTGTTAAATGTTGTTAACCCATTGTTTATTATATCTAAAGAGTTGTTAACTTATTTCATTATCATGATATTATGATATATAATATATCTTAGTATGATATATATACAGTTAAATGTCGTTACAACGATAATCGTTATATATATGTCTCGTTTCGAAATCATTAAGTTAGTAGTCTTGTTTATACATATGTAGTTCATTGTTAATATACATAATGACATGTTTACTTATCATTTATCATGATTAAACATAGTGTAACAATATCTTAATATTATTCATATGTAATTAGTAAGACGTTGTTATAACGATAATCGTTATATATATCGTTTCGAGTTTCTTAATTCAATAAACACAATTTTATGTATATAACTCATTGTTAAAATACCTAATGAGATACTTACTTATCATAATATCATATTAACTATATATATAATCATATATATATATATATATATATATATATATATATATATATATATATATATATATATATATATATATATATATATCATCATATAGATTTTACAAGTTTTAACGTTCGTGAATCACCGGTCAACTTGGGTGATCAATTGTCTATATGAAACCTATTTCAATTAATCAAGTCTTAATAAGTTTGATTGCTTAACATGTTGGGAATACTCAATCATGTAAATAATAATTTCTTTTAATATATATAAACATGGAAAAGTTCGGGCCACTACAGTACCTACTCGTTAAATAAATTTCATCCCGAAATTTTAAGCAGTTGGAGGTGTTGACGTATCTTCTGGAAATAAGTGAGGGTATTTCTTCTTCATCTGATCTTCTCGTTCCCAAGTGAACTCGGGTCATCTATGGGCATTCCATCGAACCTTAACAATTGGTATTTTGTTTTGCTTAAGTCTTTTAACCTCACGATCCATTATTTCGACGGGTTTTTCGACGAATTGAAGTTTTTCGTTGATTTGGATTTCGTCTAACGGAATAGTGAGATCTTCTTTAGTAAAACATTTCTTTAAATTTGAGACGTGGAAAGTGTTATATACCGAAGCGAGTTGTTGTGGTAATTCAAGTCGGTAAGCTACTGGTCCGACACGATCAATAATCTTGAATGGTCCAATATACCTTGGATTTAATTTCCCTCGTTTACCAAATCGAACAACGCCTTTCTAAGGTGCAACCTTAAGCATGATCATCTCTCCAATTTCAAATTCTATATCTTTTCTTTTAATGTCGGCGTAGCTCTTTTGTCGACTTTGGGCGGTTTTCAACCGTTGTTGAATTTGGATGATCTTCTCGATAGTTTCTTGTATTATCTCCGGACCCGTAATCGGTCTATCCCCCACTTCACTCTAACAAATCGAAGACCTGCACTTTCTACCATAAAGTGCTTCAAACGACGCCATCTCAATGCTTGAATGGTAGCTGTTGTTGTAGGAAAATTCTGCTAACGGTAGATGTCGATCCCAACTGTTTCCAAAATCAATAACACATGCTCGTAGCATGTATTGAAGTGTTTGTATCGTCATTTCGCTCTGTCCATCAGTTTGTGGATGATAGGCAGTACTCATATCTAGACGAGTTCCTAATGCTTGCTGTAATGTCTGCCAGAATCTTGAAATAACTCTGCCATCCCTATCAGAGATAATAGAGATTTGTATTCCGTGTTTGGAGACGACTTCCTTCAAATACATTCGTGCTAACTTCTCCATCTTGTCATCTTCACTTATTGGTAGGAAGTGTGCTGATTTGGTGAGACGGTCAACTATTACCCAAATAGTATCAAAACCACTTGCAGTCCATGGCAATTTAGTGATGAAATCCATGGTAATGTTTTCCCATTTCCATTCCGGGATTTCGGGTTGTTGAAGTAGACCTGATGATTTCTGATGCTCAGCTTTGACCTTAGAACACGTCAAACATTCTCCTATGTATTTAGCAACATCGGCTTTCATACCCGGCCACCAAAAATATTTCTTGAGATCCTTGTACATCTTTCCCGTTCCAGGATGTATTGAGTATCTGGTTTTATGAGCTTCTTTAAGTACCATTTCTCTCATATCTCCAAATTCTGGTACCCAAATCCTTTCAGCCCTATACCGGGTTCCATCTTCTCGAATATTAAGATGCTTCTCCGATCCTTTGGGTATTTCATCTTTTAAGTTTTCCTCTTTTAAAACTCCTTGTTGTGCCTCCTTTATTTGAGTAGTAAGATTAGTATGAATCATTATTTTCATAGATTTTACACGAATGGGTTCTCTGTCCTTTCTGCTCAAGGCGTCGGCTACCACATTTGCCTTCCCTGGGTGGTAACGAATCTCAAAGTCATAATCATTCAACAATTCAATCCACCTACGCTGCCTCATGTTCAATTGTTTCTGATTAAATATGTGTTGAAGACTTTTGTGGTCGGTATATATAATACTTTTGACCCCATATAAGTAGTGCCTCCAATTGTCTAGACGCATAAGCAATTACTTTCGTTCGTTGCATTAATACACAACCGAGACCTTGATTTGAGGCGTCACAATATATCACAAAATCATCATTCCCTTCAGGTAATGACAATATAGGTGCCGTAGTTAACTTTTTCTTTAACAATTGAAACGCTTTCTCTTGTTCATCTTTCTATTCAAATTTCTTCCCTTTATGCTTTAATGCAGTCAAGGGTTTTGCTACTCTCGAAAAGTCTTGGATGAACCTTCTGTAGTAACCAGCTAGTCCTAAAAACTGGCGTATGTGTTTTGGAGTTTTTGGGGTTTCTCACTTTTCAACGGTTTCAATCTTTGATGGATCTACCTGAATACCTTCTTTGTTCACTATGTGACCGATGAATTGAACTTCTTCCAACCAAAATGCACACTTTGAAAACTTAGCGTACAGTTTTTCTTTTCTCAGCAACTCTAGCACTTTTCTCAAATGTTCTTCGTGCTCTTGATCATTCTTCGAGTAAATAAGTATGTCATCGATGAAAACAATGACAAACTTGTCTAGATATGGCCTACACACTCGGTTTATGAGGTCCATGAACACAGCTGGTGCGTTAGTCAATCTAAACGGCATAACCATAAACTCGTAATGACTGTAACGCGTCCTAAAAGTAGTCTTTGGAATATCATCCTCCTTCACCCGCATTTGATGATATCCAGAACGTAAATCGATCTTCGAATAAATAGACAAGCCTTGTAGTTGATCAAATAAGTCGTCGATTCTCGATAGTGGGTAGCGGTTCTTGATGGTAAGTTTGTTCAACTCTCGGTAGTCGATACACAACCTGAATGTACCATCTTTCTTCTTGACAAACAAAACAGGAGCTCCCCATGGTGATGTGTTTGGTCGAATGAAACCACGCTCTAAGAGTTCCTGTAACTGACTTTGTAATTCTTTCATTTCACTGGTTGCGAGACTGTATGGAGCACGAGCTATTGGTGCAGCTCCTGTTACAAGGTCTATTTGAAATTCAACGGATCGATGTGGGGGTAATCCCGTTAATTTTTTCGGAAATACATCTGGAAATTCTTTTGCGATGGGAACATCACTAACGTAACAACCTTTTATTATTAGTTTTTGCGCCTTCAAACTACTAATAAGATTTAATTTCGCGTTGTTCTTTTCTCCGTACACCATTAAAGGTTTTCCTTTTTCACGCATAATGCGAATCGCATTTTTGTAGCAAACGACCTCTGCTCTCACCTTTTTCAACCAGTCCATGCCAAATATTACATCAAAACTCCCAAACTCGACTGGTATTAAATCAATTTTAAACGTTTCATCTCCCAGTTTAATTTCTCTCTCCCGACATGTTTTATCAGCTGAAATTAATTTACCGTTTGCTAATTCGAGTAAAAATTTACTATCCAAAGGCGTCAATGGGCAACTTAATTTAGCACAAAATTCTCTACTCGTAAAGCTTCTATACGCACCCGAATCAAATAAAACATAAGCAGATTTATCGTCAATAAGAAACGTACCCGTAACAAGCTCCGGTCTTCCTGTGCTTCTGCTGCATTAATATTGAAAACTCTTCCACGACCCTGCCCATTAGTATTCCCCTGATTCAGGCAATTTCTAATAATGTGGCCCGGTTTTCCACATTTATAACAAACAGGGTTGGTATTACTTGCTCCGACACTATTCGTTTCGGCATTACTTGTTCCGACATTATTTGTTCCTTTAGTTCTATTAAACTTTGGTCCATAGACCTCACACTTTGTTGCGCTATGACCATTTCTTTTTCACCTGTTGCAAAATGTTGTGCAAAACCCCTGATGATTTTCTTCACACCTATGACATGGCTGTTTTTGATTTTTGTTGCCGTTGTTGTTATTGAGGTTGTTGTTGGGATTGTTATTGTTGTTGAAACGGTTGTTGTAGTTGTTGTTGTTGTTGGGATGTTTGTTGTAGTTATTGTTAGGATTGCTGTTATTGTTGCGATTGTTGTTGCGGTTGTTGGGATAGTTGTTGCGATTGTGGTTGTAATTGTTGTTGTTGTTGTACTGGTGACTCTTGTCACCGTTTTCCTCCCACTTCCTCTTGAGTTGTTTCGTGTTGGCTTCTTCGGCCGCCTGCTCTTTAATTCTTCCCTCAATCTGATTTATGAGTTTATGAGCCATTCGACTTGCCTTCTGTATATAAGCGGGCTCATGTGAACTCACATTTTCTTGAATCCTTACTGTTAACCCTTTTACAAACTCGTCGATCTTAACTTCTTCATCTTCGAATGCTCCCGAACACAATAGGCACAACTCTGTGAATCGTCGGTCATATGTGGTAACGTCGAACCCTTATGTTCGTAACACTCTAAGTTCTGCCTTGAGTTTATTGACTTCGTTTCTAGGAAGGTACTGCTCGTTCATCAATTGCTTGAATGCCGACCACGGTAGTGCGTAAGCAGCATTTTGTCCTACCAGTTCAAGATAGGTGTTCCACCACGTTAACGCAGTACCTGTGAAGGTATGCGTAATGTACTTAACTTTGTCCTCTTCAGTACACTTACTTATGGCAAACACCGATTCGACTTTCTCGGTCCACCGTTTCAATCCAATTGGTCCTTCGGTTCCATCAAATTACAAAGGTTTGCAGGCAGTGAATTCTTTGTAGGAGCATCCTACACGATTTCTTGCACCGTTAGCTGCATTGCTAGATTCAGAGTTATTGTTGGTATGTAGCGCAGCCTGTACTGCGGCTATGTTTGCAGCAAGAAAGGTACGAAATTCCTCTTCGCTCATATTCATGGTGTGTCGAGTAGTCAGTGCCATTTCCTTCAACATAGCCAACTGAATCGAGTTAATCATACAGAATATTAAGAGTAGTCAGTAGTATTTCGTAGCATAATATGAACTCATTTATAAAAGCTTTTTCTTCAAATTAGCGTTTTATAAGTTTAAATTTGGGTACTACCTACCCGTTAAGTTCATACTTAGTAGCTAATATACAATTCAACTACTACAATTCCATATGAAAAACTGATTATAATAATATATCACATACAAATATTCTTCAAACTTACAACTTCGCTATATTACATATAACATGAAATATAGTACACTTTGATACAGGACAGTTTTGAAGATAAACCTAGTTAATACGCAAGTTGTTCAGCAAAGGAAATAAAGACACGTAATTCATAAGTCCAGAAACAAGTCATGCATTATGGTTTTACTAAGACGACTTCCCATCCTTGGTCTTGTGGAAAATAACCGTTATGACCATTGGCTAGGCAGCATGTTGTAATGCCATCAAAAGGACGAGGGTTTCGTAATGTCCAACAGCCCCGTAATAATCTAAAAACCTTGTTTCTCACCCCAACTACTGAATCCGTCACTTGTGGGAAGGTTTTATTTAAAAGTTGTAATCCGATGTTCTTTTTCTCACTTTGTTAAGAAGCGAACATCACTAACCCGTAAGCATAACATGCTTCTTTATGTTGCATGTTAGAAGCTCTTTCTAATTCACGAAATCCTATGTTGGGATATGTTGAGTAAAAATAGGTTCTTAACCCGTAGCGTAAAATTGCATTTGGGTTCTCCGCATTTAATGCTTTAAAAAAACACGGCGTAACTTACGGTCTCCCCAATGTGATATACCCTACCTATCAAAGGAAAGCCTTTTATAAACTAAGGCATTTCTGAAAAGTCTTTCAAATGTTTGACATGTTAATTTCTCCATAACTAAATGTGCTGATGAATTCTGACCGACTCTAGACAAGATTTCCTCAATCATATCCTCTGGTAGGTCTTCTAAAATATTCGGTTGTCTACCCTTAACGTCCATTTTGTTTTTATACTGTAAAATAGACAAGGATTAGATTCGTAAAAGATAATTAACAAACAATACAAGCAATTTTTACATAGAACATAAAAGTACAAGCACACTACAATACATGTAATACACAACATGATTACAACCCTCTAATCTGAATCACTGGTTTCTTCTTCTTCGAACTTGGTTCGTTTTCCTATTTTTCTAGGAATATATGGTGTTCCTCTAATATGAGCCGTCGTTTTCCATAATGGTTTAGAAAAACCTGATGGTTTAGAGGTTCCCGGGTCATTGTTACATTTTAGGAAATACGGATGTTGTCGATACATATAAAGTTCATCAGGGTTGGAATCGGGTTTCTCTATTTTTATACCTTTTCCCCTATTATTTTCTTTCGCTTTATTGAATTGGGTCGAGGCAATTTCTATAACATCATCGGAATCCTCATCGGGATCCGATTCATCGGCAAATTGGTAATCTTCCCAATATTTTGCTTCCTCGGCGGAAACACCATTGACCATTATTAACTTTGGTCCATTGGTTGAGGATTTTCTGTTATTTAATCAATTTACTATAGGTATAAATATTTCTTCCTCCGGAACCTCTTCTTCTTCTGGTTCCTCCTCTTCCGATTCCTCCTCTTCTGGTTCCTCTTCTTCCAGTTCCTCCTCTTCCGGTTCCTCCTCTTCCGGTTCCTCTTCGGGAATTTGTGAATCTTTCCAAAATATATTCGACTCTTCATTATTATTAGGTGAATCAATGGAATTTGTACTAGAGGTAGACATCTATCACATAATATCAAACACGTTAAGAGATTAATATATCACATAATATTTACATGTTAATAATATATAGTTTCCAACAAAAAAATGTTAAGCAATCGTTTTTGAAGAAAAACACGGTCGAAGTCCAGACTCACTAATGCATCCTAACAAACTCGATAAGACACACTAATGCAAATTTCTGGTTCTCTAAGACCAACGCTCTGATACCAACTGAAATGTCCCGTTCATATTGATTATAAATGTTCCACATTAATTGATTTCGTCGCGAGGTTTTGACCTCTATATGAGACGTTTTTCAAAGACTGCATTCATTTTTAAAATAACCATAACCTTTATTTTATCTATAAAGGTTTAAAAATCATTACGTAGATTATCAAATAATGATAATCTAAAATATACCGTTTACACACGACCATTACATAATGGTTTACAATAAGAATATATTACATCAATAATAAGTTTCTTGAATGCAGTTTTTACATAATATCATACAAGCATGGACTCTAAATCTTGTCCTTATTTTAGTATGCAACAGCGGAAGCTCTTAATAATCACCTGAGAAAAAACATGCTTAAAACGTCAACAAAAATGTTGGTGAGTTATAGGTTTAACATATATATTATCAAATCATAATAATAGACCACAAGATTTCATATTTCAATATACATCCCATACATAGAGATAAAATTCATTCATATGGTGAACACCTGGAAACCGACATTAACAAGATGCATATAATAATATCCCCTATCATTCCGGGAAATCCTTCGGACATGATAAAAAGAAATTCGAAGTACTAAAGCATCCGGTACTTTGGATGGGGTTCGTTAGGCCCAATAGATCTATCTTTAGGATTCGCGTCAATTAGTAGATCGGTTTACTAATCCTTAGGTTACCAAGCAAAAGGGGCATATTCGTCTTCGATCATTCACCCATATAATGTAGTTTCATTTACTTGTGTCTATTTTGTAAAACATTTATAAAACTGCATGTATTCTCATCCCAAAATATTAGATTTTAAAAGTGGGACTATAACTCACTTTCACAGATTTTTACTTCGTCGAGAAGTAAGACTTGGCCACTGGTCGATTCACGAACCTATAACAAATATGTACATATATATCAAAGTATGTTCAAAATATATTTACAACATTTTTAATACGTTTTAATGTTTTAAGTTTATTAAGTCAGCTGTCCTCGTTAGTAACCTACAACTAGTTGTCCACAATTAGATGTACAGAAATAAATCGATATATTTTATCTTGAATCAATCCACGACCCAGTGTATACATGTCTCAGGCTATATCACAACTCAAAGAATATATATTTTTGGAATCAACCTCAACCCTGTATAGCTAACTCCAACATTACTGCATATAGAGTGTCTATGGTTGTTCCAAATAATATATATACATGGGTTGATATGATATGTCAAAACAATTGCATACGTGTCTATGGTATCCCAAGATTACATAATATATTAGAATACATGTATAATACAATATAAGTTAGCTAGGATATGATTTGTATAGAATTGTTACAATATTTCCCGTAGCTATAACAATCAAAAAATATCCAATCTTGTTTTACCCATAACTTCTTCGTTTTAAATCCGTTTTGAGTGAATCAAATTGCTATGGTTTCATATTGAACTCTATTTTATGAATCTAAACAGAAAAAGTATAGGTTTATAGGTGAAAATATAAGTTACAAGTCATTTTTATAAGAGGTAGTCATTTCATTCGAAAGAACGACGTCTTGATGACCATTTTGAAAAACATACTTCCACTTTGAGTTTAACCATGATTTTTGGATATAGTTTCATGTTCATAATAAAAATCATTTTCCCAGAAGAACAACTTTTAAATCAAAGTTTATCATAGTTTTTAATTATCAAACCCAAAACAGCCCGCGGTGTTACTACGACGGCGTATATCCGGTTTTACGGTGTTTTTCGTGTTTTACGATTTTAAATCATTAAGTTAGCATATCATATAGATATAGAACATGTGTTTAGTTGATTTTAAAAGTCAAGTTAGAAGGATTAACTTTTGTTTGTGAACAAGTTTAGAATTAACTAAACTATGTTCTAGTGATTACATGTTCAAATCTTCGAATAAGATAGTTTTATATGTATGAATCGAATGATGTTATGAACATCATTACTATCTCAAGTTTTGTGGATAAACCTACTAGAAAAGAGACAAATGTATCTAGCTTTAAAGGATCCTTGGATGGCTTGAAAGTTCTTGAAGCAGAATCATGACACGAAAACAAGTTCAAGTAAGATCATCACTCGAAATAAGATTGTTATAGTTATAGAAATTGAACCAAAGTTTGAATATGAGTATTACATTGTATTAGAAAGATATCTTACTGTAAATAAGAAAGATTTCTTAAGGTTGGATGATCACTTTACAAGTTTGGAAGTAAGCTAGCAAACTTGGAAGTATTCTTGATTTTATGAAACTAGAACTTATAGAATTTATGAAGAACACTTAGAACTTGAAGATAGAACTTGAGAGAGATCAATTAGATGAAAAAAATTTAAGAATGAAAGTGTTATTAGGTGTTTTTGGTCGTTGGTATATGGATTAGATATAAAGGATGTGTAATTTTGTTTACATGTAAATAAGTCATGAATGATTACTAATATTTCTGTAAATTTTATGAGATATTTCTTGCTAGTTGCCAAATGATGGTTCCCACATGTATTAGGTGACTTACATGGGCTGCTAAGAGCTGATCATTGGAGTGTATATACCAATAGTACATACATCTAAAATTTGTGTATTGTACGAGTACGAATACGGGTGCATACGAGTAGAATTGTTGATGAAACTGAACGAGGATGTAATTGTAAGCATTTTTGTTAAGTAGAAGTATTTTGATAAGTGTCTTGAAGTCTTTCAAAAGTGTATAAATACATATTAAAACACTACATGTAAATACATTTTAACTGAGTCGTTAAGTCATCGTTAGTCGTTACATGTATATGTTATTTTGAAACCTTTAGATTAACGGTCTTGTTAAATGTTGTTAACCCATTGTTTATTATATCTAAAGAGATGTTAAATTATTTCATTATCATGATATTATGATATATAATATATCTTAGTATGATATATATACAGTTAAATATCGTTACAACGATAATCGTTACATATATGTCTCGTTTCGAAATCATTAAGTTAGTAGTCTTGTTTTTACATATGTAGTTCATTGTTAGTATAAATAATTACATGTTTACTTATATTTTATCATGATTAAACATAGTGTAACAATATCTTAATATGATTCATATGTAATTAGTAAGACGTTGTTATAACGATAATCGTTATATATATCGTTTCGAGTTTCTTAATTAAATAAACACAATTTTATGTATATAACTCATTGTTAAAATACCTAATGAGATACTTACTTATCATAATATCATGTTAACTATATATATAATCATATATATGTTATCATATAGTTTTTAAAAGTTTTAACGTTCGTGAATCACCGGTCAACTTGGGTGGTCAATTGTCTATATGAAACCTATTTCAATTAATCAAGTCTTAACAAGTTTGATTGCTTAACATGTTGGGAACACTCAATCATGTAAATAATAATTTCTTTTAATATATATAAACATGGAAAAGTTCGGGTCACTACACCTAATTCTTAGGCTACCAAGCTAAAAGGGGCATATTCGACTTCGATCCATTCAACCATATAATGTAGTTTCAATTACTTGTGTCTATTTCATAAAACAGTTATAAAAATAGCGCATGTATTCTCAGTCCCAAAAATATATATTGCAAAAGCATTTAAAAGGGTGCAAATGAAACTCACAATATTGTATTTTGTAGTAAAAATACATATGACGGTATTGAACAACTGAACAATGCAGGGTTGGCCTCAGATTCACGAACCTATATCATTTATATATATTAACACATATAATTGTAATCAAACAAATTTATATATATCTATAAATTTATTATTTATATCATTTTTATATTAATAACCTATATATTTCATATGTTCATTTTACATATTTTAAATAAATAAAAATATAAATTTTGTTGCTTATATGTATTAACTATAACGTTGTATAACTAAAATCATTTGATAAAATATTATTTATAATAATAAGTAAAAAAAAAAATTGTATTACCTTATAATAATAATATTACTACATATACTTAATAATGATAATAATAATAAAAAATAATAATAATCATAATTTTACTAATGTTAATTACAAAAATGATAGTTTTTAATTATAATAAAGATGATAATTTTCAAAAATGATAATTTGGATAACACTTATTCTAATAATAATAATAATAATAATAATAATAATAATAATAATAATAATAATAATAAAAATAATAATAATAATAATAATAATAATAATAATAATAATAATAATAATAATAATAATAATAATAATAATAATAATAATAATAATAATAATAATAATAATAATAATAATAATATTAATAATAATACTAACACTCTTAGTTAATCATGACTTAATTACGTTCTTAACTATATCCTTATTTTATCTTAATTATAATCGTGTATATAATTAATCTTATCAGTTGTTATTACCCTAACTATGATCATAACCCTAACCATTTTTTTTTATCTTGATATTTCCTAACATGAATTATATTCCTTTTTATTTTTATTATAAACATAATATTAATTAATAGTAATAATAATAACTATTAATAATAATAATAATAATAATAATAATAATAATAATAATAATAATAATAATAATTATTATAATGATAAAAATAGTAATAAAGATTATACCCTTCTCATCATCGTATTAACAACATTGCCGAATTCAGATTATCATCATCATTCGTAAACCGTTCCTATCATAACCACGATCACGTCATAACCGTCTAACATCATCATTTTCGATTTCATCATAATCATAATTATAATCATAATCACAATCATAATTATAATCATAATATAATCATAATCAATATCAAACCATCATCATCGTAATATCATACCCGTAACATCAACATCATCATCATACTCGAGCAACTAACATCATCATTTTCCCATGATCATCGAGTCATCATCACAATTATAACATCATCATACATCATCGTTTACTCACCATTATCATAACATCGACATACTCATCACTATATCTAATCATTAAACTAATCTAACACCATCATCTAAATCATAATCATGATAAAAATCCTTCTCTATCAAACATCTATTTACTTCACAGCCCAACATCATATTTTATTGGATCAAGGGTCACGGCCCATCAAGAAAATAGAATTTTGGAACACGGTCCATTAACGGGAACCGTAACACAGCCCAATTACTTCTCATTAAATCGGAAGCCCAGTTAGTCTCTAGAATCCCGATAGTATCATAAACATCCGTTATCATTATGATATCATTATCATAAATTTATCAGAATAGAAACAGGAAAACATGTAGCAGCTTGCGGGGTTTTTTTTTATTACGAATTAGAAACAGGATAACACGTAGCTATTTGTCATCATCATCAATTATGTCTTCACGGTTGTTGAGAGAAAAAAAATTAAACGGCTATTTGTTGTTGTGGGTGTCGGTCCTACCACATAACAACAACAATCATATTCTAACTCTTTAGCAAGTGGGTTAACTTTGTTTATTGTTTGTCGGCAAAAAAAGCAAAAGTTATACGTAAAAGCAGTTGTCAAAAAGCTTTGGTTTCAATCTCAACATACCTAATATTTATAAGTTATAAATCACAAATAGCATATATATAATTATACGCATGTATAGCAGCTGGAAGGTTGTGGGGTTTGATTGTGAAACAAAAACATAAAGGGTGCAGGTTTGCTTCGGTTTTGGTGGTTTTAAATTTTTTATTTTGTTCTATCGGATCAACAGGCAGCCATACATCATCGTGACATCATCTTTATCAGCCTACCCGTTCATTACAGTTTGAATTATAAAAGAAACGCAGCTAAGTGGCTATGAAGATGGTGGTTTCATCTTTGGTTTAACAGATTAAAAAAATAATATCGAGTAGCAACAACAATTAACAACTTGATGGTGTTTGATGGTGGTCAATGGTTATTGTAGAATCATGATGGTGGTGAGAGTTTTCGGTTGCAACATCAAGATAAACACAGTGACAGTTAAATGAAGGTGTGGTGGTTTTGTTTGGTGGTTTGTGGTGTTTCCATGGTGATCGAGAATGGTGTACGGTGGTGGAAACAGAATTAGAAACAGAAAAATTGGTGACGGGTGTGGTGGCTGTAAGGGTGGTTTAAGGTGGCCATAGTATGACGGTTGCCATGTTGATGGTGGCCAGATATGGTATGGGTGGTGCAGAAAAAGAAAGATGAGGAAAAGTAATGGTGTATCTGTTTTATATCTATAGGTTTATCATATATCTAATATATATATTAGTTAGTTAGATTAGAAGTGAAAGGGGTCACAGTATAACTAATTAAGTCAAGGGAGTACATAATATTTCTCTTGCCGACACTTATTCATGCACTGGAATTCGTACCCCGTTGATAATTAGTGGTGGATAAAAGTTCTCAGAAAAATTCCAAAATTTTAAATTAAGTACCTTTAATTATTTTGGTCATTATGGTATAAAATTCAAACCTTAATTTGTTAAATAAAAATTACATCAACTGTCCATCTCATTTATGGGTGAAATATAAAAAGTGTTAAAACTTAACAAATAGTTCTTAAATACATTTTTAATAAGCCTAAAATTTATAGAACTCATTTTCGTATCACCGTTTATTTTAAAATTACATAAGTTTGAATTTAACTTGCTTAATATCAATCGAAACATCAAACGAGTATTACAATCATTTAATATTTATGTTTAATATACTTTATTTATATATAGACATATATTTTAAATAATAATTATTATAATATCCTATTTTTATCTTATTAATTTTTAATTACAACAACATATAATACTTCAAATTATATTTCAAATTATTATTTATATATACATACACACATATCTATTTACAATTAATTGTTCGTGAATCGTCGAGAATGGTCGAAGGTTAAATAAATTTATAACAACAGTTCAAAATTTTGATATTTAATTAAATAGACTTTGCTTATCATGTTGAAACCATATTAAGATTAAGTTTAAATTTGGTCAGAAATTTCCGGGTCGTCACACAATGCTTGTTTAACAAGTGTCGTTTGTAAATTACGCACTATTCCGGTCAGGGTTTCTACTCATCTGATTTACGGTTAAGGCTAGAATAGATAATCTCTAAGACTTTAGAGATTACATAATCGCCGTAGAATATTTTCCCAATGAAGTTATGAATCAATACTTCATCGATTATTGTTGTTGGTACTCCTTGGTTTCTATGGTGCATAGGATGTCGATGCTCGTGGTACAGATCGTGATATTGAGGTGTGGGATGCGGATGTTGTTGTTGGTACTGGTGTTGTTGATGGCACTTGTAATCTTTGCACCATATCCTATAAAGCCATACTCGAGCGCGAAGCTCGTTGACTTCTTCTATTACACCGGGATGATTGTCTGTTTAGATGAGCGGATGAATAAGATTCAAAATTTGAGATAGTATATAATTGTGACGAGATACTCTAGAAATGAGAGAGAAAATGGTGTCTCGAACAGGTTCGCCGGTAAGTGCTTCAGGTTCTTCACTAAGAGGGAAATGTGGTGGATGGAAGGGATCGCCTTCTTCTTGTCTCCAATGATTAAGTAGGCTACGAACCCATCCTCAATTCATCCAGAATAGATGATGACTGATTGGTTGATCCATTCTGGTCACACTGCTTTCGGAGCTAGAGTGGAAATCCATATCAGAATATCTGTCGGAATCTAAGGAATTTGAACTAGATACGAGATCCATCTTTTATAATTAGGGAAATGATTTTTGATATGAATTAGATTATAGGACTTAGATTTGGTATTCTTCAATACATAATTTACATATGTATATATAATACCAAAATCCCATAAATTACGGAGGAATCTTTCAAAAAAATGTCAGGCATGTTTACAGTAACAGATATGCTAAGATTTGAATTCGTCTATACACTTTCTATGTAATAAATGCAGGAAAATATGTCTATACTTAAGATGATAATCAGGTAATTTCCGGCAAAAATGATAAGCAAAACTTTTGATATGCAGACACGGTCGAAGTCCAGACTCACTAATGCATCTTAACAACTATCAGTTAGACACACTAATGCAAGACCAGGTTCGCTAAGACCACCGCTCTGATACCACATGAGACGACCCATCCTAATCTATAAGGACGAATACAATAACATATGGATATATTGCGAGGTATTTGACCTCTATATGATACAAAGATTGCATTCGTTTTTAAAAGACAACCTTTCATTACATCGAAAGTTGACAGGTATGCATACCATTTCATAATATATCCAAACTATAGATGACTTAATCCGTCATTTACTTAATAATGATCTTTATTAAACTCAACGACTTGAATGTAACGTCTTTTGAATATACCATGAATGACTCCAGGTAATATCTTTAAAATGAGCAAATGCACAGCGGAAGATTTCTTTCAAACCTGAGAATAAACATGCTTCCAAGTGTCAACCAAAAGGTTGGTGAGTTCATTAGTTTATCGTAATCATTCATTTCCATAATTTTAATACATCACAAGATTTTCATTTCCATTTTTCATAAACATCATCTCATATCAGGCATTTCGCAAAAACTGCATAGAGATAAAAATCATTCATATGGTGAACACCTGGTAATCGATATTAACAAAACGCGTCTAGAATATCCCCATCATTCCGGGACTCTCATCGGACATGATAAAATCGAAGTACTAAAGCATCCCTAACCCGGATGGGGTTTGTTAGGCCCAATAGATCTATCTTTAGGATTCGCGTCAATTAGGGTTTCTGTTCCCTAATTCTTAGATTACCAGACTAAAAAGGGTGATATTCGATTCGATAATCCAACCATAGAATGTAGTTTCGATTACTTGTGTCTATTTCGTAAAACATTTATAAAAGCAGCGCATGTATTTTCAGTCCCAAAAATATATATTGCAAAAGCATTTAAAAAGAGAGCAAATGAAACTCACAATACTGTATCTCGCAGTAAAAATACATATGACGGCATTGAAAAAGGCAAGGTTGGCCTCGAATTCACGAACCTATATCAGTTATATATATTAAAACGTATAATTAACATGTAATAATATTCAGACCAGTTTATATATATTAATTATATAATATATTATTTATTATAATGTATTTGTTATTTTCAAATGTTACATATATATATATATATATATATATATATATATATATATATATATATATATATATATATATATATATATATATATATATATATATATATATGTTACTTTTATATTAAAATAGTAAATTAGATAGTTTTATGATATAGGTAATAATTATATTCTTATATAAATATCTTTTATTTATTAAAATAATAATTATGATAAGTTAATAATAATAATAATAATAATAATAATAATAATAATAATAATAATAATAATAATAATAATAATAATAATAATAATAATAATAAGAATAACAATAATAATAATAATAACAATAATAATAATAATAATAATAATAATAATAATAATAATAATAATAATAATAATAATAATAATAATAATAATAATAATAATAATAATAATAATAATAATAATAATAATAATAATGAGTAATAAGTAAACTACCTCAAAGAAGTAGCCCTTAAAAAAATGGCCAATTTCGGGTTTGAACCCGCGACCTCCCGCTAACCCGATAACATCCTTAACCATTACGCTATGTGTTTCAATTCTGAAATAACACTCAACTTAAATTTTTTTTAACCTTTACTTCTGCATCCTTCTTCTTCTTTTTCTAAAAAAAATGCCCGAGCCCGGGCTCGAACCTAGGACCTCTCATTCACCCAAGACATACAGTAAACTAGTGAGCTGTTTGATACATCCTGAATTATTTAGCTCATTAAAATCCTTTATCTCGTATAAGACTGATGCCCTCTTAAGACCCAATTTAGAATTAAGTGGGTTTTTATCTTAGCCCATAGCAGCCCAATCAAACGACATGTCACGGCCCAAGTCCTTTAGCCCAACTACAATTCGGGCCCAAATATAAAAATAGGAACATGTTGACCCAAGTTCCATCAATTAAAGGGTTTTAATTGTATGTCTTGCTCGATCACAGTAGCCAGCTATCACTTTCACCCTTTTCTTTCTTTTTTTTTTACACGACATCATCTTCATTTTATTATTTTAACATCTATCATTACTAATCAATGACTAGAACTTAAATAATGGTCCAATAGGAGTAAAAGTCACGGAGTATATCATTATCTTTAATAACACCATCATAGATATGTTTATAAAATAGGAAGTCTTCGCAGTAGCAGAAAGTAATGAAAAAGAAATTCAGTTTTGATGTTTTATTGACGATTGAACAAGAGGTTTAACTTGGTGTTGGTTTGATGATAAAATGTGGTGGGTTGAGTCTTTGGTTTATATAACAGTAGCAATAAAATAAAGGTGTTCAAGGGTGGTTGTGGTGATGATGTATTAGTGTAGATGGTGACTGTTATGGGTTCGAAGAAACAGAAAGCGTTCGAATGAAAACAGAAATAGTCATGGGTGTTGCAGGTGGCTGTTTATGGGGTGGTTTGCGATGGTGGTTTCATAAAAAAAAAATAAAGTGCAATAGGTTTGTTTTGGTTCGATTGAAAGTAGAAACAGAAACAATTAGACTACATTATCAGTTGTTGTGATGGTTGCAAGGTGGTGATAGTTGTAGGGTGATGATTGCGGTTGGTAACCGGTGGTGGTTTAGTGGGTACGGTATACAGGAAAACAGTGACTGCAGCTGCGATCATGCTGCTGTTCGAGTAGTTTAAATGACGTTGGATTGGTGGTTTACAATTGATGTTGCAGGTGGTGGAGATGGCGTTTAGTTGAGCCGAAGGTGGTGGAGTGGTATTGTGTTAGTCGATGGAAGGTGAAGGTTGAAGATGGTGATCGTGATGTGTTCACGATGGGGATCAAAAACAGAAAACATAAAACTAAGGTGGAGGTGATTCAAGTGATGAAGAGTGGTGGTTGGTTCGATAGAATAGTAGCAATAACAACGGAGCTAGATGATGGTGATTATCGTGGTCTTTGTCGACATCCAAATAGTATGACAATAACAAATCAAGCAAGTTGCAAGAGGAGAAAGAATCGTGTTCATGTTTGATGGTTTCTCGATTCTATTGTAACCCGAACAAGAATAGCAATGGACGGACAAGATGATTTGATCGTGGTTACAAAAACAACAAGAAGTTGGTGTTCGGTTGTTCTTGGTGGTGATAGGTGGTGATGGTAATGGAATATAAAGGTGATGAAAGTGTCGATTAACTAACAAATGGGTTTATGTTCTATAGTGTAGTGTATGTAGATGCATATATAGAGAAAATGAATCCCAATTATCTAGTGACATACAATATACATATATATGTAAAAGTAAGATATGTGGGATCCAAAATAATTTACATGTATGTCTTATTATGCTCTTAATTAAGTCCGTGATTATTAATTTGGATTAAACATGCCGACAGAAATTAGGGATAGTCTTTCGTACTCCGTTATTAAATCAGTGGCGAAATAAAAGTCTCTGAAAAATCCCATATTTTTAAATTAACTATCTTTAATTATTCTAATCATTATAGTATAAATTTGATCATTAAATATTTAAATAAAAATTAAATCAACTGCCCGCGCTCGATCCTTGGTAAAAAATATAAAAAGTGTTCAGTTTAATAACTAGATCCTAAATATACTTTTAATAAGCCTATGATTTATATAACTCATTTTCGGATCACCGTTTATTGTAAAATCACATAAGTTCCTTTTTAACTCGTTTACTATCAATCGAATGACAATTGAGTGTTACCGTCGTTTACTAAATAACTTCAAAATCACAAAATATATATTTAATATACTTTATTTATATATATAGATATGTTTTAAATAATAATTATCATAATATCATAATTTATTTTAATAACAACAACGTATAATATTTAAAATTTTATTTCAAATTATTAATTATATATATATATATATATATATATATATATATATATATATATATATATATATATATATATATATATACATACATATCTATTTATAATTAATTGTTCGTGAATTGTCGGGAATGGTCAAAGGTCAACTGAATATATGAAACAGTTCAAAATTTTTGAAACTCAATCTAACAGACTTTGTTTATGGTGTCAAAAATATTAAATCGTATCGAGTGTTTGATTTAAAATAAGTCAAAATTTTCTGAGGCGTCACAGTAATTACATCCCAAAATATTTTAAAAAGTATGAAAAACGGGACTATAACTCACCTTAACGTAAACGAAGTAGTAACACAGAAAACGTGAATTGCAAGAAGTAAAGTGATCAAGAATGATCACAACACCTGCCTATAAATTAAGAAGGTCGATATAAATAACTAACTTATGTCAAGTCTTAGTATGATAGCTATATTACTTGTTGTAAGTAAACATAGAACAACACTCAGTATGCTTCGGTTTGATCAGGACAGCGTAAGGACACGTACTTTCTATTTTTAGAAGGTTTCTATTTTTAGCAGGTTTCCATTTTTGGAAAGTTTCTATTTTAGGGAAGTTTCTATTTTTGAAAAGTTTCTATTTTTGGAAAGTTTCTATTTTTGGAAAGTTTTCAAATTTAGAAAGTCAACAAAAGTCAACTGAAAGTCAAAGTCAACCGAAAGTCAACTCAAAAGTCAACCTTGGTCAAACATTGTCAACATTAAATTTTAAAGTATAAGTTATAATAATAATATAAGTTATAATGTTATTTAAAGTCATATATGTATAATTATGTCATAACATAAGTTTAATTAAATTAAATTGAATTAATAAAGTTAACAAATGTTTAAATAATATAATTAATATAACATAAGTATTTAATTAATTAATTAAATTTTAGTCATAACATAAGTATCATTACTTAATAACAAATTTTTAATCATATCATAAGTATTATTAGTTAATAATGAATTATTAATCATATCATAAGTATTTAATTTTAATTATTAAACTATAAGTATTTAATAATTAAATTATAATTAAATAATAAATAAGCCTTATAATAATTAAATAATTAATTAATCTTTATTATAAGTCTCATAATAATAATCTTATAACATAAGTTTAATACTTTCCATAATTATTTTTCATTAATAATAAAAGTATTATTAATCATAAGTTTAATTAAATGTTTAATTAAATCATAATGTAATTAATAATTGATATATTAAATATATATATCATAATTCTTAAATTAAATTAATTACTTTTATATCATAAGTAATTTAATTATAATGAAAATCATTATTTATATCATAAGTTTTATTTCATAACCATAAGTTTTAATTAAAAGTTCATCGGGTCATAACTTGAGCCCCGGGTGTCGATTTTCGGCGAGTCTTATATATATCTTCGCCTAATCAAATCACCCGACACATTAATGCACTTAAGAACACCCTAAAAACAGCCCCCAAGTCATTACCAACAGCCATAATTCAACTTGGGACTTTAATCCGATCAAAAACATGTTTTAGTCATACCGGGTGATCCGTAGCTCGAATTTCGATGAACCGAACATGAATGTTCATCCAATCATCAATCCTAAAACACTAGTACACCCTAGAGACTCTAACAGTGGTCACAAAGTCGGACCAAACCTGAAAACATTCGTTTTTATATTTTAATTTCATGAAAACACCATTTTAATCATAACTTAAGCTCCAGGAATCGAAATAACATGAATCCGGAGACTAAAATTAATGTCTTGATGAGAGGAACACATCTAAATACTTTAATTTAACAAATACATCAGTTTAGTTTATAAAAAAAATCAAATACAACGCTGTCCAAATCCAATCAAACCGAAATCATGAATTAACGAGAGATTCTATGCATACAAACTATAATCCAACAACATACAAGCACTATACTACCATAATAACATATAAAATCCATAAAATAATGTATAAATCAAAAAGTTAGGGTTAGGATTTTTACCCTAATCAACAATCAAGTAATATGAACGCGTAGAGATCGTTGTGTAGAATCCGATTGTGTTGAAAGCTTCTTGAAATGATTAACAATTTTGTGAGATGAGGATGATGAAGGGTGATTGTACTGATGGCCTAGAGAGGAAGGAGAAGAAGGATGAGAGCAAAATGGAATTATGTTTGTAGTGTAAAAATGAGATAATGCAAAAATGAATTGCAAAATGAAAATCAAATGGGGATATACCCATCCCCCCATGGTTTGGCTGAATGGGTGGGTATGGGGTGGGCCCATGGCCCAATATTGTTGTTTGCTAGTTTACTTGTGGCCCGAATGCCCGATCAAAGCTCGAAACGCGAAAACGCTACTACGCGATTAATAATTCGGAGAGATAACAAATACGCGACGAATAAAATATGTAAACACTATATATAATCATATGACATCAAAATATCATATTTAAAATAATTTGGATTTAAAAATCCCAAAAGTTTGACAGTTGGTTTGAAAACCGAAAAGATTCGTCGGATAGAAATCCACGACACGTAGAAACTTACAATTTAAAATATGAATACAAATATTCACAAAACACATAATAATTAATATATTATTACTAAAATAATAATATAGGTCATAGAAATGACGTGGCATGAATAACAATTAATGAACGTTAAATAATAAACGGTAAAAGATAACGAAAAAGTAGGGTCGTGACAGTACCTTCCCGTTACGGAAATTTCGTCCCAAAATTTAAGCAGGTGCAGGGGTTGACTCGTCATCTGGGAACAAATGCGAGTACTTCTGCCTCATCTGATCTTCACGCTCCCAAGTGAACTCCGGACCTCGTCTGGCATTCCATCTCACTCGGACGATAAGAATTCTACTTTGCTTGAGCGTCTTAACCTCTCGATCCATAATTTCAACAGGTTCCTTAATAAATTGGAGTTGTTTATCAACATGAAGTTCATCAAGAGGAATGGTTTCATCGGCCTCTGCCAAAACACTTCTTTAATTTCGATACATGAAAAACATCATGAACAGCACTGAGTTCTTGTGGCAATTTCAAACGATAAGCCACGGGTCCAACTCTCTCGGTAATCTCAAACGGTCCAACAAAACGAGGATTCAACTTTCCCCTTTTACCAATTCATACCACACCTTTCCAAGGTGATACCTTCAACATAACACGGTCACCAACTTGAAATTCAATATCTTTCCTCCTCTTATCGGCATAACTCTTTTGCCGACTTCTGGCGGTTCTCAACCTTTCTTTAATCTGTACGATCTTCTCGGTAGTCCCATGAATAATCTTTGAGCCTGTGAGTTGAGCATCCCCAACCTCATTCCAACAGATAGGAGACCTACACTTTCTACCATAAAGAGCTTCAAACGGTGCGGCTTTAATACTTGCATGATAGCTGTTATTCTAAGAAAACTCAGCCAACGGCAAATATCTATCCCACCCATTACCAAAATCAATAACACACGCTCGCAACATGTCCGCTAACATTTGAATGGTCCTTTCACTCTGACCATCCGTCTGTGGATGATAAGCGGTGCTCATATCCAACTTAGTTCCCAAAGCTTCCTGTAAGGATTGCCAAAACCTCGATATAAATCGACTATCTCGGTCTGAAATAATAGATACAGGAACACAATGTCTTGAGATAATTTCCTTCAAATACAAACGAGTAAGCTTCTCCATCAAATCTGTTTCCTTAATCGACAAGAAATGAGCTGACTTTGCGAATCGGTCAACAATTACCCAAATGGTATCATAACCACCCACTACTTTCGGTAACTTCGTAATATAATCCATCGTAATACCTTCCCACTTCCACTCAGGAATCTCAGGTTGCACCAAAAGTCCAGACAGTTTTTGATGTTCAGCTTTAACCTTAGCATAGGTCAAACACTTAGCCACATACATAGCCACATCAGTTTTCAAATTAGGCCACCAATACAGCTCCTTAAGATCATGATACATCTTTCCTGAACCAGGATGAATAGAGTACCTAGACTTATGAGCCTCATCTAAAATAAGTTGTCGCAGATCACCAAACTTTGGAACCCAAAGACGTCCCACAAAATACCTAGTACAATCGGTTCGTACCTCAAAATCCTTAGCCATGCCTCTGACTTTCTCGTTAAGAAAATTCTCCTCCTTCAAGGCTTCTTGTTGTGCCTCAAGAATCTGCCTTGCGAGGTTTGTTCGAATGGTCATATGCAAGGCCCTAAACCTACGAGGTTCAGCCCTCTCTTTACGACTTAACACATCGGCCACAACATTGGCCTTTCCCGGATGATATAAAAGTTCGCAATCATAATTATTCAATGTCTCAACCCATCTTCGCTGCCTCATATTTAGCTATTTTTGATCAAGAATATGTTTAAGACTTTTGTGATCAGTGTACACTGTACTTTTGACCCCATAAAGATAATGTCTCCAAATCTTAAGTGCAAACACAACAGCTCCCAACTCTAAATCTTGGGTTGTATAATTTTGTTCATGGATCTTTAACTGACGTGACGCGTAAGCAATGACTTTCTTTCTTTGCATCAAAACACAACCAAAGCCCTGACGCGATGCATCACAATAGACAACAAAATCGTCATTACCCTCATGTAGTGACAATATCAGAGCGGTAGTTAACTTTTTCTTCAGAGTTTGAAAAGCAGTCTCTTATTCATCCTTCCACTCATACTTCTTCCCCTTATGCGTTAAAGTAGTCAGAGGCTTCACTATACGAGAGAAATCTTGAATGAACCTTCTATAGTAACCTACCAATCCTAGAAACTGACGAATATGAGTAGGAGTCTTCAGAATTTCCCACTTCTCAATGGCCTCAATCTTGGCAGGATCAACTTGTATTCCCTGTTTACTAACAACATTTCCAAGGAATTGAACTTCTCTTAACCAGAAAGCACACTTAGAGAACTTAGCGTACAACTCTTCTGTCCTCAACAAATCAAGTACCAACTTCACACGGTTCATGAGGTCCATGAACAAAGCAGGTGCATTTGTCAATCCGAACGGCATAACAGGGAATTTGTAATGACCATAACGGGTGCGGAAAGCGGTTTTCGGAACATCAGATTCTTTAACAAGCTGTTGATGATAACCAGAACGAAGATCGATCTTAGAATTAATAGACGAACCTTGAAGCTGATCGAACACATCATCAATTCTAGGAAGAGGATAATGATTTTTAACTGTGAGCTTGTTCAATTCACGATAATCAATACATAAATGAAACAAACCATCTTTCTTCTTAACAAATAGAACAGGAGCTCCCTTAGGGGACAAACTGGGATGAATAAAACCTTTGTCTAACAACTCACGGAGCTGACTCGACAATTCTTGAAGTTTAGAAGGTGCGAGTCGATAAGGATCACGTGCTACAGGAGCAGCACCGGGAACAAGATCGATTTAAAATTCTACCGCGCGTTGCGGCGGAAGGCCAGGTAAATCTTCGGGAAACACTTCGGGAAAATCTCTAACAATAGGAACATCACCAATGTTCTTCTCTTCTTTATCAGAATCAAAAACATGAGCTAGAATAGCATGACAGCCTTTGCGAAGATATTTATGAACTTTCAAACAGCTAATAAGGCATAACTACTTGCATTTCTTATCCCCAAAAACCATCAGCGGCTCTCCAACCACATTAGTAATAAGAACAGCTTTCTCATAACACACGATTTCAGCACGATTTGCGTTTAACCAATCCATACCAATAATAACGTCAAAACTTCCTAGTTCAATCGGTATTAAATCTACCTCAAAATCTCTACCAGTCAGATTAATGTTACACTTACGATACACACTCTTAGCGGTAAGCACTTTACCATTAGCTATCTATACAACATAAGTTCTGTCTAGAGGAGTTAACGGAGTTTTGGTTTTTGGACTAAATTTACTCGACACAAAACTCAAATCAGCCCCTGAATCAAATAGTACTTAAACTGATAATTCATTGACCGAGAACGTACCCGTAAAAAGTTTTGGATCTTCCTCAGCATCCCTGGAATTAATGTTGAACGCCCTTCCACGTGCATTCTCAGTAGTCTTCTTGTAGGGCAGGCATCACGGGAATGCCCCGACTTACCACATTCATAACAAACTTTCTGATTTTCAACATTTCTCAGCTTCCCATTACCATTACCACCATTGTTACCACCATTATTACCACCACTTGCAGCAGGAGTAGCAGTATCCGGCAAGATCACCGTACAATTTTTAGCAATGTGTCCCTGCTTGGAACACCTTTTACAAGTAACCGTACAATAACCATCATTAGCCTTATATCATCGCGGACAAACACGCTAATTTCGGTTATTAGAACCAGAAGTATTTTGTGTCTTCTGCTGAATTTGATTCTGGTTGCGGGTGTTATCCCACTTCAACTTTCCATCATCAGCCTTCTTAACAACTTCCTCTCTGGCATCAGTCGCAGCTTTCTTACTTCTTCTCAAAATCTGATCATTAAGCTTATGCGCCATGGACATGGTAGCTTTAATAGTCTGGGGCTCACTAGACTCAACCCCATTCTCAATCTGCTCAGATAACCCATCAATATAAGCTTTAATCTTACCGTCCTCATCAGCATAAGCATTTGGAAACAACAACGTCAATTCAAAGAACCTTTGCTCATAGGCATCGAGTTCGGTGACCTTCATCTTTAAGTTCTTAAGCTCAGCCTCCAACTTTTTAAGTTCACCCCTTGGATGATAACGGGTGATCATCCTCTCTTTAAAATCATTCCAAGACAAACCATAAGGAGTATCATTACCCAAACTGATAACCAAATTATTCCACCAAGTTAAAGCACTGTCTTTGAGAGTGCAGCTGGCAAAACTGACCTAGTCCTCATCATGGACTCTACTAACCCGAAACATAGACTCAACCTTCTCAAACCAACGGGTCCTTCGATGCCACTAAATTCTTGTGGACGACTAGCCATGAAAGTCTTGTGGGAGCATCCCACCTGATTGTTGGCATTGGCATTAGCATTAGCTGCCATTGCAGCTGCAATCCCTTTCAGAAATTAAACGTTGCATGCGAGCTTCATTGGACTCACGGGGAGGCATGATCTTCAAAACAGAATAATACAACCGTTAGTAATAATAATAATAATACCAGTGTTATAAAGGAATAGATCGAACACGAAAATATTAACCATTAAAATAATAGTCAATGAACACTATGAGTAATAACATGATAGTTATGATAGTTATAGAAATAGCCACCACATGCATACATACTTTATGATAAAATCATACAACATACATAGCATCTAACATACATGAACTATATTACGCATATAATATAACATGCCAAGAGTCACAACACCAGAATAAATTATGATAATGATAAACAGATGTTATAAAAGAAATAACCATCCAGACATAAATGAAATATCTCATAACAAAATCCTCAGCAAAACGCCGTACATCACCCAAAAATGAATGTATAAAAGGATAAATAGTCTATGAAATAAAGCAATCACTCATGAATCATCACATCACATCTTCTTGGAGCGGGTGTGATAAGCTGGGCTGGCATGAGGCTCCTCGGGAGTCTCATACTTCCTCAACTTGCTCTTCACCTCCTCCAACTCCATCTTAAGACGATGAACCACGCTCTCAAGAGCCTCGAACTTAGCATCCACCTTCTGGTTATGCTTCTGCATCTAGATCTCGACCCCATTCTTGAAACTAACGAACGTATCCATATCAGCTCTAATCTCATCCATCACCTCCGTATGCGGCAAGACACGCATACAGTCGCTAAGAGCATCAATGCGCGTCTCGTTTGTATATGCCCTAGTCATATGAATGATGGTAGCCATGTAGTAGTTAACAGGGTCATTCAGGCAAGGCTGCCGAGCATGACGATGGGCGACAGACGGGGAAACAGGAGTAGGAACGGAACTGTTGCTCGAAGCCGACATCTGCAAACAGTAAAATCACAAACCACATACAAAATAGAAATAACATAAGCAATAACCTATGATTATTCCTCAAATGAAATGAAATGCATAATAATGCTATAACAAGAAAGGTCGGGCTATAGACTAGACTCTAATGCACCCTAAAGACCACGGGGTGACCACATTATGACCGCCTAGTTCCTTACAACCGAAGCTCTGATACCAACTGTGATGGCCCCATCAAGTACACTTAACAGCTCCGTCACTTGGTCCCACAGCTTGATCGAACTTAAATGAATTTAATAAACAACATTGCATTCTTTTATTCAAAAAGTTTCTAGAAAGGAAATTTACCAAATATGTAGTTTAAACAAACTCAACATATAAAATAATCAAAGTTGACATAAAACACTGTCAACCAAATACCCACAATTTAATAATCCAAAAGAGAATGCAAGTTCAATGTTTCATAAAATGTTTAACAAAATCTGCCCAAATGCATGCAGACACTCTAACACAGCGGAAGCACCAAACAAATCAAGTACCTGTGAAAACATATGAGTAAACTGTCAACAAAAATGTTGAGTGAATTATAGGTTCAACTAAACGTATAAACTTTATACCACAAGATTTAAAATGTTAGAAAACATTAAAATATTATTCCATTATCTATGAGTCACCTAGTAACCACTTAACCATTTTCATACCCTTGCCAAACACAATATATACACTGAACAAGTGTATCTTCAAATAAATACGAAGTACTAATACATTCTGATTATAAATTGCTAGCGCGACTATCTCAAAATGCGGCTGTCAAGTCCGATAGATCTATCCATAGGATTCGCGTTCACCAGTAGAAACCAGTGATTACAGTTACCAGGCTAGGGAATATTTTTGTTCAACTCATAATGAATAATTTCAATTTAATTGCCACTTGTGTCTAAACATAAAACAAAATGCATGTAATCACATCCCAAAATACTTTAAAAAGTATGAAAAACGGGACTATAACTCACCTTAACGTAAATAAAGTAGTAAGACAGAAAACGTGAATTGTACGAAGTAAAGTGATCAAGAATGATCACAACGCCGGCCTATAAATAAAGCAGGTCGATATAAATAACTAACTTAGGTTAAGTCTTAGTATGATAGCAATAGTATTTGTTGCAAGTAAACATAGAACAACACTCAGTATGCTTCGGTTTGATCAGGACAGCATAAGGACACGTACTTTCTATTTTTAGAAAGTTTCTATTTTTAGCAGGTTTTCATTTTTGGAAAGTTTCTATTTTAGGAAAGTTTCTATTTTTAGAAAGTTTCTATTTTTGTAAAGTTTCTATTTTTGAAAAGTTTCCAAATTTAGAAAGTCAACAAAAGTCAACTAAAAGTTAAAGTCAACTGAAAGTCAATTCAAAAGTCAACCTTGGTCAAACATAGTCAACATTAAATTTTAAAGTATATGTTATAATAATAATATAAGTTATAATTTTATTTAAAGTCATATATGTATAATTATGTCATAACATAAGTTTAATTAAATTAAATTGAATTAATAAAGTTAACATAAGTTTAAATGATATAATTAAATATAATTAATATAACATAAGTATTTAATTAATTAATTAAATATTAGTCATAACATAAGTATCATTAATTAATAATAAATTTTTAATCATATCATAAGTATTATTAATTAATAATGAATTATTAATCATATCATAAGTATTTAATTTTAATTATTAAACTATAAGTATTTAATAATTAAATTATAATTAAATAATAACTAAGCCTTATAATAATTAAATAATTAATTAATCTTTATTATAAGTCTTATAATAATAATCTCATAACATAAGTATAATACGTACCATAAGTATTTTTCATTAATAATAAAAGTATTATTAATCATAAGTTTAATTAAATGTTTAATTAAATCATAATGTAATTAATAATTGATATATATATATATATATATATATATATATATATATATATATATATATATATATATATATATATATATATATATATATATATATATATATATCATAAGTCTTAAATTAAATTAATTACTTTTATATCATAAGTAATTTAATTATAATGAAAATCATTATTTATATCATAAGTTTTATTTCATAACCATAAGTTTTAATTGAAAGTTCATCGGGTCATAACTTGAGCCCCGGGTGTCGATTTTCGGCGAGTCTTATATATATCTTCGCCTAACCAAACCACTCAACACATTAGTGCACTCAAGAACATCCCAAGAAGAGCCCCCAAGTTATGACCAACAGCCATAATTCAACTTGGGACTTTAATCTGATCAAAAACATGTTTTAGTCATACCGGGTGATCCGTGGCTCGGATTTCGATGACCGAACATGAATGTTCATCCAATCATCAATCCTTACACACTAGTACACCCTAGAGACTCCAAAATTGGTCACAAAATCGAACCAAACCTGAACACGTTCGTTTTTATATTTTTATTTCATGAAAACACCATTTTAATCATAACTTAAGCTCCGGGAATCAAAATAACATGAATTCGGAGTCTAAAATTAATATCTTGATGAGTGGAACACATCTAAACACTTTAATTTAACAAATACATCAGTTTATTTTACAAAAAAGATCAAATACTCCGCTGTCCAAATCCAATCAAACCGAAATCATGAATTAACGAGTAATTCTATGCATACAATCAATAATCCAACAACATACAAGCACTATACTGTAGTAACCCGAACTTTTCCTTGATTATATATTAAATGAAAACTATATTTTCATGATTAAATGTTTCCAACATGGTAAGAAATCAAACTTGTTAAGACTTGATTATTTGAAATAGGTTTCATGTGGACAATTGACCACCCAAGTTGACCGGCGATTCACGAACGTTAAAACTTGTAAAAAACTACATGGTGATATATATATATATATATATATATATATATATATATATATATATATATATATATATATATATATATATATATCACCATGTAGTTTTTTATGTATATATATATATATATACATAAAAAACTACATGGTGATATATATATATATATATATATATATATATATATATATATATATATATATATACATAAGTAAGTATCTCCATAAGTATATTAACGATGAGTTATATACATAAAAAATGAGACTACTAAGTTAAGAAACTCGAAATGATATATATAACGATTATCGTTATAACAACGTCTTTCTAAATACATATGTATCATATTAAGATATTGTTACACTATATTTAACATGATAAAATGATAATTATGTATATCAATATGTATGTTAACAACAAACTACATATGTAAAACAAGACTACTAACTTAAGAATTTTGAAACAAGACATATATGTAACGATTATCGATGTAACGACATTTTAATGTATATATATCATATTAAGATATATTAGTACATCATGTTATCATGATAATTTAACAATTTAACATCTCATTAAATATAATAACAATGGGATTACTTACATTTAACAAAATCGTTAACTTAAAGGTTTCAAAACAACACTTACATGTAACAACTAACGATGACTTAACGACTCAGTTAAAATGCATATACATATAGTGTATTAAGATGTATTAGTACAATTTTTAAAGACTTCATGATACATATCAAAGTACTTCTACTTAACAAAAATGCATACAATTACATTCTCATTCATTTTCATTAACAATTCTACTCGTATGCAACCGTATTCGTACTCGTACAATACCTAGCTCCTAAATGTACATACTATTGATATATACACTTCAATGATCAGCTCTTAGTAGCCCTTAATGATTCATCAAACATGTGGGAACAATCATTTGGCAACTAGAATGAAATATCTCACAAAATTATAAAAAATATTATAAATCATTCCTGAATTATTTACAAGAAAACAAACTTACACATCCTTTATATCTAATCCATGAGTCACGACCAAAAACACATAAAAACACTTTTATTCTTCATTTTTCTTTATCTAATTGATCTCTCTCAAGTTCTATCTTCATGTTCTAAGTGTTCTTCATAAATTCTATAAGTTCTAGTTTCATAAAATCAAGAACACTTCCAAGTTTGCAAGTTTACTTCCAAGCTTTCTAATCCATTCCAAGTAATCATCTAAGTTCAAGGAACCCTTGTTACTTATAGTAGATTATCATTCTAATACAAGGTAATACTCATATTTAAACTTTGATTCAATTTCTATAACTATAACTATCTTAATTCGAGTAAAAAAATCTTACTTGAACTCCTTTCGTGTCATGATTCTACTTCAAGAACTTTCAAGCCATCCAAGATCCTTTGAAGCTAGATCATTTCTTGTCACTTCCAGTAGGTTTACCTACTAAACTTGAGGTAGTAATGATGTTCATAACATCATTCAATTCATATATATATAACTATCTTATTCGAAAATTTAAACTTGTAATCACTAGAACATAGTTTAATTAATTCTAAACTTGTTAGCAAACAAAGTTAATCCTTCTAACTTGACTTTTAAAATCAACTAAACACATGTTCTATATCTATATGATATGCTAACTTAATGATTTAAAACCTGGAAACACGAAGAACACCGTAAAACCGGACATACGTCGTCGTAGTGAAATCGTGGGCTGTTTTGGGTTAGATAATTAAAAACTATGATAAACTTTGATTTAAAAGTTGTTCTTCTGGGAAAATGATTATTCTTATGAACATGAAACTATATCCAAAAATCATGGTTAAACTCAAAGTGGAAGTATGTTTTTCAAAATGGTCATCAAGAAGTCGTTCTTTCGAATGAAATGACTACCTCTACTAAAATGACTTGTAACCTGTATTTCTGACTATAAATACTTTTTCAATTTAGTTTCATAAAATACAGTTCAATATGAAACCATAGCAAGTTGATTCACTCAAAACGGATTTAAAAGGAAAAAGTTATGGGTAAAACAAAATTGGTTAAAAATGGTTAATTTGACTACGGGATGAATTGACAAAAATCTATACTAACCATATCCTAACTAACTTATATTGTATTATACATGTATTTTAACATATATTATGTAATCTTGATAGACCATAGACACGTATACTATGTTTTGACATATCATATCGACGTCATCTATATATATTATTTGGAACAACCATAGACACTCTATATCCGGTAATGTTCGAGTTAGCTATACAGGGTTGAGGTTGATTCCAAAATAATATATATACTTTGAGTTGTGATCGAGTCTGAGACTTGTATACACTGGGTCGTGGATTGATTCGAGATAATATATATTGATTTAATTCTGTACTACTAACTGTGGACAACTAATTGTGGACTACGAACGTTGGACTGTTAACTTAATAAACTTAAATCATTAAAACATAATAAAACATATTGTGAATATATTTCGATCATACTTTGATATATATGTATATATTTGTTATAGGTTCGTGAATCGACTAGTGGCCAAGTGTTTTTTTTCGACGAAGTGATAATCTGTGAAAGTGAGTTATAGTCCCATTTTTACTATTGAATATTTTTGGGATGAGAATACGTGCAGTTTTATAAATGATTTACAAAATATACACAAGTACTTGAAAATTACATTCTATGATTGAATTATCTTATTGAATATCACCCTTTTAGCTTGGTAGCCTAAGAATTAGGGAACAGACCCCCTAATTGACGTGAATCCTGAAGATAGATCTATGGGCCTAACAAACCCCATCCAGGTTATGGATGCTTTAGTACTTCGATTTTTATAATAAGATGAGTGTACCTGTATATTTGGGGATATTCTATATGCATTTGTTAATGTCGGTTAACAGGTGTTCTTCATATAAATGATTTTTATACAGATGAGTGTTCCTGTATTATATTTTTTGCAGATGAGTGTTCTTGCAGTTAATTATGAAAAATGAAATCTTGTGGTCTATTAATATAATTTGATATATAGGTTAAACCTATAACTCACCAACATTTTTGTTGACATTTAAATCATGTTTATTCTCAGGTGATTATTAAGAGCTTCCACTGTTGCATGCTAAATAAAGACAGGATTGGAGTATGCATGCTTGTACAATATTGTTTAAAAACTACATTCGAAGACTTAAGTTGTTGTGTAATATTATTGTAAACTATTATGTAATGGTCGTGTGAAAACACTACATTTTAGATTATCATTATTTGATAATCTTCATAATATTTTAAACCTTTATCGCAAATATAAAGGTTATGGTTTGTTTCAAAAATCGAATGCAGTCTTTGATAAACGTCTCATATAGAGGTCAAAACCTCGCAACGAAATAAATTAATATGAAATGTTTATAATTATTATGAATGAGACATTTCATATACTATCATAATAACATATAAAATCAGTAAAATAATGTAAAAATCAAAAAGTTAGGGTTGGGGTTTATACCCTAATCAACAATAAAGTAATATGAACGCGTAGAGATCGTTGTGTAAAATCTGATTGTGTTGAAAGCTTCTTGAAATGATTAACAATTTTGTGAGATGATGATGATTAAGGGTGATGGTGGTGACGGCTTAGAGAGGAAGGAGAAGAAGGATGAGAGCAAAATGGAATTAGGTTTGTAGAGTAAAAATGAGATAATGCAAAAATAAATTGCAAAAAGAAAATCAAATGGGGGTATACCCCTCCCCCCGTGGTTTGGCCATATGGGTAGGTATGGGGGTGGGCCCCATGGCCCAATTTTGTTGTTTGCTAGTTTACTTGTGGCCCGAATGCCCGATCGAAGCCCGAAACGCGAAAACGCTACTACGCGATTAATAATTCGGAAAGATAACAAATACGCGATGAATAAAATATATAAATACTATATATAATCATATGACATCAAAATATAATATTTAAAATAATTTGGATTTAAAAATCCCAAAAGTTTGACCGTTGGTTTGAAAACCGAAAAGATTCGCCGGATAGAAATCCACGACACGTAGAAACGTACAATTTAAAATATGAATACAAATATTCACATAACACATAATAATTAATATATTATTACTAAAATAATAATATAGGTCATAGAAATGACGTGGCACGAATAACAATTAAGGAACATTAAATAATAAACGGGAAAAGATAACGGAAAAAGTAGGGTCGTGACAATAATAATAATAATAATTATTCGTAATAATAAGTGCCTTTTAAATTTTTTTAGAAAATTAAAATACAATTATTAAATATAAGTATTATTTCCTTTTATAAAAGATTTCGTATTATTTTTTAATTAAATTAATATAAAATTATCATATCATCATTATAAAAATTAAAGGGTAATTAACTTAATGATGACATCATCATTTGAGATTTATATGACTACTATATAGATCGTTCAATATATACACATCCTAATTAAATTAAATTTAATTGTTATTAAATCTAGTTTGGCCCAATGTTTTCCTTCTTGGCCTAACATAATCAGAATTAAATTTGATTATGTGTTTTGAATAATCAGAATCAAATAATCAGCGGTTTCAAAACGCGATTTGTTTAAACGGTGTTTGGATTTGATTATGCTATTTGATATCGCAATAATGAGATAATTAGTATTCTGAGTGTTTGGTAAAATAAGATTATTTAATAACTTAATATGTAAAATTACTAAAAGAGACATTCTTTATATATATAATATATATATATATATATATATATATATATATATATATATATATATATATATATATATATATATATATATATATATATATATATATATATATATATTATGTATTAATACATTTTTCATAAAATAGTAAATATTATTGCCAAGTTTATGCTAAAGATATATCAATAGTCAAAATAGAATTCTGAATATTAATATAAGAATCACAACAAATAAGAGTATTTATATTGCACATTATTCAACAAATATAAAGTTATAATGTAGTATGGAGTAATTTTTATACCATAGTAGTGTCATGAACAATTTCTAGTACTTTTAATAATATTTTTTATTTTATGAAGAGAATGGAGTTGGTCTTTGTCACGACCCTACTTTTTTCGTTATCTTTTACAGTTTATTATCTAACCTCCGTTAATTTTTATTCATGCCACGTCATTTCTATGACCTATATTATTATTTCTGTAATAATATATTAATTATTATGTGTTATATGAATATTTGTATGCGTATTTTAAGTTGTACGTTTCTACGTGTCGTGGATTTCTATCCGGCGAATCTTTTCGGTTTTCAAAGCAATGGTTGGACTTTTGAGATTTTAGAATCCCAATTATTTTAAATATGATATTTTTATATCATATGTAAATATATAGTGTTTATATATTTTATTTATCGCGTATACGATATCTCTCCGAATATTTAATCGCGTAGCGGTGTTTTCGCGTTTCGGGCTTCGATCGGGCGTTTGGGCTAAAAGCAATTTATCAATATTCAATTTTGGTCCAAGAGGGGCTAACCCTCTTATGATTTTTAGCCGAACACCCTTACAGGGAGGGGGGGGGGTTTGATTTTTGTTTTCCATTTCAATGTTATTCCATTTCCATTCATTTTATTTCTAGTCCATTTCTCTCATTTAGCAAAATTAAAAAGCTCTCCCACTTTCTTCCCTACCCTATCCATTGCCTACCACCACCACTTTCATCATCATCTTCAACAATCAAGAACACATTTCAAGAAGCTTTCATCATTTCCGGATTCACCGCATCATCCTCTACGCACTCATACCTTTCTTTTCTCAATTAGGGTATAAACCCTAACCCTAGATTTTTAATTTTTATTTATTTTTACTGATTTTGATGTTATTATGATTGTATAGTACTTGTGTATTGTTGATTATATGCATAGAAATGCTCGATTGTGTATGTTTTCAGTTTGATTAAATTGGGACAACAGACTTTTTGATGAAATCAGAAAACTTAACTGTTGTTTTTGATAAAATAAAGTGTATAGATGAGTTTCTCTCATCAAGACAATAATTTTGGACTTTGGATTCATGTTATTTCGAGTCCCGGATCAAAAGTTATGCTTAATTTGGTGTTTTGATGGGATTAAAATATAAAAACGAAGATGATCAGTTGGGGTCCGACTTTGTGACCATTTTTGAAGGCTCTAGGGTGTACTAGTGTGTTAGGATTGATGATTGGATGAACATTCATGTTCGGGTCATCGAAATCTGAGCCACGGATCACCCAGAATGGCTAAAACAAGATTTTGAACGGATTAATGGTTTTGGTTGGTTCATGGCAGTTCTTCATGACTCATGAACTGACCTTAGGGTGTTCTTGAGTGCACTAATGTGTAGGGATATTTGGTTATACGAAGATATATATTAAATTCGTCAAAAATCGACACCCGAGGCTCAAGATATGACCCGGCGAACTTTTAATTAAACATATGGTTATTAAATTTGAACTTATGATATAAATAATGATTTTCAATATTATTAAATTACTTATGATATAAAATTAATTAAACTTAATTAAGACTTATGATATATATTAATTATATCATTTATTAACTACATTATGATTAATTATACTTTTAATTATACTTATGATTAATAATACTTTTATTATTAATGAAAATACTTATAATAAGTATTAAACTTATGTTATGGGATTATTACATTAAGACTTATAATAAAGGTTAATTAATTATTTAGTTGTTTCAAGGCTTAGTTATTATTTAATTATAATCTAATTATTAAATACTTATGGTTTAATAATTATAATTAAATACTTATGATATGATTAATAATTCATTATTAATTAATAATACTTATGATATGATTAATTTCATTATTAATTAATAATACTTATATTATGATTAATATTTAATTAATTAATTAAATACTTATGTTATATTAATTATATTATTTAAACTTATGTTAACTTTATAAATTCAATTTAATTTAATTAAACTTATAATATGACATGATTATACATATATGACTTTAAATAACATTATAACTTATATTACTAATATAATTCACACATTAATTTCAATGTTGACTTAGTTTGACCAAGGTTGACTTTTGAGTTGACTTTCAGTTGACTTTGGCTTTTAGTTGACTTTTGTTGACTTTCTAAATATGAAAACTTTCCAAAAATAGAAACTTTCTAAAAATAGAAACTTTCTAAAGATAGAAACTTTCCAAATATAGAAACTTTCCAAGAATGGAAACCTGTTAAAAATAGAAACTTTCTAAAAATAGAAAGTACGTGTTATACACTGTCCTGATCGTACTGAAACATACTGAGTATTGTTCTATGTCTATTTGCAATAAGTACTATAGCTATCTTACTAAGACTTGACCTAAGTTAGTTATTTATATCGATCTGCTTTATTTATAGGTCGACGTTTTCATGTGGTTGCTTCGTTTATGTTAAGATGAGTTATAGTCCCGTTTTCATACTATTTAAAGTATTTTTGGGAGGTGATTACATGCATTTTGTTTTACGTTTAGAAACAAGTGGCAATTAAATTTAAATTATCCATTATGAGTTGAACGAAAATATTTCCTAGTCTGGTAACTGTAATAACTGGTTTCTACTGGTGAACGCGAATCCTATGGATAGATCTATCGGGCTTGACATCCCTATTTCGAGCTAGTCGCGCTAGCAATTTATAATCGAAATGTATTAGTACTTCGTTATTATTTGAAGATATACCTGTTCAGTGTATATTGTGTTTGGTAAGGGTATGGAAATGGTTAAGTGGTTACCAGGTGACTCATGGATAAATGGAATAATATTTTTTGTTTTCTAACATTTGAAATCTTATGGTTTAAAGTTTATACGTTGTTTTAAAAATAATTCACTCAATATTTTTGTTGACAGTTTACTCGCATGTTTTCACAGGTACTTGATTATTTGGGCTTCCGCTGTGTTAGAGAGTCTGCATGCATTTCGGAACATTTTTTTAAACATTTAACTTTGCATTCTCTTTTTGGTTTATTAAACTGTGGGTGTTTGGTTGATAATGTTTTGTTCAACTTTGGATATTTTAATAAGTTGGGTTTGTTTAAACTACTTATTTTGATAAATTTCCTTTATAGGAAATTATTTTAAATAAAGAATGCAATGTTGTTTAACAAATTCATTTAGAGTTTCGATCAAGCTGTGGGACCAAGTGACGGAGCCATTAAGGGTACTTGACGGATCATCACAGTTGGTATCAGAGCTCTGGTTTTAGGGAACTAGGCGGTCATAATGTGGTTAACCCTTGGTCTTTAGGGTGCATTAGAGTCTAGTCTACAGCCCGACCTTTCTTGTTATAGCATTATTATGCATTTCATTTCATATGAGGAATAATTATAAGTTATTGCTTACGTTGTTTCTATTTTGTATGTGGTATGTGGATTTTGCTGTTTGCAGATGTCGGCTTCAAGCAATAGTTCTGTTCCAACTCCTGTTTCCCCGTCTGCCGCTCGTCGTCGTAGTCGACAGCCTCGCTTGAACGATCCAGTTAACTACTACATGGCTACCATTACTCATATGACCAGGGCATACACGCCGGAGACGCGCGTTGATGCCCTAAGTGACTGCCTGCGTGTTTTACCACATGTGGATACGATGGATGAGATTAGAGATGCTATGGATGGGTTTATTAGCTTCAAGAATGGGATTGAGTTTGGGATCCGGAAGCGTAACCGAGAGGTGGACGCTAAGTTCGAGGCTCTTGAGAGTGAGATGTGTGGTCTCAAGACGAAGTTGGAGGCGGTTAAGAGTAAGTTGAGGAAGTATGAGACTCCTGAGGAGCCTCATACCGGCCCAACTTATCGTACCCGCTCCAAGCAGATGTGATGTGATGATATCATGAGTGATTTCTTTATTTCATAGACTTATTGTCCTTTTATACATTCATTTTTGGGTGATGTACGACGTTTTGCCGAGGATTTTGTTATGGGATATTTTCATTTATGTATGGATGGTTATTTCTTTTATAACATTTGTTATTCATTATCATGCTATATTTTGGTGTTGTGACTCTTGGCATGTTATATTATATGTGTATTATAGTTCATGTATGTTAGATGCTATAATAAATTTCGTCCCGAAATTTTAAGCAGTTGGAGGTGTTGACGTATCTTTTGGAACTAAGTGCGGGTACTTCTTCTTCATCTGATCTTCTCATTCCCAAGTGAACTCGAGTCCTCTACGAGCATTCCATCGAACCTTATCAATTGGTATCTTGTTTTACTTAAGTCTTTTAACCTCACGATCCATTATTTCGACGGGTTCTTCGATGAATTGAAGTTTTTCGTTGATTTGAATTTCGTCTAAAGGAATAGTGAGATCTTCTTTAGCAAAATATTTTTTCAAATTTGAGACGTGGAAAGTGTTATGTACAGCCGCGAGTTATTGAGGTAACTCAAGTCGGTAAGCTACTGGTCCAACACGATCAATAATCTTGAATGGTCCAATATACCTTGGATTTAATTTCCCTCGTTTACCAAATTGAACAACGCCTTTCCAAGGTGCAACTTTAAGCATGACCATCTCTCTAATTTCAAATTCTATATCTTTTCTTTTAATGTCAGCGTAGCTCTTTTGTCGACTTTGAAAGGTTTTCAATCGTTGTTGAATTTGGATGATCTTCTCGGTAGTTTCTTGTATTATTTCTGGACCCGTAATCTGTCTATCCCCCACTTCACTCCAACAAATCGGAGACCTACATTTTCTACCATAAAGTGCTTCAAACGGCGCCATCTCAATGCTTGAATGGTAGCTGTTGTTGTAGAAAAATTCTGCTAACGGAAGGTGTCGATCACAACTGTTTCTGAAATCAATAACACATGCTCTTAGCATGTCTTCAAGCATTTGTATCATCCTTTCGCTCTGCCCATTAGTTTGTGGATGATAAGCAGTACTCATGTCTAGACGAGTTCCTAATGCCTGCTGTAATGTCTGCCAGAATCATGTCATAATCTGCCATCCCTATCAGAGATAATAGAGATTGGTATTCCATGTCTGGAGACGACTTCCTTCAAATACAGTCGTGCTAACTTCTCCATCTTGTCATCTTCTCTTATTGGCAGGAAGTGTGCTGATTTAGTGAGACGATCAACTATTACCCAAATAGTATCAAAACCACTTGCAGTCCTTGGCAATTTAGTGATGAAATCTATGGTAATATTTTCCCATTTCCATTCCGAGATTTCGGGTTGTTGAAGTAGACCTGATGGTTTCTGATGCTCCGCTTTGACCTTAGAACATGTCAAACATTCTCTTACGTATTTAGTAACATCGGCTTTCATACCCGGCCACCAAAAATGTTTCTTGAGATTCTTGTACATCTTCCCCATTCCAGGATGTATTGAGTATCTAGTTTTATAAGCTTCTCTAAGTACCATCTCTCTCATATTTCCAAATTTTGGTACCCAAATTCTTTCAGCCCTATACCGGGTTCCTTCTTCCCAAATATTAAGATGCTTCTCCGATCCTTTGGGTATTTCATCCTTTAAATTTCCTTCTTTTAAAACTCCTTGTTGTGCCTCCTTTATTTGAGTAGTAAGGTTATTGTGAATCATTATATTCATAACTTTTACTCGAATGGGTTCTCTGTCCTTTCTGCTCAAGGCGTCGGCTACCACATTTGCCTTCCCTGGGTGGTAACGAATCTCAAAGTCGTAATCATTCAACAATTCAATCCACCTACGCTGCCTCATGTTCAGTTGTTTCTGATTAAATATGTGGTGAAGACTTTTGTGGTCGATATATATAATACTTTTGACCCCATTTAATGCAAAAACAGCCGAGCCTAATTCCAAATCATGCGTCGTATAATTCTGCTCGTGAATCTTCAATTGTCTAGACGCATAAGCAATTACCTTCGTTCGTTGTATTAATACACAACCGAGACCTTGCTTTAAAGCATCACAATATATCACAAAATCATCATTCCCTTCGGGTAATGACAATATAGGTGTCGTAGTTAACTTTTTTCTTTAACAATTGAAACGCTTTCTCTTGTTCATCCTTCCATTCAAATTTCCTCCCTTTATGCATTAATGCAGTCAAGGGTTTTGCTATTCTGGAAAAATCTTGGATGAACCTTCTGTAGTAACCAGCTAGTCCTAAAAATTTGCGTATATACTTCGGAGTTTTCGGGGTTTTCCACTTTTCAACGGTTTCAATCTTTGCTGGATCCACCTGAATACCTTCTTTGTTCACTATATGACCGAGGAATTGAACTTCTTCCAACCAAAATGCACACTTTGAAAACTTAGCATACAATTTTTCTTTTCTCAGCAACTCTAGCACTTTTCTCAAATGTTCTTCGTGCTCATGATCATTCTTTGAGTAAATAAGTATGTCATTGATGAAAACAATGACAAACTTGTCAAGATATGGCCCACACACTCGGTTCATGAGGTCCATGAACACAGCTGGTGTGTTAGTCAACCCAAACAGCATAACCATAAACTCGTAATGACCGTAACGCGTCCTAAAAGCAGTCTTTGGAATATCATCCTCCTTCACCCGCATTTGATGATACCCTGAACGTAAATCAATCTTTGAATAAACCGACGAGCCTTGTAGTTGATCAAATAAGTCATCGATTCTCGGTAGTGGGTAGCGGTTCTTGATGGTAAGTTTGTTCAACTCTCGGTAGTCAATACACAACCTAAATGTACCATCCTTCTTCTTGACAAACAAAACAGGAGCTCCCCTCGTTGATGTGCTTGGTCGAATGAAACCACGCTCTAAAAGTTTTTGTAATTGACTCTGAAGTTCCTTCATTTCGCTGGGTGCGAGTCTGTATGGAGCACGAGCTATTGGTGCAGCTCCCGGTACAAGGTCTATTTGAAATTCAACAGATCGGTGTGGAGGTAGTCCCGGTAATTCTTTCAGAAATACATCGGGAAATTCTTTTGCAACAGGAACATCATTGATGTTCTTTTCTTCAGAATTGACTTTCTTGACGTGTGCTAGCACAGCATAGCAACCTTTTCTTATTAGTTTTTGCGCCTTCAGGTTACTAATAAGATTTAACTTCGCGTTGCTCTTTTTTCCGTACACCATTAAGGGTTTTCCTTTTTCTAGTATAATGCGAATTGCATTTTTGTAACAAACGATCTCTGCTTTCACTTCTTTCAACCAGTCCATACTGATTATCACATCAAAACTCCCTAACTCTACTGGTATCAATTAAATCTTAAATATTTCGCTAACCAGTTTAATTTCTCGATTCCGACATATATTATCTGCCAAAATTAATTTGCCGTTTGATAATTCGAGTAAAAATTTATTATCTAAAGGCGTCAATGGATGACTTAATTTAGCACAAAAATCTCTACTCATATAACTTCCATCCGCACCGAATCAAATAAAAAATAAGCAGATTTATTGTCAATGAGAAACGTACCCGTAACAAGCTCCGGATCTTCCTGCGCTTCTGCTGTATTAATATTGAAAACTCTTCCGCGACCCTTCCCATTAGTATTCACCTGATTCGGACAATTTTTAATAATGTGGCCCGGTTTTCCACATTTATAACAGACTACGTTGGCAGTACTTGCTTCGACACTACTTGTTCAGACATTACTCGTTCCGGCATTATTTGTTCCTTTAGTTCTGTTATACATTGGTCCGTAGACCTCACACTTTGTCGCGCTATGACCATTTCTTTTACACCTGTTGCAAAATGTTGTGCAGAACCCCGAGTGATTCTCTTCACACCTTTGGCATTGCTGTTTCTAATTATTGTTGTTACGGTTGTTATTGTTGTTGGGACGATTATTGTAATTGTTGTTGGGATGTTTGTTGTAGTTGTTGTTATTGGGATTGTGATTGTTGTTGTTGCGATTTATGTTGCGATTGTTGGGATAGTTGTTGCGATTGTGTTTGTAATTGTTGTTGTCATTGTTGTACTGGTAACTCTTGTCACTGTTTTCCTCCCACTTCCTCTTGAGTTGTTTCGTGTTGGCTTCTTGGGTCACCTGTTATTTAATTCTCCCCTCAATCTAATTTATGAGTTTACGAGCCATTCGACTTGCCTTCTATATTGAAGCGGGCTCGTGTGAACTCACATCTTCTTGAATCCTTACTGGTAACCCTTTTACAAATGCGTCGATCTTCTCTTCTTCATCTTCGAACGTTCCCGGACACAATAGGCACAACTCTGTGAATTGTCGTTCATACGTGGTAATGTCAAACCCTTGTTTTCTTAACTCTCTAAGCTCTGCCTTGAGTTTATTGACCTCGTTTCTAGGACGGTACTGCTCGTTCATTAATTGCTTGAATGCTGACCATGGTACTGCTTAAGCCGCATCTTGTCCTACCTGCTCAAGATAGGTATTCCACCATGTTAATGCCGTACCTGTGAAGGTATGCGTAGCGTACTTAACTTTGTCTTCTTCAGTACACTTACTTATGGCAAACACCGATTTGACCTTCTCGGTCCACCGTTTTAATCCAATTGAACCCTCGGTTCCATCAAATTCCAGAGGTTTGCACGCAGTGAATTCTTTGTAGGAGCATCCTACACGATTTCTTGTGGAATTTGTTCCACTGCTAGATCCAGAGTTATTGTTATTTTGCATCGCAGCCTGTACTGCAGCTATGTTTGTTGCAAGGAAAACATGGAAGTCTTCCTCACTCATGTTCAAATTCTGACGAGTTACCGGTGCCATTTCCTTCAAAAATAGCCAAAAGAATTGAGTTAATCATATAGAATTTAAGAGTAGTCAATTGTATTTCGTAGCATAATATGAACTTATTTATAAAAGCTTTTTCTTCATATTAGCATTTTATAGTTTTATTTCGGGTAATACCTACCCGTTAAGTTCATACTTACTAGCTACTATACAACTCAACAACTACGCTTCTATATGAAAAACTTATTACAATAATATTTCGCGTTCAAACTTTATACAATATTTTACAAACTTACAATACCGCTATTATACATATAGGATGAAATATAGCACATAATAACTTTGCTACACAGCAGCTATAAAGGTAATTCTAATTAATACGCAAGTTGTTCAGCAATGGTAATAAAGACACGTAATTCATAAGTCCAGAAACAAGTCATGCATTCTGGTTTTACTAAAACGACCTCCCATCCTTGGTTTTGTGGAAAGTAACCATTATGACCATTGGTTAGGCAGCATGTTGTAATATCGTGAAAAGGACGAGGGTTTCATAATGCCCAACAGCCCCGTAACAATCTAAAAACCTTGTATCTCATCTCAACTACCGAGTCCGTAACTTGTGAGAATGTTTTATTTAAAAGTTGCAACCCAATGTTCTTTTTCTCAATTTGATGAGAAGCAAACATTATTAACCCGTAAGCATAACATGCTTCTTTATGTTGCATGTTAGAAGCTCTTTCTATTTCACGAAATCCTATGTTGGAATATGTTTGAAATGTCCCGTTCTTATTGATTAAAAACATTCCATATTAATTGATTTCGTTGCGAGGTTTTGACCTCTATATGAGACGTTTTTCAAAGACTGCATTCATTTTAAAACAAACCATAACCTTTATTTCATCAATAAAGGTTTAAAAAGCTTTACGTAGATTATCAAATAATGATAATCTAAAATATCCTGTTTACACACGACCATTACATAATGGTTTACAATACAAATATGTTACAACAAAATAAGTTTCTTGAATGCAGTTTTTACACAATATCATACAAGCATGGACTCCAAATCTCGTCCTTATTTAAGTATGTAACAGCGGAAGCTCTTAATAATCACCTGAGAATAAACATGCTTAAAACGTCAACAAAAATGTTGGTGAGTTATAGGTTTAACCTATAAGATTTCATATTTCAATACACATCCCATACATAGAGATAAAAATCATTCATATGGTGAACACCTGGTAACCGACATTAACAAGATGCATATATAAGAATATCCCCATCATTCCGGGACACCCTTCGGATATGATATAAATTTCGAAGTACTAAAGCATCCGGTACTTTGGATGGGGTTTGTTCGGCCCAATAGATCTATCTTTAGGATTCGCGTCAATTAGGGTGTCTATTCCCTAATTCTTAGATTACCAGACTTAATAAAAAGGGGCATATTCGATTTCGATATTTCAACCATAGAATGTAGTTTCACGTACTTGTGTCTATTTTGTAAATCATTTATAAAACCTGCATGTATTCTCATCCCAAAAATATTAGATTTTAAATGTGGGACTATAACTCACTTTCACAGATTTTTACTTCGTCGGGAAGTAAGATTGTCCACTGGTTGATTCACGAACCTATAACAATATATACATATATATCAAAGTATGTTCAAAATATATTTACAACACTTTTAATATATTTTGATGTTTTAAGTTTATTAAGTCAGCTGTCCTCGTTAGTAACCTACAACTAGTTGTCCACAGTTAGATGTACAGAAATAAATCGATAAATATTATTTTGAATCAATCCACGACCCAGTGTATACGTATCTCAGTATTTATCATAACTTAAACTATATATATTTTGGAATCAACCTCAACCCTGTATAGCTAACTCCAACATTCACATATAGAGTGTCTATGGTTGTTCCGAAATATATATAGATGTGTCGACATGATAGGTCGAAACATTGTATACGTGTCTTTGGTATCTCAAGATTACATAATATACAATACAAGTTGATTAAGTTATGGTTGGAATAGATTTATTACCAATTTTCACGTAGCTAAAATGAGAAAAATTATCCAATCTTGTTTTACCCATAACTTCTTCATTTTAAATCCGTTTTGAGTGAATCAAATTGCTATGGTTTCATATTGAACTCTATTTTATGAATCTAAATAGAAAAAGTATAGGTTTATATTCGGAAAAAGAAGTTACAAGTCATTTTTGTAAAGGTAGTCATTTCAGTCGAAAGAACGACGTCTAGATGACCATTTTAGAAAACATACTTCCACTTTGAGTTTAACAATAATTTTTGGATATAGTTTCATGTTCATAATAAAAATCATTTTCTCAGAATAACAACTTTTAAATCAAAGTTTATCATAGTTTTTAATTAACTAACCCAAAACAGCCCGCGGTGTTACTACGACGGCGTAAATCCGGTTTTACGGTGTTTTTCGCGTTTCCAGGTTTTAAATCAATAAGTTAGCATATCATATAGATATAGAACATGTGTTTAGTTTATTTTAAAAGTCAAGTTAGAAGGATTAACTTTTGTTTGCGAACAAGTTTAGAATTAACTAAACTATGTTCTAGTGATTACAAGTTTAAACCTTCGAATAAGATAGCTTTATATGTATGAATCGAATGATGTTATGAACATCATTACTACCTTAAGTTCCTTGGATAAACCTACTGGAAAAGAGAAAAATGGATCTAGCTTCAACGGATCCTTGGATGGCTCGAAGTTCTTGAAGCAGAATCATGACACGAAAACAAGTTCAAGTAAGATCATCACTTGAAATAAGATTGTTATAGTTATAGAAGTTGAACCAAAGTTTGAATATAATTATTACCTTGTATTAGAATGATAACCTACTGTAAGAAACAAAGATTTCTTGAGGTTGGATGATCACCTTACAAGATTGGAAGTGAGCTCGCAAACTTGAAAGTATTCTTGATTTTATGTTACTAGAACTTGTAGAATATATGAAGAACACTTAGAACTTGAAGATACAACTTGAGAGAGATCAATTAGATGAAGAAAATTGAAGAATGAAAGTTTTTGTAGGTGTTTTTGGTCGTTGGTGTATGGATTAGATATAAAGGATATGTAATTTTGTTTTCATGTAAATAAGTCATGAATGATTACTCATATTTTTGTAATTTTATGAGATATTTCATGCTAGTTGCCAAATGATGGTTCTCACATGTGTTAGGTGACTCACATGGGCTGCTAAGAGCTGATCATTGGAGTGTATATACCAATAGTACATACATCTAAAAGCTGTGTATTGTACGAGTACGAATACGGGTGCATACGTGTAGAATTGTTGATGAAACTGAACGAGGATGTAATTGTAAGCATTTTTGTTAAGTAGAAGTATTTTGATAAGTATATTGGAGTCTTTAAAAAGTGTATAAATACATATTAAAACACTACATGTATATACATTTTAACTGAGTCGTTAAGTCATCGTTAGTCGTTACATGTAAGTGTTGTTTTGAAACCTTTAGGTTAACGATCTTGTTAAATGTTGTTAACCCAATGTTTATAATATCAAATGAGATTTTAAATTGTTATATTATCATGATATTATCATGTATGAATATCTCTTAATATGATATATATACATTAAATGTCTTTACAACGATAATCGTTACATATATGTCTCGTTTAAAAATCATTAAGTTAGTAGTCTTGTTTTTACATATGTAGTTCATTGTTAATATACTTAATGATATGTTTACTTATCATAGTATCATGTTAACTATATATATATATCCATATATATGTCATCATATAGTTTTTACAAGTTTTAACGTTCGTGAATCACCGGTCAACTTGGGTGGTCAATTGTCTATATGAAACATATTTCAATTAATCAAGTCTTAACAAGTTTGATTGCTTAACATGTTGGAAACATTTAATCATGTAAATATCAATCTCAATTAATATATATAAACATGGAAAAGTTCGGGTCACTACAGTACCTACCCGTTAAATAAATTTCGTCCCGAAATTTTAAGCTGTTGAAGGTGTTGACGAATCTTCTGGAAATAGATGCGGGTATTTCTTCTTCATCTGATCTTCACACTCCCAGGTGAACTCGGGTCCTCTACGAGCATTCCATCGAACCTTAACAATTGGTATCTTGTTTTGCTTAAGTCTTTTAACCTCACGATCCATTATTTTGACGGGTTCTTCGATGAATTGAAGTTTTTCGTTGATTTGGATTTCATCTAACGGAATAGTGAGATCTTCTTTAGCAAAACATTTCTTCAAATTCGAGACGTGGAAAGTGTTATGTACAGCCGCGAGTTGTTGAGGTAACTCAAGTCGGTAAGCTACTGGTCCGACACGATCAATAATCTTGAATGGTCCAATATACCTTGGATTTAATTTCCCTCGTTTACCAAATCGAACAACGCCTTTCCAAGGTGCAACTTTAAGCATGACCATCTCTCCAATTTCAAATTCTATATCTTTTCTTTTAATGTCAGCGTAGCTCTTTTGTCGACTTTGGACGGTTTTCAACCGTTGTTGAATTTGGATGATCTTCTCGGTAGTTTCTTGTATAATCTTCGGACCCGTAATCTGTCTATCCCCCACTACACTCCAACAAATCGGAGACCTGCACTTTCTACCATAAAGTGCTTCAAACGGCGCCATCTCAATGCTTGAATGGTAGCTGTTGTTGTAGGAAAATTCTGCTAACGGTAGATGTCGATCCCAACTGTTTCCGAAATCAATAACACATGCTCGTAGCATGTCTTCAAGCGTTTGTATTGTCCTTTCGCTCTGCCCATCAGTTTGTGGATGATAGGCAGTACTCATGTCTAGACGAGTTCCTAATGCTTGCTGTAATGTTTGCCAGAATCTTGAAATAAATCTGCCATCCCTATCAGAGATAATAGAGATTGGTATTCCATGTCTGGAGATGACTTCCTTCAAATACAGTTGTGCTAACTTCTCCATCTTGTCATCTTCTCTTATTGGCAGGAAGTGTGCTGATTTGGTGAGATGATCAACTATTACCCAAATAGTATCAAAACCACTTGCAGTCCTTGGCAATTTAATGATGAAATCCATGGTAATGTTTTCCCATTTCTATTCCGGGATTTCGTGTTGTTGAAGTAGACCTGATGGTTTCTGATGCTCTGCTTTGACCTTAGAACACGTCAAACATTCTCCTACGTATTTAGCAACATTGGCTTTCATACCCGGCCACCAAAAATGTTTCTTGAGATCCTTGTACATCTTCCCCGTTCTAGGATGTAATGAGTATCTGGTTTTATGAGCTTCTCTAAGTACCATTTCTCTCATATCTCCAAATTTTGGTACCCAAATCCTTTCAGCCCTATACCGGGTTCCGTCTTCCCGAATATTAAGATGCTTCTCCGATCCTTTGGGTATTTCATCCTTTAAATTTCCCTCTTTTAAAACTCCTTGTTGCGCCTCCTTTATTTGAGTAGTAAGGTTATTATGAATCATTATATTCATAGATTTTACTCGAATGGGTTCTCTGTCCTTCCTGCTCAAGGCATCGGCTACCACATTTGCCTTCCCCGGGTGGTAACGAATCTCAAAGTCGTAATCATTCAATAATTCAATCCACCTACGCTGCCTCATATTCAGTTGTTTCTGATTAAATATGTGTTGAAGACTTTTGTGGTCGGTATATATAATACTTTTGACCCCATATAAGTAGTGCCTCCAAGTCTTTAATGCAAAAACAACCACGCCTAATTCCAAATCATGCGTAGTATAATTTTGTTCGTGAATCTTCAATTGTCTAGACGCATAAGCAATCACCTTCTTTCATTGCATTAATACACAACCGAGACCTTGCTTTGATGCGTCACAATAAATCACAAAATCATCATTCCCTTCAGGCAATGACAATATAGGTGCCGTAGTGAAATGTCCCGTTATTATTGATTAAAAACGTTCCATATTAATTGATTTCGTTGCAAGGTTTTGACCTCTATATCAGACGTTTTTCAAAGACTGCATTCATTTTAAAACAAACCATAACCTTTATTTCATCAATAAAGGTTTAAAAAGCTTTACGTAGATTATCAAATAATGATAATCTAAAATATCCTGTTTACACACGACCATTACATAATGGTTTACAATACAAATATGTTACAACAAAATACGTTTCTTGAATGCAGTTTTTACACAATATCATACAAGCATGGACTCCAAATCTCATCCTTATTTAAGTATGCGACAGCGGAAGCTCTTAATAATCACCTGAGAATAAACATGCTTAAAACGTCAACAAAAATGTTGGTGAGTTATAGGTTTAACCTATATATATCAAATCATAATAATAGACCACAAGATTTTATATTTCAATACACATCCCATACATAGAGATAAAAATCATTCATATGGTGAACACCTGGTAACCGACATTAACAAGATGCATATATAAGAATATCCCCATCATTCCGGGACACCCTTCGGATATGATATAAATTTCGAAGTACTAAAGCATCCGGTACTTTGGATGGGGTTTGTTAAGCCCAATAGATCTATCTTTAGGATTCGCGTCAATTAGGGTGTCTGTTCCCTAATTCTTAGATTACCAGACTTAATAAAAAGGGGCATATTCGATTTCGATAATTCAACCATAGAATGTAGTTTCACGTACTTGTGTCTATTTTGTAAATCATTTATAAAACCTGCATGTATTCTCATCCCAAAAATATTAGATTTTAAAAGTGGGACTATAACTCACTTTCACAGATTTTTACTTCGTCGGGAAGTAAGATTTGGCCAATGGTTGATTCACGAACCTATAACAATATATACATATATATCAAAGTATGTTCAAAATATATTTACAACACTTTTAATATATTTTGATGTTTTAAGTTTATTAAGTCAGCTGTCTTCGTTAGTAACCTACAACTAGTTGTCCACAGTTAGATGTACAGAAATAAATCGATAAATATTATCTTGAATCAATCCACGACCCAGTGTATACGTATCTCAGTATTGATCACAACTCAAACTATATATATTTTGGAATCAACCTCAACCCTGTATAGCTAACTCCAACATTCACATATAGAGTGTCTATGGTTGTTCCGAAATATATATAGATGTGTCGACATGATAGGTCGAAATATTGTATACGTGTCTATGGTATCTCAAGATTACATAATATACAATACAAGTTGATTAAGTTATGGTTGGAATAGATTTGTTACCAATTTTCACGTAGCTAAAATGAGAAAAATTATCCAATCTTGTTTTACCCATAACTTCTTCATTTTAAATCCGTTTTGAGTGAATCAAATTGCTATGGTTTCATATTGAACTCTATTTTATGAATCTAAACAAAAAAAGTATAGGTTTATAGTCGTAAAAATAAGTTACAAGTCGTTTTTATAAAGGTAGTCATTTCAGTCGAAAGAACGACGTCTAGATGACCATTTTAGAAAACATACTTCCACTTTGAGTTTAACCATAATTTTTGGATATAGTTTCATGTTCATAATAAAAATCATTTTCTCAGAATAACAACTTTTAAATCAAAGTTTATCATAGTTTTTAATTAACTAACCCAAAACAGCCCGCGGTGTTACTACGACGGCGTAAATCCGGTTTTACGGTGTTTTTCGTGTTTCCAGGTTTTAAATCATTAAGTTAGCATATCATATAGATATATAACATGTGTTTAGTTGATTTTAAAAGTCAAGTTAGAAGGATTAACTTTTGTTTGCGAACAAGTTTAGAATTTACTAAACTATGTTCTAGTGATTACAAGTTTAAACCTTCGAATAAGATAGCTTTTATGTATGAATCGAATGATGTTATGAATATCATTACTACCTTAAGTTCCTTGGATAAACCTACTGGAAAATAGAAAAATGGATCTAGCTTCAATGGATCCTTGGATGGCTCGAAGTTCTTGAAGCAGAATCATGACACGAAAACAAGTTCAAGTAAGATCATCACTTAAAATAAGATTGTTATAGTTATAGAAATTGAACCAAAGTTTGAATATGATTATTACCTTGTATTAGAATGATAACCTACTGTAAGAAACAAAGATTTCTTGAGTTTGGATGATCACCTTACAAGATTGGAAGTGAGCCAGCAAACTTGAAAGTATTCTTGATTTTATGAAACTAGAACTTTTGGAATTTATGAAGAACACTTAGAACTTGAAGATAGAACTTGAGAGAGATCAATTAGATGAAGAAAATTGAAGAATGAAAGTGTTTGTAGGTGTTTTTGGTCGTTGGTGTATGGATTAGATATAAAGGATATGTTATTTTGTTTTCATGTAAATAAGTCATGAATGATTACTCATATTTTTGTAATTTTATGAGATATTTCATGCTAGTTGCCAAATGATGGTTCCCACATGTGTTAGGTGACTCACATGGGCTGCTAAGAGCTGATCATTGGAGTGTATATACCAATAGTACATACATCTAAAAGCTGTGTATTGTACGAGTACGAATACGGGTGCATACGAGTAGAATTGTTGATGAAACTGAACGAGGATGTAATTGTAAGCATTTTTGTTAAGTAGAAGTATTTTGATAAGTGTCTTGAAGTCTTTCAAAAGTGTATGAATACATATTAAAACACTACATGTATATACATTTTAACTGAGTCGTTAAGTCATCGTTAGTCGTTACATGTAAATGTTGTTTTGAAACCTATAGGTTAACGATCTTGTTAAATGTTGTTAACCCAATGTTTATAATATCAAAAGAGATTTTAAATTATTATATTATTATGATATTTTGATGTACGAATATCTCTTAATATGATATATATACATTAAATGTCGTTACAATGATAATCGTTACATATATGTCTCGTTTCAAAATCATTAAGTTAGTAGTCTTGTTTTTACATATGTAGTTCATTGTTAATATAATTAATGATATGTTTACTTATCATAATATCATGTTAACTATATATATAACCATATATATGTCATCATATAGTTTTTACAAGTTTTAACGTTCGTGAATCACCGGTCAACTTGGGTGGTCAATTGTCTATATGAAACCTATTTCAATTAATCAAGTCTTAACAAGTTTGATTGCTTAACATGTTGGAAACATTTAATCATGTAAATATCAATCTCAATTAATATATATAAACATGGAAAAGTTCGGGTCACTACAGTACCTACCCGTTAAATAAATTTCATCCCGAAATTTTAAGCTGTTGAAGGTGTTGACGAATCTTCTGGAAATAGATGCGGGTATTTCTTCTTCATCTGATCTTCACGCTCCTAGGTGAACTCGGGTCCTCTACGAGCATTCCATCAAACCTTAACAATTGGTATCTTGTTTTGCTTAAGTCTTTTAACCTCACGATCCATTATTTCGACGGGTTCTTCGATGAATTGAAGTTTTTCGTTGATTTGGATTTCATCTAACGGAATAGTGAGATCTTCTTTAGCAAAACATTTCTTCAAATTCGAGACGTGGAAAGTGTTATGTACAGCCGCGAGTTGTTGAGGTAACTCAAGTCGGTAAGCTACTGGTCCAACACGATCAATAATCTTGAATGGTCCAATATACCTTGGATTTAATTTCCCTCGTTTACCAAATCGAACAACGCCTTTCCAAGGTGCAACTTTAAGCATGACCATCTCTCCAATTTCAAATTCTATATCTTTTCTTTTAATGTCAGCGTAGCTCTTTTGTCGACTTTGGGCGGTTTTCAACCGTTGTTGAATTTGGATGATCTTCTCGGTAGTTTCTTGTATAATCTCCGGACCCGTAATCTGTCTATCCCCCACTTCACTCCAACAAATCGGAGACCTGCACTTTCTACCATAAAGTGCTTCAAACGGCGCCATCTCAATGCTTGAATGGTAGCTGTTGTTGTAGGAAAATTCTGCTAATGGTAGATGTCGATCCCAACTGTTTTCGAAATCAATAACACATGCTCGTAGCATGTCTTCAAGCGTTTGTATCGTCCTTTCGCTCTGCCCATCAGTTTGTGGATGATAGGCAGTACTCATGTCTAGACGAGTTCCTAATGCTTGCTGTAATGTCTGCCAGAATCTTGAAATAAATCTGCCATCCCTATCAGAGATAATAGAGATTGGTATTCCATGTCTGGAGATGACTTCCTTCAAATACAGTCGTGCTAACTTCTCCATCTTGTCATCTTCTCTTATTGGCAGGAAGTGTGCTGCTTTAGTGAGACGATCAACTATTACCCAAATAGTATCAAAACCACTTGCAGTCCTTGGCAATTTAGTGATGAAATCCATGGTAATGTTTTCCCATTTCCATTCCAGGATTTCGGGTTGTTGAAGTAGACCTGATGGTTTCTGATGCTCAGCTTTGACCTTAGAACACGTCAAACATTCTCCTACGTATTTAGCAACATCGGCTTTCATACCCGGCCACCAAAAATGTTTCTTGAGATCCTTGTACATCTTTCCCGTTCCAGGATGTATTGAGTATCTGGTTTTATGAGCTTCTCTAAGTACCATTTCTCTCATATCTCCAAATTTTGGTACCCAAATCCTTTCAGCCCTATACCGGGTTCCGTCTTCCCGAATATTAAGATGCTTCTCCGATCCTTTGGGTATTTCATCCTTTAAATTTCCCTCTTTTAAAACTCCTTGTTGCGCCTCCTTTATTTGAGTAGTAAGGTTATTATGAATCATTATATTCATAGATTTTACTCGAATGGGTTCTCTGTCCTTCCTGCTCAAGGCATCGGCTACCACATTTGCCTTTCCCGGGTGGTAACGAATCTCAAAGTCGTAATCATTCAATAATTCAATCCACCTACGCTGCCTCATATTCAGTTGTTTCTGATTAAATATGTGTTGAAGACTTTTGTGGTCGGTATATATAATACTTTTAACCCCATATAAGTAGTGCCTCCAAGTCTTTAATGCAAAAACAACTGCGCCTAATTCCAAATCATGCGTCGTATAATTTTGTTCGTGAATCTTCAATTGTCTAGACGCATAAGCAATCACCTTCGTTCGTTGCATTAATACACAACCGAGACCTTGCTTTGATGCGTCACAATAAATCACAAAATCATCATTCCCTTCAGGCAATGACAATATAGGTGCCGTAGTTAGCTTTTTCTTCAATAACTGAAACGCTTTCTCTTGTTCATCATTCCATTCAAATTTATTCCCTTTATGCGTTAATGCAGTCAAGGGTTTTGCTATTCTGGAAAAGTCTTGGATGAACCTTCTATAGTAACCAGCTAGTCCTAAAAACTGGCGTATGTGTTTCGGAGTTTTCGGGGTTTCCCACTTTTCAACAGTTTCTATCTTTGCCGGATCCACCTTAATACCTTCTTTGTTCACTATGTGACCGAGGAATTGAACTTCTTCCAACCAAAATGCACACTTTGAAAACTTAGCGTACAATTCTTCCTTCCTCAATACTTCTAACACCTTTCTCAAATGTTCACCGTGTTCTTGGTCATTCTTTGAGTAAATAAGTATGTCATCAATGAAAACAATGACAAACTTGTCAAGGTATGGTCCACACACTCGGTTCATAAGGTCCATGAACACAGCTGGTGCATTAGTTAAACCAAATGGCATGACCATAAACTCGTAATGACCGTAACGTGTTCTGAAAGCAGTCTTTGGAATATCATCTTCTTTCACCCGCATTTGATGATACCCGGAACGTAAGTCAATCTTTGAATAAACAGACGAGCCTTGTAGTTGATCAAATAAGTCATCGATTCTCGGTAGTGGGTAGCGGTTCTTGATGGTAAGTTTGTTCAACTCTCGGTAGTCGATACACAACCTGAATGTACCATCTTTCTTCTTGACAAACAAAACAGGAGCTCCCCACGGTGATGTGCTTGGTCGAATGAAACCACGCTCTAAAAGTTCTTGTAATTGGCTTTGCAGTTCTTTCATCTCGCTGGGTGCGAGTCTGTAAGGAGCACGAGCTATTGGTGCAGCTCCTGGTACAAGATCTATTTGAAATTCAACGGATCGATGTGGGGGTAATCCCGGTAATTCTTTCGGAAATACATCGGGAAATTCTTTTGCAATGGGAACATCATTGATGCTCTTTTCTTCAGTTTTTACTTTCTCGACGTGTGCTAGAACAGCATAGCAACCTTTTCTTATTAGTTTTTGTGCCTTCAAATTACTAATAAGATGTAGCTTCGTGTTGCCCTTTTCTCCGTACACCATTAAGGGTTTTCCTTTTTCTCGTATAATGCGAATTGCATTTTTGTAACAAACGATCTCTGCTTTCACTTCTTTCAACCAGTCCATACCGATTATCACATCAAAACTCCCTAACTCTACTGGTATCAAATCAATCTTAAATGTTTCGCTAACCAGTTTAATTTCTCGATTCCGACATATATTATCTGCTGAAATTAATTTACCATTTGCTAATTCGAGTAAAAATTTACTATCCAAAGGCGTCAATGGACAACTTAATTTAGCACAAAAATCTCTGCTCATATAGCTTCTATCCGCACCCGAATCAAATAAAACGTAAGCAGATTTATTGTCAATAAGAAACGTACCCGTAACAAGCTCCGGGTCTTCCTGTGCCTCTGCCGCATTAATATTGAAAACTCTTCCACGGCCTTGTCCATTCGTGTTCTCCTGGTTCGGGCAATTTCTAATAATGTGGCCAGGTTTTCCACATTTATAACAAACTACATTGGCATAACTTGCTCCGACACTTCTTGCTCCGCCATTACTCGTTCCGACACCATTTGTTCCTTTCGTTCTATTAACCCCTGGTCCGTAGACCTCACACTTCGCCGCGCTATGACCATTTCTTTTACACTTGTTGCAAAATTTGGTGCAGAACCCCGAGTGATTCTTTTCACACCTTTGGCATAGCTGCTTCTGATTGTTGTTGTTGTTGTGGTTATTATTGTTGTTGGGATGATTGTTGTAGTTGATGTTGTTGTTGTTGTTGTTGTTGGGCCGTTTGTTGTAGTTGCGATTGATGTTGCGATTGTTGGGATAATTGCTGCGATTATTGTTGTAATTGCTGTTGTTGTTGTATTGGTGATTCTTATCACCGTTTTCCTCCCACTTTCTTTTGACTTGCTTCACATTGGCCTCTTCAGCAGTCTGTTCTTTAATTCTTTCTTCAATCTGGTTCACTAGTTTGTGAGCCATTCTACATGCATGTTGTATGGAGGTGGGCTCGTGTGAACTTATATCTTCTTGGATTCTTTCCGGTAATCCTTTCACAAACGCGTCGATCTTCTCTTCCTCATCTTCGAATGCTCCCGGACACAATAGGCACAATTCTGTGAATCGTCTTTCGTGCGTGGTAATATCAAATCCTTGGGTTCGTAACCCTCTAAGTTCTGTCTTGAGCTTATTAACCTCGGTTCTGGGACGGTACTTCTCGTTCATCAAGTGCTTGAATGCTGACCACGATAGTGCGTACGCATCGCCTTGTCCCACTTGCTCTAGATAGGTATTCCACCATGTTAACGCAGAACCTGTGAAGGTATGCGTAGCGTACTTCACTTTGTCCTCTTCAGTACACTTACTTATGGCAAACACCGATTCGACCTTCTCGGTCCACCGTTTCAATCCGATCGGTCCTTCAGTTCCATCAAATTCCAAAGGTTTGCAGGCAGTGAATTCTTTGTAGGTGCATCCTACACGATTTCCTGTACTGCTAGATCCAAGGTTATTTTTGGTATGTAGCGCAGCCTGTACTGCGGCTATGTTTGAAGCTAGAAAAGTACGGAATTCCTCTTCATTCATATTCACGGTGTGTCGAGTAGTCGGTGCCATATCCTTCAAAATAGTTAAATGGAACAAGTTAATCATACAGAATATTAAGAGTAGTTAATAGTATTTCGTAGCATAATATGAACTCATTTATAAAAGCTTTTTCTTCATATTAGCGTTTTATAAGTTTAAATTCGGGTAGTACCTACCCGTTAAGTTCATACTTAGTAGCTAATATACAATTCAACTACTACAATTCTATATGAAAAACTGATTATAATAATATTTCGCGTTCAAACTTTTACACAATATTTTACAAACTTACAATACCGCTTATTTTACATATAGCATGAAATATAGCACACAATAAATTTGATACAAGATGGTTGTGAAGATAATTCTAGCTAGTACACAAGTCGTTCAGCAAAGGCAATAAAGACACGTAATTCATACGTCCAGAAACAAGTCATGCATTCTGGTTTTACTAGGACTACTTCCCATCCTTGGTCTTGTGGAACATAACCGTTATGGCCGTTGATAAGACAGCGTGTTGTAACGTCGTCAAAGGGACGAGGGTTACGTAATGTCCAACAGTCCCGTAACAATCTAAAAACCTCATTTCTTACCCCAATTACCGACTCCGTCACTTGTGGGAACGTTTTGTTTAATAGTTGTAGCCCGATGTTCTTGTTCTCACTTTGGTGAGAAGCGAACATTACTAATCCGTAAGCATAACATGCTTCTTTATGTTGCATGTTAGCCGCTTTTTCTAAATCACGAAGTCCAATATTCGGATATATTGAGTCAAAATAATTTCTTAACCCATTGCGTAAAATAGCATTTGGGTTCCCCGCAATATATGCGTCAAAGTAAACACATCGTAACTTATTGGTTTCCCAATGTGATATCCCCCATCTTTCAAACGAAAGTCTCTTATAAACCAAGACATTCTTGGAACGTTCTTCGAATGTCTTACAAACTGATCTCGCCTTAAATAGTTGTGCCGAAGAATTCTGACCGACTCTAGACAAGATTTCATCAATCATGTCTCCGGGTAGGTCTCTTAAAATATTGGGTTGTCTATCCATTTTGTGTTTTTATACTGTAAAATAGACAAGAGTTAGATTCATAAAAAAAATACTTATTAATACAAGCAATTTTTACATATATCATAAAGCATAAGCACACTATATTACATATATTACACCACACGAATACAACTATCTTATTCCGACTCGCTTGTTTCTTCTTCTTCGGTTTTAGTTCGTTTTGCCAAGTTTCTAGGGATATATGATGTTCCCCTAATACGAGCCGTCGTGATCCACATTGGTTTAGAAAAACCTGGTGGTTTAGAGGTTCCCGGGTCATTGTTACAACTTAAGGACTTCGGGGGTTGACGATACATATAAAGTTCATCGGGGTTGGAATTAGATTTCTCTATTTTTATGCCCTTTTCCTTATTATTTTCTTTTGCCTTTTTAAATTCAGTTGGGGTAATTTCTATAACATCATCGGAATTCTCGTCGGAATCCGATTCATCGGAGAATTGGTAATCCTCCCAATATTTTGCTTCCTTGGCGGAAACACCATTGACCATAATTAACCTTGGTCGGTTGGTTTAGGATTTTCTTTTACTTAACCGTTTTATTATTTCCCCCACCGGTTCTATTTCTTCATCCGGTTCCGATTCTTCTTCCGGTTCCGACTCTTCTTCCGGTTCCTCTTCGGGAACTTGTGAATCAGTCCACGAATCATTCCAATTTACATTTGACTCTTCATTATTATTAGGTGAGTCAATGGGACTTGTTCTAGAGGTAGACATCTATCACATAATATCAAACGCGTTAAGAGATTAATATATCACATAATATTCACATGTTAAAAATATATAGTTTCCAACAAAATTTGTTAAGCAATCATTTTTCAAGTAAACACGGTCGAAGTCCAGACTCACTAATGCATCCTAACAAACTCGATAAGACACACTAATGCAAAATTCTGGTTCTCTAAGACCAACGCTCTGATACCAACTGAAATGTCCCGTTCTTATTGATTAAAAACGTTCCATATTAATTGATTTCGTTGCGAGGTTTTGACCTCTATATGAGACGTTTTTCAAAGACTGCATTCATTTTAAAACAAACCATAACCTTTATTTCATCAATAAAGGTTTAAAAAGCTTTACGTAGATTATCAAATAATGATAATCTAAAATATCCTGTTTACACACGACCATTACATAATGGTTTACAATACAAATATGTTACAACAAAATAAGTTTCTTGAATGCAGTTTTTACACAATATCATACAAGCATGGACTACAAATCTCGTCCTTATTTAAGTATGCGACAGCGGAAGCTCTTAATAATCACCTGAGAATAAACATGCTTAAAACGTCAACAAAAATGTTGGTGAGTTATAGGTTTAACCTATATATATCAAATCATAATAATAGACCACAAGATTTCATATTTCAATACACATCCCATACATAGAGATAAAAATCATTCATATGGTGAACACCTGGTAAACGACATTAACAAGATGCATATATAAGAATATCCCCATCATTCCGGGACACCCTTCGGATATGATATAAATTTCGAAGTACTAAAGCATCCGGTACTTTGGATGGGGTTTGTTAAGCCCAATAGATCTATCTTTAGGATTCGCGTCAATTAGGGTGTCTGTTCCCTAATTCTTAGATTACCAGACTTAATAAAACGGGGCATATTCGATTTCGATAAATCAACCATAGAATGTAGTTTCACGTACTTGTGTCTATTTTGTAAATCATTTATAAAACCTGCATGTATTCTCATCCCAAAAATATTAGATTTTAAAAGTGGGACAATAACTCACTTTCACAGATTTTTACTTCGTCGGGAAGTAAGATTTGGCCAATGGTTGATTCACGAACCTATAACAATATATACATATATATCAAAGTATGTTCAAAATATATTTACAACACTTTTAATATATTTTGATGTTTTAAGTTTATTAAGTCAGCTGTCTTCGTTAGTAACCTACAACTAGTTGTCCACAGTTAGATGTACAGAAATAAATCGATAAATATTATCTTGAATCAATCCACGACCCAGTGTATACGTATCTCAGTATTGATCACAACTCAAACTATATATATTTTGGAATCAACCTCAACCCTGTATAGCTAACTCCAACATTCACATATAGAGTGTCTATGGTTGTTCCGAAATATATATAGATGTGTCGACATGATAGGTCGAAACATTGTATACGTGTCTATGGTATCTCAAGATTACATAATATACAATACAAGTTGATTAAGTTATGGTTGGAATAGATTTGTTACCAATTTTCACGTAGCTAAAATGAGAAAAATTATCCAATCTTGTTTTACCCATAACTTCTTCATTTTAAATCCGTTTTGAGTGAATCAAATTGCTATGGTTTCATATTTAACTCTATTTTATGAATCTAAACAGAAAAAGTATAGGTTTATAGTCGGAAAAATAAGTTACAAGTCATTTTTATAAAGGTAGTCATTTCAGTCGAAAGAACGACGTCTAGATGACCATTTTAGAAAACATACTTCCACTTTGAGTTTAACCATAATTTTTGGATATAGTTTCATGTTCATAATAAAAATCATTTTCTCAGAATAACAACTTTTAAATCAAAGTTTATCATAGTTTTTAATTAACTAACCCAAAACAGCCCGCGGTGTTACTACGACGGCGTAAATTCGGTTTTACGGTGTTTTTCGTGTTTCCAGGTTTTAAATCATTAAGTTAGCATATCATATAGATATAGAACATGTGTTTAGTTGATTTTAAAAGTCAAGTTAGAAGGATTAACTTTTGTTTGCGAACAAGTTTAGAATTTACTAAACTATGTTCTAGTGATTACAAGTTTAAACCTTCGAATAAGATAGCTTTATATGTATGAATCGAATGATGTTATGAACATCATTACTACCTTAAGTTCCTTGGATAAACCTACTGGAAAAGAGAAAAATGGATCTAGCTTCAATGGATCCTTGGATGGCTCGAAGTTCTTGAAGCAGAATCATGACACGAAAACAAGTTCAAGTAAGATCATCACTTAAAATAAGATTGTTATAGTTATAAAAATTGAACCAAAGTTTGAATATAATTATTACCTTGTATTAGAATGATAACCTACTGTAAGAAACAAAGATTTCTTGAGGTTGGATGATCACCTTACAAGATTGGAAGTGAGCTAGCAAACTTGAAAGTATTCTTGATTTTATGAAACTAGAACTTTTGGAATTTATGAAGAACACTTAGAACTTGAAGATAGAACTTGAGAGAGATCAATTAGATGAAGAAAATTGAAGAATGAAAGTGTTTGTAGGTGTTTTTGGTCGTTGGTGTATGGATTAGATATAAAGGATATGTTATTTTGTTTTCATGTAAATAAGTCATGAATGATTACTCAAATTTTTGTAATTTTATGAGATATTTCATGCTAGTTGCCAAATGATGGTTCCCACATGTATTAGGTGACTCACATGGGCTGCTAAGAGCTGATAATTGGAGTGTATATACCAATAGTACATACATCTAAAAGCTGTGTATTGTACGAGTACGAATACGGGTGCATACGAGTAGAATTGTTGATGAAACTGAACGAGGATGTAATTGTAAGAATTTTTGTTAAGTAGAAGTATTTTGATAAGTGTCTTGAAGTCTTTCAAAAGTGTATGAATACATATTAAAACACTACATGTATATACATTTTAACTGAGTCGTTCAGTCATCGTTAGTCGTTACATGTAAATGTTATTTTGAAACCTTTAGGTTAACGATCTTGTTAAATGTTGTTAACCCAATGTTTATAATATCAAAAGATATTTTAAATTATTATATTATTATTATATTATGATGTACGAATATCTCTTAATATGATATATATACATTAAATGTCGTTACAATGATAATCGTTACATATATGTCTCGTTTCAAAATCATTAAGTTAGTAGTCTTGTTTTTACATATGTAGTTCATTGTTAATAAAATTAATGATATGTTTACTTATCATAATATAATGTTAACTATATATATAACCATATATATGTCATCATATAGTTTTTACAAGTTTTAACGTTCGTGAATCACCGGTCAACTTGGGTGGTCAATTGTCTATATGAAACCTATTTCAATTAATCAAGTCTTAACAAGTTTGATTGCTTAACATGTTGGAAACATTTAATCATGTAAATATCAATCTCAATTAATATATATAAACATGGAAAAGTTCGGGTCACTACACGTAGTTAGCTTTTTCTTCAATAACTGAAACGCTTTCTCTTGTTCATCATTCCATTCAAATTTCTTCCCTTTATGCGTTAATGCAGTCAAGGGTTTTGCTATTCTGGAAAAGTCTTGGATGAACCTTCTGTAGTAACCAGCTAGTCCTAAAAACTGGCGTATGTGTTTCGGAGTTTTCGGGGTTTCCCACTTTTTAACAGTTTCTATCTTTGCCGGATCCACCTTAATACCTTCTTTGTTCACTATGTGACCGAGGAATTGAACTTCTTCCAACCAAAATGCACACTTTGTAAACTTAGCGTACAATTCTTCCTTCCTCAATACTTCTAACACCTTTCTCAAATGTTCACCGTCTTCTTGGTCATTCTTTGAGTAAATAAGTATGTCATCAATGAAAACAATGACAAACTTGTCAAGGTATGATCCACACACTCGGTTCATAAGGTCCATGAACACAGCTGTTGCATTAGTTAAACCAAACGGCATGACCATAAACTCGTAATGACCGTAACGTGTTCTGAAAGCAGTCTTTGGAATATCATCTTCTTTCACCCGCATTTGATGATACCCGGAACGTAAGTCAATCTTTGAATAAATAGATGAGCCTTGTAGTTGATCAAATAAGTCGTCGATTCTCAGTAATGGGTAGCGGTTCTTGATGGTAAGTTTGTTCAACTCTCGGTAGTCGATACACAACCTGAATGTACCATCTTTCTTCTTGACAAACAAAACAGGAGCTCTCCACGGTGATGTGCTTGGTCGAATCAAACCACGCTCTAAAAGTTCTTGTAATTGGCTTTGCAGTTCTTTCATCTCGCTGGGTGCGAGTCTGTAAGGAGCATGAGCTATTGGTGCAGCTCCTGGTACAAGATCTATTTGAAATTCAACGGATCGATGTGGGGGTAATCCCGGTAATTCTTTCGAAAATACATCGGAAAATTCTTTTGCAATGGGAACATCATTGATGCTCTTTTCTTTAGTTTGTACTTTCTCGACGTGTGCTAGAACAGCATATCAACCTTTTCTTATTAGTTTTTGTGCCTTCAAATTACTAATAAGATGTAGCTTCGTGTTGCCCTTTTCACCGTACACCATTAAGGGTTTTCCTTTTTCTCGTATAATGCGAATTGCATTTTTGTAACAAACGATCTCTACTTTCACTTCTTTCAACCAGTCCATACCGATTATCACATCAAAACTTCCTAACTCTACTGGTATCAAATCAATCTTAAATGTTTCGCTAACCAGTTTAATTTCTCGATTCCGACATATATTATCTGCTGAAATTAATTTACCATTTGCTAATTCGAGTAAAAATTTACTATCCAAAGACGTCAATGGACAACTTAATTTAGCACAAAAATCTCTACTCATATAGCTTCTATCCGCACCCGAATCAAATAAAACGTAAGCAGATTTATTGTCAATAAGAAACGTACCCATAATAAGCTCCGGGTCTTCCTGTGCCTCTGCCGCATTAATATTGAAAAATCTTCCGCGGCCTTGTCCATTCGTGTTCTCCTGGTTCGGGCAATTTCTAATAATGTGGCCCGGTTTTCCACATTTATAACAAACTACATTGGCATAACTTGCTCCGACACTACTTGCTCCGCCATTACTCGTTCCGACACCATTTGTTCCTTTCGTTCTATTAACCCCTGGTCCGTAGACCTCACACTTCACCGCGCTATGACCATTTCTTTTACACTTGTTGCAAAATTTGGTGCAGAACCCCGAGTGATACTTTTCACACCTTTGGCATAGCTGCTTCTGATTGTTGTTGTTGTTGCGGTTATTATTGTTGTTGGGATGATTGTTGTAGTTGCTGTTGTTGTTGTTGTTGTTGTTGTTGTTGTAGTTGTTGTTGTTGTTGTTGTTGTTGTTGGGCCGTTTGTTGTAGTTGCGATTGATGTTGCGATTGTTGGGATAATTGTTGCGATTATTGTTGTAATTGCTGTTGTTGTTGTATTGGTGATTCTTATCACCGTTTTCCTCCCACTTTCTTTTGACTTGCTTCACATTGGCCTCCTCAACAGTCTGTTCTTTAATTCTTTCTTCAATCTGGTTCACTAGTTTGTGAGCCATTCTACATGCCTGTTGTATGGAGGCGGGCTCGTGTGAACTTATATCTTCTTAGATTCTTTCCGGTAATCCTTTCACAAACGCGTCGATCTTCTCTTCCTCATCTTCGAATGCTCCCGGACACAATAGGCACAATTCTGTGAATCGTCTTTCGTGCGTGGTAATATCAAATCCTTGGGTTCGTAACCCTCTAAGTTCTGTCTTGAGCTTATTGACCTCAGTTCTGGGACGGTACTTCTCGTTCATCAAGTGCTTGCATGCTGACCACGGTATTGCGTACGCATCGTCTTGTCCCACTTGCTCTAGATAGGTATTCCACCATGTTAACGCAGAACCTGTGAAGGTATGCGTAGCGTACTTCACTTTGTCCTCTTCAGTACACTTACTTATGGCAAACACCGATTCGACCTTCTCGGTCCACCGTTTCAATCCGATCGGTCCTTCGGTTCCATTAAATTCCAAAGGTTTGCAGGCAGTGAATTCTTTGTAGGTGCATCCTACACGATTTCCTGTACTGCTAGATCCAAGGTTATTATTGGTATGTAGCGCAGCCTGTACTGCGGCTATGTTTGAAGCTAGAAAAGTACGGAATTCCTCTTCATTCATATTCACGGTGTGTCGAGTAGTCGGTGCTATTACCTTCAAAATAGTCAAATGGAACAAGTTAATCATACAGAATATTAAGAGTAGTTAATAGTATTTCGTAGCATAATATGAACTCATTTATAAAATCTTTTTCTTCATATAGCGTTTTATAAGTTTAAATTCGGGTAGTACCTACCCGTTAAGTTCATACTTAGTAGCTAATATACAATTCAACTACTACAATTCTATATGAAAAACTGATTATAATAATATTTCGCGTTCAAACTTTTACACAATATTTTACAAACTTACAATACCGCTTATTTTACATATAGCATGAAATATAGCACACAATAAATTTGATACAAGATGGTTGTGAAGATAATTCTAGCTAGTACACAAGTCGTTCAGCAAAGGCAATAAAGACACGTAATTCATACTTCCAGAAACAAGTCATGCATTCTGGTTTTACTAGGATTACTTCCCATCCTTGGTCTTGTGGAACATAACCATTATGGCCGTTGATAAGACAGCGTGTTGTAACGTCGTCAAAAGGACGAGGGTTACGTAATATCCAACAGTCCCGTAACAATCTAAAAACCTCATTTCTTACCCCAATTACCGACTCCGTCACTTGTGGGAACGTTTTGTTTAATAGTTGTAGCCCGATGTTCTTGTTCTCACTTTGGTGAGAAGCGAACATTACTAATCCGTAAGCATAACATGCTTCTTTATGTTGCATGTTAGCCGCTTTTTCTAAATCACGAAGTCCAATATTCGGATATATTGAGTCAAAATAATTTCTTAACCCATTGCGTAAAATAGCATTTGGGTTCCCCGCAATATATGCGTCAAAGTAAACACATCGTAACTTATGGGTTTCCCAATGTGATATCCCCCATCTTTCGAACGAAATCCTTTTATAAACCAAGGCATTCTTGGAACGTTCTTCGAATGTCTTACAAACTGATCTCGCCTTAAATAGTTGTGCCGAAGAATTCTGACCGAATCTTGACAAGATTTCATCAATCATGTCTCCGGGTATGTCTCTTAAAATATTGGGTTGTCTATCCATTTTGTGTTTTTATACTGTAAAATAGACAAGAGTTAGATTCATAAAAAAAAATACTTATTAATACAAGCAATTTTTACATATATCATAAAGCATAAGCACACTATATTACATATATTACACCACACGAATACAACTATCTTATTCCGACTCGCTTGTTTCTTCTTCTTCGGTTTTGGTTCGTTTTGCTAAGTTTCTAGGGATATATGATGTTCCCCTAATACGAGCCGTCGTTTTCCACATTGGTTTAGAAAAACCTGGTGGTTTAGAGGTTCCCGGGTCATTGTTACAACTTAAGGACTTCGGGGGTTGACGATACATATAAAGTTCATCGGGGTTGGAATTAGATTTCTCTATTTTTATGCCCTTTTCCTTATTATTTTCTTTTGCCTTTTTAAATTCAGTTGGGGTAATTTCTATAACATCATCGGAATTCTCGTCGGAATCCGATTCATCGGAGAATTGGTAATCCTCCCAATATTTTGCTTCCTTGGCGGAAACACCATTGACCATAATTAACCTTGGTCAGTTGTTTGAGGATTTTCTTTTACTTAACCGTTTTATTATTTCCCCCACCGGTTCTATTTCTTCATCCGGTTCCGATTATTCTTCCGGTTCCGATTCTTCTTCCGGTTCCGACTCTTCTTCCGGTTCCTCTTCGGGAACTTGTGAATCAGTCCACGAATAATTCCAATTTACATTTGACTCTTCATTATTATTAGGTGAGTCAATGGGACTTGTTCTAGAGGTAGACATCTATCACATAATATCAAACGCGTTAAGAGAATAATATATCACATAATATTCACATGTTAAAAATATATAGTTTCTAACAAAATTTGTTAAGCAATCATTTTTCAAGTAAACACGGTCGAAGTCTAGACTCATTAATGCATCCTAACAAACTTGATAAGACACACTAATGCAAAATTCTGGTTCTCTAAGACCAACGCTCGGATACCAACTGAAATGTCCCGTTCTTATTGATTAAAAACGTTCCATATTAATTGATTTCGTTGCGAGGTTTTGACCTCTATATGAGACGTTTTTCAAAGACTGCATTCATTTTAAAACAAACCATAACCTTTATTTCATCAATAAAGGTTTAAAAAGCTTTACGTAGATTATCAAATAATGATAATCTAAAATATCCTGTTTACACACGACCATTACATAATGGTTTACAATACAAATATGTTACAACAAAATAAGTTTCTTGAACGCAGTTTTTACACAATATCATACAAGCATGGACTCCAAATCTCGTCCTTATTTAAGTATGCGACAGCGGAAGCTCTTAATAATCACCTGAGAATAAACATGCTTAAAACGTCAACAAAAATGTTGGTGAGTTATAGGTTTAACCTATATATATCAAATCATAATAATAGACCACAAGATTTCATATTTCAATACACATCCCATACATAGAGATAAAAATCATTCATATGGTGAACACCTGGTAACCGACATTAACAAGATGCATATATAAGAATATCCCCATCATTCCAGGACACCCTTCGGATATGATATAAATTTCGAAGTACTAAAGCATCCGGTACTTTGGATGGGGTTTGTTAGGCCCAATAGATCTATCTTTAGGATTCGCGTCAATTAGGGTGTTTGTTCCCTAATTCTTAGATTACCAGACTTAATAAAAAGGGGCATATTCGATTTCGATAATTCAACCATAGAATGTAGTTTCACGTACTTGTGTCTATTTTGTAAATCATTTATAAAACCTGCATGTATTCTCATCCCAAAAATATTAGATTTTAAATGTGGGACTATAACTCACTTTCACAGATTTTTACTTCGTCAGGAAGTAAGACTTGTCTACTGGTTGATTCACGAACCTATAACAATATATACATATATATCAAAGTATGTTCAAAATATATTTACAATACTTTTAATATATTTTGATTTTTTAAGTTTATTAAGTCAGCTGTCCTCGTTAGTAACCTACAACTAGTTGTCCACAGTTAGATGTACAGAAATAAATTGATAAATATTATCTTGAATCAATCCACGACCCAGTGTATACGTATCTCAGTATTGATCACAACTCAAACTATATATATTTTGGAATCAACCTCAACCCTGTATAGCTAACTCCAACATTCACATATAGAGTGTCTATGGTTGTTCCGAAATATATATAGATGTGTCGACATGATAGGTCGAAACATTGCATACGTGTCTATGGTATCTCAAGATTACATAATATACAATACAAGTTGATTAAGTTATGGTTAGAATAGATTTATTACCAATTTTCACGTAGCTAAAATGAGAAAAATTATCCAATCTTGTTTTACCCATAACTTCTTCATTTTAAATCCGTTTTGAGTGAATCAAATTGCTATGGTTTCATATTGAACTCTATTTTATGAATCTAAACAGAAAAAGTATCGGTTTATAGTCGGAAAATAAGTTACAAGTCGTTTTTGTAAAGGTAGTCATTTCAGTCGAAAGAACGACGTCTAGATGATCATTTTAGAAAACATACTTCCACTTTGAGTTTAACCATAATTTTTGGATATAGTTTCATGTTCATAATAAAAATCATTTTCTCAAAATAACAAATTTTAAATCAAAGTTTATCATAGTTTTTAATTAACTAACCCAAAACAGCCCGCGGTGTTACTATGACGGCGTAAATCCGGTTTTACGGTGTTTTTCGTGTTTCCAGGTTTTAAATCATTAAGTTAGCATATCATATAGATATAGAACATGTGTTTAGTTGATTTTAAAAGCCAAGTTAGAAGGATTAACTTTTGTTTGCGAACAAGTTTAGAATTAACTAAACTATGTTCTAGTGATTACAAGTTTAAACCTTCGAATAAGATAGCTTTATATGTATGAATCGAATGATGTTATGAACATCATTACTACCTTAAGTTCCTTGGATAAACCTGCTGGAAAAGAGAAAAATGGATCTAGCTTCAACGGATCCTTGGATGGCTCGAAGTTCTTGAAGCAGAATCATGACACGAAAACAAGTTCAAGTAAGATCATCACTTGAAATAAGATTGTTATAGTTATAGAAGTTGAACCAAAGTTTGAATATGATTATTACCTTATATTAGAATGATAACCTACTGTAAGAAACAAAGATTTCTTGAGGTTGGATGATCACCTTACAAGATTGGAAGTGAGCTAGCAAACTTAAAAGTATTCTTGATTTTATATAACTAGAACTTGTAGAATATATGAAGAACACTTAGAACTTGAAGAAAGAACTTGAGAGAGATCAATTAGATGAAGAAAATTGAAGAATGAAAGTGTTTGTAGGTGTTTTTGGTCGTTGGTGTATGGATTAGATATAAAGGATATGTAATTTTGTTTTCATGTAAATAAGTCATGAATGATTACTCATATTTTTGTAATTTTATGAGATATTTCATGCTAGTTGCCAAATGATGGTTCCCACATGTGTTAGGTGACTCACATGGGCTGCTAAGAGCTGATCATTGGAGTGTATATACCAATAGTACAAACATCTAAAAGCTGTGTATTGTACGAGTACGAATACGGGTGCATACGAGTAGAATTGTTGATGAAACTGAACGAGGATGTAATTGTAAGCATTTTTATTAAGTAGAAGTATTTTGATAAGTGTATTGAACTCTTTCAAAAGTGTATAAATACATATTAAAACACTACATGTATATACATTTTAACTGAGTCGTTAAGTCATCGTTAGTCGTTACATGTAAGTGTTATTTTGAAACCTTTAGGTTAACGATCTTGTTAAATGTTGTTAACCCAATGTTTATAATATCAAATGAGATTTTAAATTATTATATTATCATAATATTATCATGTATGAATATCTCTTAATATGATATATATACATTAAATGTCTTTACAACGATAATCGTTACATATATGTCTCGTTTAAAAATCATTAAGTTAGTAGTCTTGTTTTTACATATGTAGTTCATTGTTAATATACTTAATGATATGTTTACTTATCATAGTATCATGTTAACTATATATATATCCATATATATGTCATCATATAGTTTTTACAAGTTTTAACGTTCGTGAATCACCGGTCAACTTGGGTGGTCAATTGTCTATATGAAACATATTTCAATTAATCAAGTCTTAACAAGTTTGATTGCTTAACATGTTGGAAACATTTAATCATGTAAATATCAATCTCAATTAATATATATATAAACATGGAAAAGTTCGGGTCACTACAATGTTGAGTCAAAATAGGTTCTTAACCCGTAGCGAAAAATTGCATTTGGGTTCCCCGCATTTAACGCTTTAAAGAAAACACGGCGTAATTTACAGTCTCCCCAATGTGATATACCCCACCTATCAAAGGAAAGCCTTTTATAAACTAAGGCATTTCTGGAAAGTCTTTCAAATGTCTGACAAGTTAATTTTGCCATAACTAAATGTGCTGATGAATTCTGACCGACTCTAGACAAGATTTCCTCAATCATATCCTCTGGTAGGTCTTCTAAAATATTCGGTTGTCTACCCTTAACGTCCATTTTGTTTTTATACTATAAAATAGACAAGGATTAGATTCGTAAAAGATAATTAACAAACAATACAAGCAATTTTTACATAGAACATAAAAGTACAAGTATACTACAATACACATAATACACAACATGATTACAACCCTCTAATCTGAATCACTGGTCTCTTCTTCTTCTTCTTCGGACTTGGTTCATTTTCCTAATTTTCTAGGGATATATGGTGTTCCTCTAATACGAGCCGTTGTTTTCCACAATGGTTTAGAAAAACATGGTGGTTTAGAGGTTCCCGGGTTATTGTTACAATTTAGCAAATACGGACGTTGCCGATACATATAAAGTTCATCGGGGTTGGAATCAGGTTTCTCTATTTTTATACTTTTTCCCTTATTATTTTCTTTTGCTTTATTAAATTGGGTCGAGGTAATTTCTATAACATCATCGGAATCCTCATCGGGATCCGATTCATCGGAAAATTGGTAATCTTCCCAATATTTTGCTTCCTCGACGGAAATACCATTGACCATTATTGACTTTGGTCCGTTGGTTGAGTATTTTCTTTTATTTAACCGATTTACTATAGGTATCAATATTTCTTCCTCCGAAACGTATTCTTCTTCCGGTTCTTCCTCTTCCAGTTCCTCCTCTTCCGGTTCCTCCTCTTCCAGAATTTGTGAATCTTCCCAAAGTATATTCGACTCTTCATTATTATTAGGTGAGTCGATGGAATTTGTACTAGTGGTAGACATCTATCACACAATATCAAACATATTAAGAGGTTAATATATCACATAATAATTACATGTTAATAATATATAGTTTCCAACAAAAGTGTTAAGCAATCATTTTTAAAGAAAACACGGTCGAAGTCCAGACTCACTAATGTATCCTAACAAACTCGATAAGACACACTAATGCAAATTTCTGGTTCTCTAAGACCAATGCTCAGATACCAACTGAAATGTCCCGTTCATATTTATTATAAACGTTCCATATTAATTGATTTCGTTGTGAGGTTTTGACCTCTATATGAGACGTTTTTCAAGGACTGCATTCATTTTTAAAACAAAACATAACCTTTATTTTATCGACAAGGTTAAAAGGACACCACCTAGATTATCAGAAATGATAATCTAAAAATCTCACACTTACACACTACCAATACATATTGGTTTACAATATTAATATGTTACAACAAAGTAAATTTCGAATGCAGTTTTAACCAATATAATACAAGCATGCTGACTCCAAATCTTGTCCATATATTAGCATGCAACAGCGGAAGCTCTTAATAATCACCTGAGAATAAACATGATTTAAACGTCAACAAAAATGTTGGTGAGTTATAGGTTTAACCTATATATTTATCAAATCGTAATAATAGACCACAAGATTTCATATTTCAATATACATCCCGTACATAGAGATAAAAATCATTCATATGGTGAACACCTGGTAACCGACATTAACAAAATGCATATAAGAATATCCCCATCATTCCGGGACATCCATTGGACATGATATAAAACACGAAGTACTAAAGCATTCGGTACTTTGGATGGGGTTTGTTAGGCATAATAGATCTATCTTTAGGATTCGCGTCAATTAGGCGTGCACTAATTCTCAAAATTAGTGATGTTCCCTAATTCTTAGGCTACCAAGCAAAAAGGGGCATATTCGGCTTCAATCATTCAACCATAGAAAGTAGTTTCATGTACTTGTGTCTATTTTGTAAAACATTTATAAAGCTGCATGTATTCTCATCCCAAAAATATTAGATTTTAAAAGTGGGACTATAACTCACTTTCTCAGATTTTTACGTCGTCGGGAAGTAAGACTTGGCCACTGGTCGATTCACGAACCTATAACAAATATGTACATATATATCAAAGTATGTTCAAAATATATTTACAACTTTTTTTAATACGTTTTACTGTTTTAAGTTTATTAAGTCAGTTGTCCTCGTTAGTAACCTAAAACTAGTTGTCCATAGTTAGATGTACAGAAATAAATTGATATATATTATCTTGAATCAATCTACGACCTAGTGTATACACGTCTCAGGCTAGATCACAACTCAAAGCATATATATTTTTGGAATCAACCTCAACCCTGTATAGCTAATTCCAACATTACTGCATATAGAGTGTCTATGGTTGTTCCAAATAATATATATACATGGGTCGATATGATATGTCAAAGCATTTGCATACATGTCTATGGTATCCCAAGATTACATAATATATTAGAATACATGTATAATACAATATAAGTTAGCTAGGATATGATTTGTATAGAATTGTTATAATAATTCCCGTAGCTACAACAATCAAAAAAAATATCCAATCTTGTTTTACCCATAACTTCTTCGTTTTAAATCCGTTTTGAGTGAATCAAATTGCTATGGTTTCATAGTCGGAAAATATAAGTTACAAGTCATTTTTGTAAGAGGTATTCATTTCAGTCGAAAGAACGATGTCTTGATGACAATTTTGAAAAACATATTTCCACTTTGAGTTTAACCATGAGTTTTGGATATAGTTTCATGTTCATAAGAAAAATAATTTTCCTAGAAGAACAACTTTTAAATCAAAGTTTATCATAGTTTTTAGTTATCAAACCCAAAACAGCCCGCGGTGTTACTACGACGGCGTATGTCCGATTTTACGATGTTTTTCGTGTTTCCAGGTTTTAAATCATTAAGTTAGCATATCATATAGATATATAACATGTGTTTAGTTTATTTTAAAAGTCAAGTTAGAAGAATTAACTTTTTATTTGCGAACAAGTTTAGAATTAACTAAACTATGTTCTAGTGATTTCAAGTTTAAACCTTCGAATAAGGTAGTTTTATATATATGAATCGAATGATGTTATGAATATCATTACTACCTCAGGTTTTGTGGATAAACCTACTAGAAATAATAAAAATAGATCTAGCTTCAAAGGATCCTTGGATGGCTTGAAAGTTCTTGAAGCAGAATCATGACACGAAAACAAGTTCAAGTAAGATTTTCACTCGAAATAAGATTGTTATAGTTATAGAAATTGAATCAAAGTTTGAATATGAGTATTACCTTGTATTATAAAGATATCTTGCTGTAAATAAGAAAGATTTCTTGAGGTTGGATGATCACTTTACAAGATTGGAAGTAAGCTAGCAAACTTGGAAGTATTCTTGATTTTATGAAACTAGAACTTATAGAATTTATGAAGAACACTTAGAACTTGAAGATAGAACTTGAGAGAGATCAATTAGATGAAGAAAATTGAAGAATGAAAGTGTTTGTAGGTGTTTTTGGTGATTGGTATATGGATTAGATATAAAAGACGTGTAATTTTGTCTACATGTAAATAAGTTCTGAATGATTACTAATATTTTTGTAATTTTATGAGATATTTCATGCTAGTTGCCAAATTATGGTTCCCACATGTGTTAGGTGACTCACATGGGCTTCTAAGAGATGATCATTGGAGTGTATATACCAATAGTACATACATCTAAAAGCTGTGTATTGTACGAGTACGAATACGGGTGCATACTAGTAGAATTGTTGATGAAACTGAATGAGGATGTAATTGTAAGCATTTTTGTTAAGTAGAAAGATTTTGATAAGTGTCTTGAAGTCTTTAAAAAGTGTATGAATAGATATTAAAACACTACATGTATATACATTTTAACTGAGTCGTTAAGTCGTCGTTAGTCGTTACATGTAAATGTTGTTTTGAAACCTTTAGGTTAACAATCTTGTTAAATGTTGTTTACCCATTGTTTATTATATCTAAAGAGATGTTAAATTATTACATTATCATAATATTATGATATATTAAGATATCTTAGTATGATATATATACAGTTAATGTTGTTACAACGATAATCATTACATATATGTCTCGTTTCGAAATCATTAAGTTAGTAGTCTTATTTTTACATATGTAGTTCACTGTTAATACACTTAATGAAATGTTTAATTATCATTTCTCATTATTAAACATAGTGTAACAATATCTTAATATGATTCATATGTATTTAGTAAGACGTTGTTATAACGATAATCGTTATATATATCGTTTCGAGTTTCTTAATTCAATAAACTCAATTTTATGTATATAACTCATTGTTAAAATACCTAATGAGATACTTACTTATCATAATATCATTTTAACTATATATATATATAATCATATATAAGTCATCATATAGTTTTTACAAGTTTTAACGTTCGTGAATCACCGGTCAACTTGGGTGGTCAATTGTCTATATGAAACCTATTTCAATTAATCAAGTTTTAACAAGTTTGATTGCTTAAAATGTTGGAAACACTTAATCATATAAATATCAATTTCATTTAATATATATAAACATGGAAAAGTTCGGGTCACTACAGCTATGTATGATGTATGATTTTTATCATAAGTATGTATGCATATGGTGGCTATTTCTATAACTATCATAACTATGATGTTATTACTCATAGTGTTCATTGACTATTATTTTAATGGTTAATCTTTTCGTGTTCGACCTATTCCTTTATAACACTGCTATTATTCTTAGTACTAACGGTTGTGTTATTCCGTTTTGAAGATCATGCCTCCCCGTGAGTCTAACGAAGCTCGCATGCAACGTTTAATCGCTGAAGGGATAGCAGCTGCAATGGCAGCTAATGCTAATGCTAATGACAATGCCAACAATCAGGTGGGATGCTCCCACAAGACTTTCATGGCTAGTTGCCCACAGGAGTTCAGTGGCACCGAAGGACCTATTGGACTTACCCGCTCGTTTGAGAAAGTTGAGTCTATCTTTCGGGTTAGTAGAGTCCGTGATGAGGACAAGGTCAGTTTTGCCAGCTGCACTCTCAAGGATAGTGCATTAACTTGGTGGAATAATTTGGTTAACAGTTTGGGTAATGATGCTGCTTATGGTTTGACTTGGAATGACTTCAAAGAGAGAATGATCACCCGTTATCGTCCAAGGGGTGAATGCAAAAAGTTGGAGACTAAACTTAAGAACTTAAAGATGAAGGGCACCGATATCGATGCTTATGATCAAAGGTTCTTTGAATTGACGTCGTTGTGCCCAAATGCTTATCCTGATGAAGACCGTAAGATCGAAGCTTATATCGATGGGTTGTCTGAGCAGATTGAGTCTGGGGTTGAGTCTAGTGAGCCCCAAACTATTAAAGCTGCCATCTCTATGGCGCATAAGCTAAATGATAAGATTTTGAGGAGAGGTAAGAAAGATGCGTCAGATGCTAGTGACAAAGTTGTTAAGAAGGCTGATGATGGAAAAAGGAAGTGGGATAACACCCGCAACCAGAATCAAAGTCAGCAAAAGAAACAAAATACATCTGGTTCGAATAACCGTAATCAGCGTATTTGTCCGAGATGTAATAAGGCTCACGATGGTTATTGTTCGGTTACTTGTAAAAGGTGTTCCAAGTAGGGACACATTGCTAAAGATTGTAAGGTGATCATGTCGGATACTGCTCCTCCTGCTGCAAGTGGTGGTAATAATGGTGGTAATGGTAATGGGAAGCCGAAGAATGAGAGTACTCAAAAGGTTTGTTATGAGTGTGGTAAACCTGGGCATTTCCGTGATACCTGCCCTAATAAGAAGACTACTGAGAATGCACGTGGAAGGGTGTTTAACATTAATGCCAGGGATGCTGAAGAAGATCCAAAACTTGTTACTGGTATGTTCTTGGTCAATGATTTATCGGTTTATGTACTATTTGATTCAGGGGCTGATTTAAGTTTTGTGTCAAGTAAATTTAGTCCAAAAATCAAAACTCCGTTAACTCCTCTAGACAGAACTTATGTTGTAGAGATAGCTAATGGTAAAGTTCTTACTGCTAAGACTGTGTATCATAAGTGTAACATTAAACTGGCTGGTAGAGACTTTGAGGTAGACTTAATACCGATTAATCTAGGTAGTTTTGACATTGTTATTGGTATGGATTGGTTGTCTGAGAATTGTGCTAAGATCGTGTGTGATGAAGAAGCCATTCGTATTACTAATGTGGCTAGAGAGCCGCTGATGGTTTTTGGGGATAAGAAATGCAGACAGTTAAATCCTATTAGCTATTTGAAAGTTTATAAATATCTTCGAAAAGGCTGTCATGCTATTCTAGCCTTGTTGTTGATTCTGATAAAGAAGAGAAGAGCATTAGTGATGTTCATATCGTTAGAGAATTTCCTGAGGTATTTCCCGAGGTTTTACCTGGCCTTTCGCCGCAACGCACGGTAGAATTTCAAATTGATCTTGTACCTGGTGCTGCTCCTGTAGTACGTGCTCCTTATAGACTCGCTCCGTCCGAACTTTAAGAATTGTCGAGTCAACTCCGTGAGTTGTTAGACAAAGGTTTCATTCATCCTAGTTCGTCCCCTTGGGGTGCTCCTGTTCTGTTTGTTAAAAAGAAAGATGGTTCCTTCCGATTGTGTATTGATTATCGTGAATTGAACAAACTTACTGTTAAAAACCGTTACCCTCTTCCGAGAATTGATGATCTGTTCAATCAGCTGCAGGGTTCGTCCATTTAATCTAAGATCGATATTCGATTCGGTTATCATCAACCACGGGTTAAAGAAACTGATGTTCCGAAAACCGCATTTCGCACCCATCATGGTCACTACGAATTTCTTGTTATGCCGTTCGGATTGACTAACGCATCTGCTGTGTTCATGGACCTCATGAACCGCGTGTGTAGACCTTATCTGGACAAATTCGTTATCGTTTTCATTGACGACATCCTAATCTATTCCAAGAGTGATCAAGAGCACGAAGAGCATTTGAAGTTAGTGCTCGATTTGTTAAGAAAAGAAGAACTTATTGCTAAATTTTTAAAGTGTGCATTCTGGCTAAGAGAAGATCAATTCCTTGGACACATTGTTAGTTAGAAGGGAATTCAAGTTGATCATGCTAAGATAGAGGCGATGGAGAAGTGGGAAATTCCAAAGACTCCTACTCAGATTCGCCAGTTTCTAGGGTTAGCAGGCTATTATAGGAGGTTCATTCAGGATTTCTCATGAATAACGAAACCTCTGACCGCTTTAACGCATAAGGGGAAGAAATATTAGTGGAAGGATGAACAAGAGACTACTTTTCAAACTCTGAAGAAGAAGTTAACTTCTGCTCCGATATTATCACTACTTGAGGGTAATGACGATTTTGTTGTCTATTTTGATGCTTCGCGTCAGGGCTTTGGTTGCGTTTTGATGCAACGAAAGAAAGTCATTGTGTAGTGACCCTAAATTGTCCATGATTATATATTAAATGAAAACTATATTTGTATGATTAAATGTTTCCAACATGTTAAGCAATCAAACTTGTTAAGACTTGATTAATTGAAATGAGTTTATGTAGACAATTGACCACCCCGTTTGCCTGATAATTCACGAACGTCATAACTTGTGATAATTATATAATCATTTTATTTTTTTATGATGTAAGTTTTTATTTTATATATATATAAGAAGAATTACAATTAAATCAAAGATGTACAACTAAAACACTATTTGCTACAGTAAAATGCTATTTGCTACAGTAAACGCTATTTACTACTGTAACACTATTTACTCGTATTCAATCCGTATTCGTACTCGTACAATACACAACTTCTAAATGTATTGGCAACTAGCATGAAATATCTAACAAAAATACAAACTAATGGAACCTTATATTCAAGGGTAGGATCACGTTTTTCTTCACCAACCATAACACTTTCATTTTTCAACTTTCTTGCATCAAACTTATCTCTCTCAAGTTCTCTCTTGGTGTTCTAAGTGTTCTTTATCATCATCAACAAAATCTAGCTCAATCTAGTTCATAAATCCTAACCTACATCAACTTTCAAAACAACTACTCAAGTAAACTTCAAGAACACTTTCAAGTTTACAAGTCTACTTTCAAGTTTTCTAATCTATTCTAAGTAATCATCTAAGATCAAGAAACCTCTGTTATTTACAGTAGGTTATCATTCTAATTCAAGAACTTTCAAGCCATCCAAGATCCTTTGAAGTTAAATCATTTCTTGTCACTTCCAGTAGGTTTACCTACTAAACTTGAGGTTCGTGAATCGACCAGTGGTCAAGTCTTATTTCCGGCAAAGTAAAAATCTGTGAAAGTGAGTTATAGTCCCATTTTTTCAAAATCTAATATTTCTGGGATAAGAATACATGCAGTTTTATAAATATTTTATGAAATAGACACAAGTAATCGAAACTACATTCTATGGTTGGATTATCTAAATCGAATATGCCCATTTTAGCTTGGTAACCTAAGAATTAGGGAACAATACCCCTAATTGACGCGAATCTTAAAGATAGATCTATGGGCCTAACAAACCCCATCCGAGGTACGGATGCTTTAGTACTTCGATTTATTATTATAAGGATGAGAGGATTCTATTTTGGGGATATTCTATATGCATCTTGTTAATGTTGGTTACCAGGTGTTCACCAAATAAATGTTTTTTTTATCTCTATGCAGTTTGCAAAATGCCTGATATGAGATGGATGTTTATGAAAAGTGAAATGTTGTGGTCTATTATTACAAAGTGATATACATATAGGCTAAACCTATAACTCACCAACATTTTTGTTGACGTTTTAAGCATGTTTATTCTCAGGTGATTATTAAGAACTTCCGCTTTTGCATGCTAAATTAAGGACAAGATTTGGAGTCAGCATGCTTGTATGATAATGTGTAGCGACCCGACAAAATCGTCATTGACGGCGCCGCTAACTTATGTCCCGTTACGTGATCGCAGTCCCTATTTGAGACTCGTTTGACCGAAATTATGTCGCATTCATTTGAAAAGTATAAGACTTGCAAAGTTTAGTTTACAAAACTGCTCGACAACAAGTTTAAGTTTACAAAGGTATAAAATATAAATGAAATAACTTGCGACATAAGTAGTTTAAAATCACGGTTGCTATAAATAGCGTAAGTATGTAAACAAAATGTTTGAAACCAAAGGTGCTATCACTAGCGAATGTATGTATGTATGCTTGACTCCAAGCAAGTAATCAAAGTGCATGCATGTATGCTTGACTCCAAGCAAGTATAAGTGTACACGGAAGCATGTATCAAATAGCCATGTATGAACCTGAGAAACATATAGAAAACTGTCAACGAAAAACATTTGTTGAAATCATAGGTGTTTGTAAACGTTGTTTTTGAACCACAAGATTTTGTATTTCCATAATGTTGATTATCTAAATCGTTTGCATTCCAAAAGTTGTTGTTTGTATCGTGAGCACCCAATTATCAAGACTTAACTGTTTTGCACCCTTTGCATAGTGTTAGAACATACACTAGACCCAAAAATATATTTCATCCGCTAACGGTAGCGAACCGTCCGAATGAGGCTCGTCAAGCCCATGTGATCACATAATATAAGTTCACGTTTACACCCTGCAAGTGTAACTACTGATAATTGAATTGAGGCTTTTTGTTCAAACTCGCACGTGGAATGTTCGTTTCCGTACTTGTGTTCAAAGTATAAAAGTATGATACGCATATGTTTCTCATCCCATAGTTTAAAGCATAAAAGTTGTTTAAAAGATGGGACTATGATCTCACCTCGAGTGCATGAGTATAAATGTACTTCACAAAGTAAACGTGTGCATGAAAGTTGCTTAGCCTTAACCTAAACAAGTAAGTTGTATCAATTAACCGATTACGACACAAGGTCGGGCGAAATGTGTTCAATTAGTCCTATGGCTCGTTACGACTCGAATATGTAGTATGTGAGTCACGTTATCAAGTTTCATGCAAGAATCAAGTATGGAAGTATGTTAGATCGATTGCATAAGTGTTTTGTTAAGTTTGACTAAAAGTCAAACTTGGAAAAAGTCAACGAAAAAGTCAACGGGGTCGGGTCGGGTCCCGAACTATTTTCCTAAGCTTAGAAATCATATATGAGCATGTTCTCCAAGTTTCATGTTGATCGGGGGTGCGTAGCATGCTTAGAATTGAACGAAAATTGACGAAAATGGGCAGTCTGCCTCAGATGCACCGCAACTGAGGCAGATGCATCGCATCTGTACCTGTATCCGCCATTTCTGGGCTGTTTAGCACTTAGGCGATTTCAACTTCAAACGATCATAACTTTTGACTCGTTAACAATCAAAACACGTATCTTATATCGTTGGAAAGGTAATTTAAAGAGGAACAAAACTAAACAAATTTCTTGAATCAAATTCATCATTAACAATAATGAAAACCTCATCAAATAATCATTAAACGTTCAAAATCGAAGTTTCAAGTTCATAAAATGCATTTCTTAACTCGGGAATCCAATTTACACATACGATACATTGTTTTGAAGGTAATTAAACATAAAATACAATTAAATACTTACTAACAACATTAACAAGCATTCAATGCATCAAAATCCCGTTTTAAAGTTCATCAAACCCTAACCAAAATCATGAATTCAACAATTTTGTAAAGGAAGGTTTTCTAAATCAACCTAAACATCAATTTGAAGCTAATGATGCTAGTAACACTTTTAATACATGAACTTTAACATTTAAATAACATTAACTCATCCAAAATCAAAGATTAAGCACATCCATTTTCAAGTTCATGCTAGTTACTCCAATAACTACAAATCGAGCAAATCAAACATATATTCATGTTAGACTTGAGCCATAGACACTAACTAACACCATTTCAAGTATATAAAATGAATTTAGAGAAATCTAGAGTTTTTAGAAACCTTACCTCAAGTAGTGAAATTGGTACCAATTCGAAGAGGATGAAGAGAGGATCACGAATATTTAATTTGTTTTGATGTTTGCTTGCTTGAATTGATTTAGATGATGAATCTTTAAAGATGTTTAAAATGGTTTCTTGGTAACTAGAGAGAAAAGAGAGAAATGGAAGAGGAAGTGAATGAGTGGTGGTAGTGGTGGGTTGACTAGTTGACCTAGTCAACTAGTTTGCCCACTTGACGCCAATAGTCCCTCGAGTTTAAAAGCGGGTGCGGGATTTAATCGAACGGATATTTTAAACACGCGAAAGTAAACGGAATGTGTTATAATCCAATAACGGAAATATTAAGAACATTAGTTAACGAAAGTTTTAATTTAGATAATGGAAGATATTATCAAAAAAAAAAGACGGTGTTAAAATAAATTTAACGGAAAAACGCGGGATGTTACATTACCTACACCTTAAAAGAAATTTCATCCCGAAATTTAGTTGGAAGTAGTAGTTGTTGTTTCTTCTCCGAAACCTTACGTTTCCGATTCCATGAATGAGTGAAGGTACTTCCTTGGACATTCCAACGAACTTTGACGGTCCGGAGTTTACGTTGTTTTAAAGTTTGATTTCACGATTCAAAATTTCAATCGGTTTTTCTCATGAAGTGGAGTTTGTCATCGATAGTAAGCTCATCAAAACGAATAACAAGTTCTTGTTTGGTAAGACACTTTTTCAAGTTCGACACATGGAAAGTAGGATGAACGGAGCTCAAATGAGTCAGAAAAGTCTGAACGGCTAGCAACGGGTCCAAAACGCCCCAAGATTTTTAAAGGATCAAAATATCGCGGATTTAGCTTTCTACGTTTTCCGAAACGGATTACACCTTTTCAAGGTGCGACTTTTAATGTTACGCGGTTACCCAAATAGAATTTGGGAGGTTTACGTCTAACATCGGCATAGTGGCGATTACGAGCCGTCTCAAGCCTTTCTTGGATTTGAACGATTTTAACGGTTATTTCATGAATGAGTGCGGGTCCGGTGATTCGATTATCATTTACTTGGTTCTACAAAAGGAGAATGACGTTTCCGGTCACATAAGATTTCAAAAGGTGTGACGTTAAGACTTGAATGATAACCCTCATCGTAAGAGAATTTAGTTAAGGGCAAAGACTTTTCTAAAGTAAATTTGAGGTTGATAACACAAATTCATATTATGGTTCCCGAGGTTCGAATCGTACATTTGCTTTGTTCGTCAGTTCATGGATGACACGCGGTACTTATGTCTAAATGTGGTCCCGAGACTTTTTGTAAGGCACCCCGAAATTTAGAAGTGAAACGAGGATCTCGATCCGAAACGAGGTACATTTCATTAAGGTATGTTTGAAAAAGTTTGTTAGGACTTGAAAATGTTTGTTGGAACAAGTTTCTGTTTCTCAAGAATTTCGCGCCGCGGAAGATTTATCGGTTTCCGAAAACGTTCGTTAGAGCATGTTTCTTATCGGGTTCTGAAAAACGTTCCTTAGGACTATTCACCCTCGTGGCGAATACTAGTATAACGTGAAGAGTCTCTCTCTCCATTGAGAATTTAGAATAAAGATTTCCTTAAACAGAAGTACGAGTATAAGGTGAGAGAAGTTTCCGCCTCGATATGAGCATACCAAACATTTTGTAGTTCGTCGATAAAACTGCTCGAAGACGAGATAGTATACACGTGTAACGTATGTTTGAAGTCGGAAGAATTTTTCATTCATTCGGAAGCATAAATATGGTTCGACAATAATCGACGATGTGTCCAGGGTATGGTTGTTATCAGTATTCTCGGAGTTTTCGGATATCCAAACAAGAAATATAAAAATGAAGTCATGTACATGGCAGATGGTGGAGATTAGGTTGATCGAGTCCAATCACCATCACGTGTCATTAGAAATTTGGTATGACTTACCATAATATAACCACGTTAATCGAGTGTCGTTATATTATGCTAACTCATACCTCCATTCTCACATCACTCAATAAAATCAAGTTCTTGTAATCGTGAAGATTTAAAATGAACAAAGTGTAACGACGTCTCAAACGTGACTCGTATTAATCGTAAGAATTAGTGCAACTCTATAGAAGTATTCCCCGAGGGAAGTGTATAAATGTTTGTTCACGTCCATGCGGTTCAAGTCAAATAATAATGTATTTAGGTATGAAAAGAGTAACGAATCATGATAACGAGTAGTACACAACCGTAGTGATAAATAGTGATGATGATACTCACCTAGAGTAGTGATGGTAGTAACAAGAAATGATAGATAGTGAGGAACACTGATGTGACATCGATAGTAAGTTGAAACGGTGGCAAATAACAATCTGGGAGACAGAGTTCCCGAACAAGTGTGACTAATGAAGTCGTCGTCATCCTTACGCGTGTGAATCATGAATTTACGTGTGTTACCAGAAAGTTGCAGAATACGAGTTCGTATGATGAAAGCTTGGTACCATTAAGAAGTTTGCCTAAGAATGATTCAAGTATAATGCACAAGTAGTCAAATAAGTGCTATCTATAGCAAATGTATGTCAGAATGCAATGACTAACTATCCGGTTGTAGTCTAGATTCACTAATGCATCCTAACGACTCTGTCAGACACACTAATGCACATCCTAGATCCCTACAATCAACGCTCTGATACTATCTGTAGCGACCCGACAAAATCGTCATTGACGGAGCCGCTAACTTAGGTCTCGTTACGTCATCGCAATCCTTATTTGAGACTCGTTTGACCGAAATTATGTCGCATTCATTTGAAACGTATAAGACTTGCAAAGTTTAGTTTACAAAACTGCTCGACAACAAGTTTAAGTTTACAAAGGTATAAAGTATAAATGAAATAACTTGCGACATAAGTAGTTTAAAATCACGGTTGCTATAAATAGCGTAAGTATGTAAACAAAATGTTTGAAACCAAAGGTGCTATCACTAGCGTATGTATGTATGTATGCTTGACTCCAAGCAAGTAATCAAAGTGCATGCATGTATGCTTGAATCCAAGCAAGTATAAGTGTACGCGGAAGCATGTATCAAATAGCCATGTATGAACCTGAGAAACATATAGAAAACTGTCAACGAAAAACGTTGGTGAAATCATAGGTGTTTGTAAACGTTGTTTTTGAACCACAAGATTTTGTATTTCCATAACGTTGATTATCTAAATCGTTTGCATTCCAAAAGTTGTTGTTTGTATCGCGAGCACCCAATTATCAAGACTTAACTGTTTTGCACCCTTTGCATAATGTTAGAACATACACTAGACCCGAAAATATATTTCAACCGCTAACGGTAGCGAACCGTCCGAATGAGGCTCGTCAAGCCCATGTGATCACATAATATAAGTTCACGTTTACACCCTGCAAGTGTAACTAATTATAATTGAATTGAGGCTTTTTGTTCAAACTCGCATGTGGAATGTTCGTTTCCGTACTTGTGTTCAAAGTATAAAAGTATGATACGTATATGTTTCTCATCCCATAGTTTAAAGCATAAGAGTTGTTTGAAAGATGGGACTATGATCTCACCTCGAGTGCACGAGTATAAATGTACTTCACAAAGTAAACGTGTGCATGAAAGTTGCTTAGCCTTGACCTAAACAAGTAAGTTGTATCAATTAACCGGTTACGACACAAGGTCGGGCGAAATGTGTTCAATTAGTCATATGGCTCGTTACGACTCGAATATGTAGCATGTGAGTCACGTTATCAAGTTTCATGCAAGAATCAAGTATGAAAGTATGTTAGAACGATTACATAAGTGTTTTGTTAAGTTTTACTAAAAGTCAAACTTGGTCAAAGTCAACGAAAAAGTCAACGGGCTCGGGTCGGGTCCCGAACTATTTTCCTAAGCTTAGAAATCATATATGAGCATGTTGTCCAAGTTTCATGTTGATCGGGGGTGCGTAGCATGCTTAGAATTGAACAAAAATTGATGAAAATGGGCAGTCTGCCTCAGATGCGCCGCATCTGCACCTGTATCAGCCATTTCTGGGCAGTTTAGCACTTAGGCGATTTCAACTTCAAACGATCATAACTTTTGACTCGTTAACATTCAAAACATGTATCTTATATCGTTGGAAAGGTAATTTAAAGAGGAAAACAAATAAACACATTTCTTGAATCAAATTCATAATTAACAACAATGAAAACCTCATCAAATGATCATTAAACGTTCAAAATCGAAGTTTCAAGTTCATAAAACGCATTTCTTAACTCGGGAATCCAATTTACACATACGATACATTGTTTTGAAGGTAATGAAACATAAAATACAATTAAATACTTACTAACAACATTAACAAGCATTCAATGCATCAAAATCCCGTTTTAAAGTTCATCAAACCCTAACCAAAATCATGAATTCAACAATTTTGTAAAGGAAGGTTTTCTAAATCAACCTAAACATCAATTTGAAGCTAATGATGCTAGTAACACTTTTAATACATGAACTTTAACATTTAAACAACATTAACTCATCCAAAATCAAAGATTAAGCACACCCATTTCAAGTTCATGCTAGTTACTCCAAAAACAACAAATCGAGCAAACTAAACATATATTCATGTTAGACTTGAGCCATAGACACTAACTAACACCATTTCAAGTATATAAAATGAATTTACAGAAATCTAGAGTTTTTAGAAACCTTACCCCAAGTAGTGAAATTGGTACCAATTCGAAGAGGATGAAGAGACGATCACGAATATGTAATTTGTTTTGATGTTTGCTTGCTTGAATTGATTTAGATGATGAATCTTTGAAGATGTTTTAAATGGTTTCTTGGTAACTAGATAGAAAAGAGAGAAATGGAAGAGGAAGTGAATGAGTGGTGGTAGTGGTGGGTTGACTAGTTGACCTAGTCAACTAGTTTGCCCACTTGACGCCAATAGTCCCTCGAGTTTAAAAGCGGGTGCGGGATTTAACCGAACGGATATTTTAAACACGCTAGAGAAAACAGAATGTGTTATAATCCAATAACGGAAATATTAAGAACATTAGTTAACGAAAATTTTAATTTAGATAATGGAAGATATTATCAAAAAAAAGACGGTGTTAAAATAAATTTAACGGAAAAACGCGGGATGTTACATAATGTTTAAAGAAAAACTGCATTCGAAAAATAAATTGTTGTAATATATTATCGTAACCCATTATGTAATGGTCGTATGTAAACGTTGTACTTTAGATTACCATTATTTGGTAATCTACGCTATGTCTTTTAAACCTTTATCGATAAAGTAAAGGTTATGGTTTGTTTTAAAAATCGAATGCAGTCTTTGAAAAACGTCTCATATAGAGGTCAAAACCTCGCAACGAAACCAATTGATGTGAAATGTGTAACGACCTAGAATTTTCCAACGTTTATTATTAATATTTATTATTAATACTTGCGCTTTAATAAATGTATTTATATACATTTACTTGTTATCGTATTTGAATCTCCATGGCCCGACTTGTCTTTGTGACGTGCGTACTTTTCACGAATAATATTTTTTAATATTATTTACATTCATGATTATTTATTATTAATCATTTTTAATTAACTAAGGTTAGTAGTTAATTGTTTGGGCTTTATTTATTTAAATTGCATACTTACTTGTACTTGGGTTTGGACTTTTATTACATGGACTAGTAAGCCCACCCTACACAATTAATGGACTTGTAAGCCCATGTGTTATGTTAGTATTACATTAAGGATAATCATGGTTAATTAAACTAATTAGGAGACCAAGTTGTCTCAAGCATGTAAGGGTTATTTTAACTTGTTACTCATTCTAGCTAACACATCCTTCCCATGCTTGAAATTTTGCTATTTGACTTCCCCATTTAACCCCCTAGAACCGTCCACTTTTGCTTCAAGGAGGGAGTACTTTTTTTTCATTTTAACTTGTTACATATTGCAATTTTCCTCTCATTTTCACACACACTTACTTGCACTTTTATTTTCCAAGCTTTTTCTCTCAAACCTTGTAAGTAAACAAGCTTTAATTCTTTCTTTCTTTCCTTCTAAAATCGAATTCTAGCAAGATATCATCATCATTTATTTGTTTAATTACTTGTTGTTGTTGTTGGTTATTATTCAAGATCAAACTTCCTAGTTTGCATCTTCATATAATCTTGGTTACTTCCATCTTTTTTCATGAAGAACCAAGAACAAGAATCTAAACTTGTTAGTTTAAGGTTCTACTTTTAAATGTTTTCATGATCTAAAGTTCATAAACTTGATGATCTTCTTTATGTTTATATTTTGTAGATTTGAATTCTTAAGATCTAAACTTTGGTTTGAATCTTCTCAAGTATGAAGCAAATATGAACATAATACTTGTAGCTTTAAATTATTTCTTCATTTCATTTATTTAAAGTTGTAGTGTTGTTAATTTGGTCAAGTATTACTAGTTAATCTTGATCTCATATTTCTTGAAACTACTTTGTAAGTTCAAGAACATGTAAGTAAACTTTTTGATTATAATTTTGTACACTTATGTTAGATCTAGACTTTTGGGTCTAGGACCTTCAAGATCTAACTAAGAACTATGTTCTACAACTTAAGATCTTGTTTATATAAGTTTACTTTCAAGTTTATAGCTTATTATTACTTTTATATCTCATGTAGGTGTTGGATCTAAGATCTTGATGCAACTTTGGTTCATCAAACTTCATACAACTCTTAAGTGAGTTGTGCTACATGTCTTAGACTTACACTAGTGTCATGATGGTCAAACTTGGTTAATATTACTTTTAGAGTTGATGTATGTGTTGAATCTAAGACCTTGATGTAAATTTGATTCATCAAACTTCATACAACTCTTAATTGAGTTGTGCTACATATCTTAGACTTGCACTTGTATTATGATGGTCAAAACTTGGTAAAGATGATGCAAACACATCAACGAGTTGTACACTTGAAGCTATAAGCATCAAGGATGAGAACCGTGATGAGCATCGAGCACCAAGAACCCACCAGAACATTTAACCTACTATTTTTCGGGACTAATCAAAATACCTAGGCTACTGGAAAGTTGATTTTCAGTTAATTCGGTTCGAGTAGATAATTTTCCATTTAGACCTCGTCTTAATCCAAGTTACGGTTTAGGATCTATGGCCTCCCGAAAGTCACTACACCCTATTAACGTTGTGCTAAAATTTCTGACCTACTCGCACTTAAACCGTCACCACGGTCAAACGAAGACAATTTTGGTTCTGGAAATTGGTTAGTACCTAGGGGAATCATATACAGAGCCATGGCCACTGGTCTCACCTCATTTCAGTTTGTATAGAGGTCGTGGCGACTGAATGAATTCATCCTTTATTTCAAACCCTAGTCTTGACTTAAAACTTACTTTACCCTTTTGACTTAATGATGAATGATGATGATACTTAAGACCTAATTTACATACATTTAAACCTTTGGTAACGAATTACTGACTTAGTACCTTTTGACTTAGGTTGAGGACTTTCGGACCAACCACTTTGCTTACTTTACCGCGTACCGACTTTTACTACTTTACCACTGTGAGTAATAGCATCCCTTTTTACTTTAACTATTTTGAGAACTGAGAATACATGCGCATCTGACATTTTACATACTAGGCACGAGTACTTAAACTTTATATATGTGTCGGTTATACAACGGCAAAAACTTTCCCCTTAGCTTGGTAACGTTCAGTCATTGGTCTTTGAACCGGTGAACGCGAATCTTAGATATGGATCCATAGGGTTTGACATCCCCACTCGGGCTAGTAGCGCTAGCATTTAATGGGTGTTTAATGCTTCGTAAACATACGCACTCGCCAAGTGTACTTTTAGGGGGTGATAAACGTTAAGTTAGTTACCAAGTGCCCACGGTTATACATATACTTTTCATACTATTTTGAAACGCTGTTGAAGCACTAAAATCTCGTGGCCTACCTTAAATTACTGTTATACTTAAACTATAGCTCACCAACCTTTGTGTTGACATTTTTAAGCATGTTTTTCTCAGGTGCTTAAGGTTTGCTTGCTTTCCCTACACTAGTCATGCCATGTAGGCTCCACTGCGCTTTATTAGAGATGTCACCACATGAAACATTTTATCTTGCATTCAAACTTTATTAGTTTTGAACAATGATTTGTAACGACCTAAGGGTCACGTACTATTATTACTTTCTTCCGTTCACAGAAGCATACTTTTGGTTGTAAAACATTTGACGTTGGTTAAAACGTCACCTTTATTCATGAATGCCAACTTTTTTTGAAACGGCATATAGTGTTTAACCTTGTAATGATCCTGTTGTTGATGAATCGTACACGATGGTTTTGTACGGGGCATCACATTTGGTATCAGAGCATTGGTTGTAGGGAATTAGGTTGCATTAGTGAGTCTGGACCGACCCGATTAGGATTCACTAATAGAACTAATCTACAACTTGCTAGTTTACTTGTTTCTGCGGGACTTACTGCATGCTGCTGCTTACTTTACCTGCTATATGCCGTGTACTGTTACTTGGTTTTCACTACTGCATGATATTATTTTCTTTCGATTGCATGCTACTTCTGTAGGATTCATTGTTATTGCCATGCTATTTACTGCTATACATGATTTAGACTGTCGTAGTAAATTTGCTTAATGCGTGCTTGCTTTATGACTTACTCACATGGAAAAAGTTATTTTTCCTTGTTTAGATGTCGGATGCTCCGCCCACTATCATTCACTTGGAGAGTGACTCGGACTCATCGGCCACCTCACCTACCGTTGTTGCTGACTCGATCCCGTCATCTACACCTTCCAGTGACTCTGGTGCTTCATCCTCCGGAGCTAGTAGCCATGAACCCGGCCCAGTGATTACCTCAGACGGAGCCGAGGACCTACAGAGATTCCAGCTCCACTTGTCCCAGGACCCTCGAAGCCACAGCACCATTCCGGTGGTGCTGTGATTTCCGTGGAACTTGGGGAAGGTCCAGTCCGTAATGAGCGTAACCATTGGTGCTGACGCCTTCCTGATGGACGTCTCATGCTGATCGGACTCGCCAGATACCGAAAGATGATGGCCGCCCGAGGAGAGCCACCCGTGCAGCCACCCCCAGCCGATCTAGACGACCCATCATCCGCCGATTCTTCATTCGACGACTCATCCTCTGACGACTCTAGTGACGAGGATTCAGATGAGGACCCTGATGATGCACCTGTACAGCCACCCTCTACCCCGCCGAAGAAGCGGTACCGTTTCGATGGTACCGTCATTCCAGGGATTAATGGAGGTCGACCATTGTGACGACCAGGAAATTTTCGACTAAATTTAAACTTTAATCTTTATATTATTCCGACACGATAAGCAAAGTTTGTTAAGTTAAATCTCAAGAATTTTAAACTGTGTTCATACATTCATTATAACCTCGACCAAATTCCGACGATTCACGAACCGTTATATATAAATAGATATGTATGTATATATATATATATATATTATAACTTGAGAATATTAATAAAGTATTAAACGTATAATACTTTACACGAACGTATTTGTTTCAATATGATTTTCGACGAAATTAAAAATATATATATATATATATATATTAAATGATTGAATTATCAGAAACATTGAATTATGATTACAAGTCTCTGTTGAGAGGTCCACTATGATTTGAGAAAATTTATTCCTCTTAACGATATTCAAAATAATTTGTAAAGCTATTTATAAATAAAAACAAAAAGTGTCATTTACGAAAGTTAGACAAAATTTAGTGGAGAATTGGTTTCCATAATATTCTATTAATCTATTTTCAAACGTACAAAGACGTTTTCAGTTTAAAAAGAACTTTATTATTAAAACGTATATAACTTTTATAAATATCTAGAATCACTTTTGACAACTCATTACTTAACCAGTATAATAAATATAACAATATTTATATTTTATTTCATTAAATATATATAACGATTTAAATTAATATTATATATATTTATACGCGTATTATACATACATAGTTTTTATACTTTTACTATACTTTAACTTTACCTTTACTTTACTTTTACTTTACTTTAACTTTAATAATTCACTTTAATAATTCATACTTTAATAATTCATACTTTAATAATTCACTTTAATAATTCACTTTAATAATTCAAAAATCTATTATAAATAGAATTCAATAGGTTTCATTATTTCAGAGAAACTTGAAAATATATTTCTCTAAACTCTCTCAATCGATTTATATATATATATATATATATATATATATATATATATATATATATATATATATATATATATATATATATATATATATATATATATATATATATTTGCTCTGTATTATTTCAAAATATTATTAGTATACATAAAATATTACGACGGAGTGCTGTCCGAGTGATTTCAAAATAGTTTTTTTTTAATGAGTCGAAGCTAAGGAAATTATGGGTTATAGCTATGGAGGTGATGGGTAAGGTTCATGGGTATGCTTGTGAGGTCAATATAGTGTTTATCATCTCTGTTGCGTCTACGTACTTTCCTGCAATATTGAATCTCAATATTGATACGTTCGTGAATCCGAGGCCAACCTTGCACTTATTAAATGACGTTATATGTATTTTTACTACGAAATACAGTATTGTGAGTTTCATTTGCTCCCTTTTATATATATTTTTGGGACTAAGAATACATGCGCTGTTTTTATAAATGTTTTACGAAATAGGCACAAGTACTAAAACTAATTCTACGTAGGTTTAAACCATAAATATACCCTTAGCTTGGTAACATTAAACTACTTGTCTATGTACGGTAGGCGCGAATCCTAAAGATAGATCTATTGGGCCTGACAAACCCCATCCTGACTATGGGATGCTTTAGTACTTCGAGGTTATTTTAAACACACCTGATCTGGTGTACTTCAGAGGGTAAAACATGAATGTTAAGGCTTGTTACCGGGTGCCTACAACTTATAGAATACTTTTATACACTTGCGAGTGTACATATATTTATAAACGGAAATCTTGTGGTCTATTAATATATTGAAATGATTGTTATGATAAACCTATGAACTCACCAACCTTTTGGTTGACACTTTAAAGCATGTTTATTCTCAGGTATTAAAGAAATCTTCCGCTGTGCATTAGCTCATTTTAAGGATATTACTTGGAGTCATTCATGGCATATTTTGAAAGAAGTTGTATTCGAGTCATTGAGTTCATCAAGATTATTATTTAGCCAATTATAGTTGGATGTATTATGAAATGGTGTGCATGCCGTCAACTTTCGTTGTAAAGAAAGTTTGTCTTTTAAAAACGAATGCAATATTTGTAAAATGTATCATATAGATGTCAAATACCTTGCGATGTAATCAACTATTGTGAATTGTTTATAATGTATATGAACGGGTCCTTTCAACCATTCGTTGACGCTCATGGTCGGCGTCGTAGGGTTACCGCCCGAAAGCGGCTTGTGCCGTACCCTGCTGATCATTTTGTGCGTAAGCCTTACCGCTTTGCAGCCTCTACTTCTGGAGCCGGACCGTCTGCACCACCGGCACCACCTGCACCACCAGCACCACCAGTACCGACTGCACTGCCTGCCCCACCATCTCCCTCTGTTGAGGAACTGACAAGGGAAGTAGAGATCCTCCATGCTCGGGTAGTTGAGCTCGAAGACCAGATTTCCCACGTAATGGACATCCTACACCCACCATCACCATAGGAAATTTGTGGTAGATTTCATTATGTAATCTCATCTGTAGTTTTATGTTTCAATTATGTATTGTACGAACCTATGCGGATGTATGCAACTTAGTATTAATGAATGGAACTTTGTGTTGTTTAATTTTCGCACGGTGTTCTATTTACGTTACTTTATGATGATTCTGTAGTATTTGTACCTAGTTGCATTACTTAATAAACATGTGATGTGTTGATTCCATGCTGGTTACCATATACTGTATTATTACTATTTGAATACTAGATTTTGACTTGAGTCAAAATTTTTGTTTAGAACATCAATGGCAAACGGAAGATCAACGCCAACCACAGCACAGATCGAGGAAATGATCAATGAACGAGTTGCCGCAGCTTTAGCGGAAATGAACCCCCAAGCTCCACCGCCACCGATTATCCATCCCATTCGTAACGGGTGCACATACAAAGAGTTTCAAAGCTGCAAGCCCCACAACTTTAGTGGAATTGAGGGGCCGGTTGGTCTCACTAGGTGGTTTAAGAAATTAGAATCTGTATTTCGAGTTAGTAACTGCTCAAAGGCAAACAAAACCAAGTATGCCTCATGTACGCTGTCTGACGGCGCACTAACTTGGTGGAACACATTGGCTCAAGCAAAGGGTATTGATGAGGCCTTTGCTACCCCATGGGAGGAATTCAAAGGGGCCCTGATTGAGGAATATTGCCCTAGGACAGAGATCCAGAAGATGGAGTTGGAGTTTATGCAGTTGAAGGTTGTGGAAAACGATCTCAATGGTTACAACCGTAGGTATCTGGAATTAGCCCTAATGTGTCCTACCATGGTTACCCCAGAGTTTAAGCGTATGCAAAGGTACTTGTGGGGACTTCCTAAGTCCATTAAGGGAAATTTCACCTCGTCTAAGCCGCCTAATGTCCCGGAAGTAATGCGCATGGCGCATACCTTAATGAACCAAATTATCATCGATGAACCGTAGAAGGCTAAGTCTGAAGCGGGTAGTATTGATAAGCGTAAGTGGGATAACAACAAGGGGAGAGCCTATGATCAAACCCCCGCTAAGAGGCACAACAATGGTGGGAATCCCAATTCGTAAAACCAACTCGAACCCCAACTACAAGGGCAGTCTGCCACAGTGCAATAGGTGCTACAAGCACCATACCGGGTACTGTAACGTTGTTTGTGAAAAGTGCAAAAAGACCGGGCATATTGGCATAGACTGCAAGATCACCACCATGACTGGGAAGCCGAACCCCAATGGACCGAGAAAGTGTTGTGAATGCGGGCAGACGGGCCACTTCAGAAATGAGTGTCCCAATAAGCGAAAGGACGGTGGATCACCGCGTGGTAGAGCTTTTAACGTTAATGCAAGGGATGCACGTGAGAACCCCGACTTGGTGACAGGTATATTCACTATCAACAATCTATTAGCTTCTGTCCTATTTGATACTAGTGCCGATAGAAGTTATGTATGTAGACACTTTTGCGATAAGATAAATTGGTCGTTAGTTCCTTTAAAGGAGAGTATGCTTGTAGAGGTAGCCAATGGAAAACTTGAGAAAGTTGACCAAATTAGCCGAGGAGCTATTATCAACATAGCTGGTGTGGATTTCGAGATTGACTTGATACCCATTAAATTAGGAAGCTTTGATGTTATTGTCGGTATGGACTGGTTGACCAAGATAAAGGCCGACATTATCTGTGGAGATAAAGCTCTTCGTATACCACACGGAGATGGTGAGCCACTGATTATTTACGGAGAGAGATGTAGCTCGAAACTGAATCTCATTAGTTGCATGAAGGCGCAAAAGATCATGAAGAAAGGACGTCTTGCTGGTTTGGCACATGTGAAAACGTTAGAAACTGAGGAGAAGAGCGTGGATGACGTACGAATTGTGAACGAATTTTCCGATGTCTTCCCGGAAAAATTGCCTGGATTACTGCCACCGAGAGCAGTAGAGTTTCAGATCGATTTAGTGCCAGGAGCTGCACCTGTAGCTCGCGCACCTTATCGACTCGCACCTTCCGAAATGCAAGAGTTGCAGAGTCAATTACAAGAACTACTAGACCGTGGATTTATCCAACCAAGTTTCTCGCCTTGGAGCACACCTGTTTTATTTGTGAAGAAGAAGGACGGATCATTCCGCATGTGTATCGACTACCGCGAACTCAACAGGTTGACGATCAAGAATCGGTATCCCCTTCCCAGAATTGACGATCTTTTCGATCAGCTACAAGGATCAAGCGTTTACTCTAAGATCGATTTACTATCCGGTTATCACCAGTTGAGGGTGAAAGAGAGTGATGTAATGAAAAATGCATTCAGAACTCGTTATGGTCATTATAAGTTTCTCGTGATGCCATTCGGATTAACCAATGCACCTGCCGTGTTCATGGACCTCATGAATCGTGTCTGCAAACCATACTTGGACAAGTTCGTTATCGTCTTCATATATGATATCCTTATCTACTCTAAGAGCGAAGAAGAAGATGAACAACATCTTCGATTAGTGCTTGAACTCTTGAGACAAGAGTAACTTTATGCCAAATTCTCCAAGTGTGAATTTTGGTTGAAGGATGTCCAATTTATGGGTCATGTTGTGAGCGACCAGGGTATCAAAGTTGATCCCGTCAAGATTGAAGCTATCAGCAAGTGGGAGACCCCCACTACTCTAACTCACATCCACCAACTTCTAGGTCTCGCCAGTTACTACCGAAGATTTATTGAAGGTTTCTCTCTGATTGCGCGTCCTTTGACCGCGCTGACTCACAAGGGAAAGAAGTTCATTTGGGAACCCGAACAGGAATCAGCATTTCAAATCTTGAAAAAGAAGTTAACCACCGCACCTATCTTATCACTTCCGGAAGGCAGTGATGATTTCGTCATTTTTTCGATGCTTCGAAAAGTGGTTTTGGTTGTGTACTGATGCAACGCGCAAAGGTTATCGCTTACGCCTCTCGTCAACTGAAGATTCACGAGCGAAATTACATAACGCACGATCTCGAGCTTGGAGCCGTCGTCTTTGCATTAAAGCTGTGGAGACACTATCTTTATGGAACTAAGAGCACTATTTTCACCGATCATAAAAGTCTCCAGCACATCTTCGATCAGAAGCAACTAAATATGAGACAGCGTCGATGGATTGAGATGCTGAACGACTATGATTGTGAACTTCGTTATCACCCTGGCAAGGCCAATGTTGTAGCTGATGCTTTGAGCCGAAAGGAGAGGATGGCACCTCTTCGTGTTCGGGCCTTGAACATCACCATCCATTCAAATCTTAACAACCAGATCCGAGTAGCCCAAGATGAGGCTCTCAAGGAGGAGATTATATCTCATGAACATTTGAACATACTTGTATCTCAATTCAAGGTTAAGGAGACTGGACTTCGATATTTTGTCGGAAGGATTTGGGTACCTCTTTACGGAGATCTATGGAACCTTATACTAGATGAAGCCCACAAGTTGAGATATTCGATTCATCCCGAAGCGGGCAAAATGTACCACGATCTTAAGGAACAGTACTGGTGGCCGAATCTTAAGAAGGACGTTGCAACGTATGTTGGTAAGTGTTTGACTTTCTCGAAAGTTAAGGCCGAACATCAAAGGCCCTCTGGGTTACTTCAGCAACAAAAAATCCCGCAATGGAAGTGGGAAAGGATAACGATGGATTTCATTATGAAGCTACCAAAGACGGTGGGCGGATACGATACCATCTGGGTTATCGTTGACCGTCTTACCAAATCTGCACACTTCTTAGCCATGAAGGAGATGGATACAATGGAGAGACTTGCTCAACTATACATCAAGGAGGTTGTATCTCGTCATGGTATACCTTTATCGATCATCTCAGATCATGATCCTCGTTTTGCTTCCAGATTTTGGCGTTCTTTACAAGAAGTCATGGGAACCCGTTTCGACATGAGTACTGCATATCATCCACGGACCGACAGGCAAAGTGAACGCACGATTCAGACTTTGGAGGACATGTTGTGTGCATGTGTTATCGATTTCGGAAAGGCCTGGGAAATACATTTGCCACTCGCCGAATTTTCTTACAACAACAGTTATCACTCAAGCATTAATGCTTCACCTTTTAAAGCATTGTATGGCCGCAAGTGTCGATCTCCTATTTGTTGGGCCGAAGTAGGCGAAAAGCAAATCACTGGACCCGACGTAGTCCATGAAACAACGGAGAAGATTGCTCAGATTCAAGCGAGACTTTAGACGACCCGTGATCGTCAAAAGAGATATGCAGACCTCAAACGTATAGACTTTGAATTCAACATCGGTGACTGTGTAATGTTGAAGGTTACACCTTAGAAAGGTGTGATTCATTTTGGAAAACGTGGAAAGTTAAACCCACGATACATTGGTCCTTTTGAAATCTTGGAGCGTGTTGGACCCGTTGCTTACCGTTTGGATCTTCCCACTCAATTGAGCTCAGTTCATCCTACCTTCCATGTATCAAATTTGAAGAAGTGTCTTGCTGCACCAGAACTTGTCATACCAATGGAAGAACTTACGATTAATGACAAACTCCACTTCGTGGAAGAGCCTGTTGAAATTATGGACCGTGAGGTCAAAACTTTGAAACGCAACAAAATTCTGATCATTCGAGTACGATGGAATGCCAAACAAGGACCTGAGTTTACCTGGGAGCGAGAGGATCAAATGATGCAGAAGTATCCTCACCTTTTCCCGACTCCTCCATCTACCTCAGCTTAAAATTTCGGGACAAAATTTTCTTTAACAGGTGGGTAATGTAACGACCCGGAATTTTCCAACGTTTATTATTAATACTTGTGCTTTAATAAATATATTTATATACATTTACTTGTTATCGTATTTGAATCTCCATGGCCCGACTTGTCTTTGTGACGTGCGTACTTTTCACGAATAATATTTTTGAATATTATTTACATTCATGATTATTTATTATTAATCATTTTTAATTAACTAAGGTTAGTAGTTAATTGCTTGGGCTTTATTTATTTAAATTGCATACTTACTTGTACTTGGGCTTGGACTTTTATTACATGGACTAGTAAGCCCACCCTACACACTTAATGGACTTGTAAGCCCGTGTATTATGTTAGTATTACATTAAGGATAATCATGGTTAATTAAACTAATTAGGAGACCAAGTTGTCTCAAGCATGCAAGGGTTATTTTAACTTGTTACTCATTCTAGCTAGCACATCCTTCCCATGCTTGAAATTTTGCTATTTGACTTCCCCATTTAACCCCCTAGAACCGTCCACTTTTGTTTCAAGGAGGGAGTTCTTTTTTTTCATTTTAACTTGTTACATATTGCAAGTTTCCTCTCAGTTTCACACACACTTACTTGCACTTTTATTTTCCAAGCTTTTTCTCTCAAACCTTGTAAGTAAACAAGCTTTAATTCTTTCTTTCTTTCCTTCTAAAAACCGAATTCTAGCAAGACATCATCATCATTTATTTTTTTAATTACTTCTTCTTGTTGTTGGTTATTATTCAAGATCAAACTTCCTAGTTTGCATCTTCATGTAATCTTGGTTACTTCCGTCTTTTTTGATGAAGAACCAAGAAAAAGAATCTAAACTTGTTAGTTTAAGGTTCTACTTTTAAATGTTTTCAAGATCTAAAGTTCATAAACTTGATGATCTTCTTTATGTTTATGTTTTGTAGACTTGAATTCTTAAGATCTAAACTTTGGTTTGAATCTTCTCAAGTATGAAGCAAATATGAACATAATACTTGTAGCTTTAAATTATTTCTTCATTTCATTTATTTAAAGTTGTAGTGTTGTTAATTTGGTCAAGTACTACTAGTTAATCTTGATCTCATATTTCTTGAAACTACTTTGTAAGTTCAAGAACATGTAAGTAAACTTTTTGATTATAATTTTGTACACTTATGTTAAATCTAGACTTTTGGGTCTAGGATCTTCAAGATCTAACTAAGAACTATGTTCTACAACTTAAGATCTTGTTTATATAAGTTTACTTTCAAGTTTATAGTTTATTATTACTTTTATATCTCATGTATGTGTTGGATCTAAGATCTTGATGCAACTTTAGTTCATCAAACTTCATACAACTCTTAAGTGAGTTGTGCTACATGTCTTAGACTTACACTAGTGTCATGATGGTCAAACTTGGTTAATATTACTTTTAGAGTTCATGTATGTGTTGGATCTAAGACCTTGATATAACTTTGGTTCATCAAACTTCATACAACTCTTAATTGAGTTATGCTACATATCTTAGACTTACACTTGTGTTATGATGGTCAAAACTTGGTAAAGTTGATGTAAACACATCAACGAGTTGTACACTTGAAGCTATAAGCATCAAGGATGAGAACCGTGATGAGCATCGAGCACCAAGAACCCATCAGAACACTTAACCTACTATTTTTCGGGTCTGATCAGAATACTTAGGCTAATGGAAAGTTGATTTTCAGTTATTTCAGTTTGAGTAGATAATTTCCCGTTTAGACCTCGTCTTAATCCGAGTTACGGTTTAGGATCTATGGCCTCCCGAAAGTCACTACACCCTATTAACGTTGTGCTAAAATTTATGACCTACTCGCACTTAAACCGTCACCACGGTCAAACGAAGACAAGTTTGGTTCTGGAAATTGGTCAGTACCTAGGGGACTCATATACGGAGCCTTGGCCACTGGTCTCACCTCATTTCCATTTGTATAGAGGTCGTGGAGACTGAACGAATTTAGCCTTTATTTCAAATCCTAGTCTTGACTTAAAACTTACTTTACCCTTTTGACTTAATGATGAATGATGATGATACTTAAGACCTAATTTACATACATTTAAACCTTTGGGAACGAATTACTGACTTAGTACCTTTTGACTTAGGTTGAGGACTTTCGGACCAACCACTTTGCTTACTTTACCGCGTACCGACTTCTACTACTTTACCACTGTGAGTTATATCATCCCTTTTTACTTTAACTATTTTGGGAACTGAGAATACATACGCATCTAACATTTTACATACTAGGTATGAGTACTTAAACTTTATATATGTGTGGGTTATACAACGGCATAAACTTTCCCCTTAGCTTGGTAACGTTTAGTCATTGGTCTTTGAACCGGTGAACGCGAATCTTAGATATGGATCCATAGGGTTTGACATCCCCACTCGGGCTAGTAGTGCTAGCATTTAACGGGTGTTTAATACTTCGTAAACATACGCACTCACCAAGTGTACTTTTACGGGGTGATAAACGTTAAGTTAGTTACCAAGTGCCCACGGTTATACATATACTTTTCATACTGTTTTGAAACGCTGTTGAAGCACTGAAATCTCGTAGCCTACCTTACATTACTGTTATACTTAAACTATAGCTCACCAACCTTTGTGTTGACGTTTTTAAGCATGTTTTTCTCAGGTACTTAAGGTTTGCTTGCTTCCGCTGCACTAGTCATGCCTTGTAGACTCCGCTGCGCTTTATTAGAGATGTCACCGCATGAAACATTTTATCTTGCATTCAAACTTTATTACTTTTGAACAATGATTTGTAACGACCTAAGGGTCACGTACTATTATTACTTGCTTCCGTTCATAGAAGCATACTTTTGGTTGTAAAACATTTGACGTTGGTTAAAACGTCACCTTTATTCATGAATGCCAACTTATTTTGAAACAGCATATAGTGTTTGACCTTGTAATGATCCTGTTGTTGATGAATCATACACGATGGTTTTGTACGGGGCATCACAAAACATTTATAATTGATATGAATGGGACATTTCAGTTGGTATCCGAGCTTTGGTCTTAGAGAACCAGAAATTTGCATTAGTATGTCTTATCGAGTTTGTTAGGATGCATTAGTGAGTCTGGACTTCGACCGTGTTTACTTGAAAAACGATTGCTTAACATTTTTTGTTGGAAACTATATATTGTTAACATGTAAATATTATATGATATATTAATCTCTTAACGTGTTTGATATTGTGTGATAGATGTCTAACTCTAGTACAAATCCCATCGACTCACCTAATAATAATGAAGAGTTGAGTATATTTCGGGAAGATTCACAAATTCCCGAAGAGGAATCTAAAGAGGAGGAACCGGAAGAAGAGGAACCGAAAGAGGAGGAATCGGAAGAAGAGGAACCAGAAGATGAGATTCCGGAGGGGGAAATATTAGGAACCACAGAAAAACAGATAAATAAAAGAAAATCCTCAACAAATGGACTAAAGTTAAAAATGGTCGATGGTGTTTCTACCAAGGAAGCAAAATATTGGGAAATTTACAAGTTTTCTGATGAATCGGATCCCGATGAGGATTCCGATGATGTTATAGAAATTACCTCGACCCAATTTGAAAAAGCAAAAGAAAAAATAAGGGAAAAGGCATAAAAATAGAAAAACCCGAGCCCAAAACCGATGAACTTTATGTTAACATGAAGTACCCTGATGGGGTGTACCGTAAACACCCGTATTTCTTAAACTTTCACTATAACCCGGGAACAACTAAGCCACCAGGTTTTTCTAGACCATTTGAGAAAAGAACGGCTCGTATTAGGGGAGCACCATATATCCCTAGTAAATTAGCGAAACGAACCAAGTCCGAAGAGGAAGAAACGAGTGAGTCGGAATAAAGAGTTGTAATCATGTTGTGTAATATATGTATTGTAGTGTGCTTGTATTTTCATGTTATATGTAAAAATTGCTTGTATTGTTTGTTAATTACCATTTACGGATCTAATCCTCGTCTATTTTACAGTATAAAAACACATAATGGACTTTAAGGATAGACAACCGAATATTTTAGAAGACCTACCCGGGGACATGATTGATGAAATCTTGTCTAGAGTCGGTCAGAGTTCATCGGCATAATTATTTATGGCGAAATTAGTTTGTCAAATATTTGAAAGACGTTCCAGGCATGCCTTAGTTTATAAAAGGCTTTCCTTTAATAGATGGGGTATATCACATTGGAGAGACCATAAGTTACGCCGTGTTTTCTTTAAAGCATTGAATGAGGGGAACCCAGATGTAATTTTACGCTACGGGTTGAGAGCCTATTTTGACTCTACCTATCCCAACATAGGACTTCGTTCTTTAGAAAGAGCTTCAAACATGTAACATAAAGAAGCATGTTATGTCTACGGGTTAGTAATGTTCGCTTCTCACCAAATCGAGAAAAAGAACATAGGGTTGCAACTACTAAATAAAAATTTTCCACAAGTGACGAATTCAGTAGTTGGGGTGAGAAATAAGATTTTTAGATTATTACGGGGCTGTTTAGCATTACGTAACCCTCGTCCTTTTGAAAATGTAACAACATGCTGCCTAGCCAATGGTCACAACAATTATTTTCCACAAGACCAAGGATGGGAAATAATACTAGTAAAACCCGAATGCATGACTTGTTTCTAGACTTATGAATTACGTGTCTTTATTGCCTTTGCTGAACGACTTGCGTATTAACTAGAATTGTCTTCACAACTGCCTTGTATCAAAGTTATTGTGAACTATATTTTATGCTATATGTAAAATAGCAGTATTGTAAGTTTATTAAATATTGTATAAAAGTTTGAATGCGAAATATTAATGTAATCAGTTTTTCATATAGAATTGTAGTAGTTGAATTGTATGTTAGCTACTAAGTATGAACTTAACGGGTAGGTACTACCCGAATGAAAAATTATAAAACGCTAATATGAAGAAAAAGCTTTTATAAATAAGTTCATATTATGCTACGAAATACTATTGACTACTCTTAAAAATTCTATGTGATTAACTCAAGTCTTTTGGCTATTTTTGAAGGAAATGGCACCGACGACTCGTCAGAACTTGAACATGAGCGAGGAAGACTTCCGTGCTTTCCTTGCGGCAAACATAGCCGCAGTACAGGCTGCAATGCAAAACAACAACAATAACTCAGGGTCTAGCAGTGGAGTTAACTCCACAGGAAACTGTGTAGGATGCTCCTACAAGGCTTTCACTGCCTGTAAACCTCTGAAATTCGATGGAACTGAAGGATCAGTCGGACTAAAATGATGGACCGAGAAGGTCGAATCTGTGTTTGCTATAAGCAAATGTACTGAAGAAGACAAGGTAAAGTACGCCACGCATACCTTCACAGGTACCGCGTTAACATGGTGGAACACCTATCTCGAACAAGCGGGACAAGATGCTGCTTACGCACTACCGTGGTCAGCATTCAAACACTTGATGAATGAGCAGTACCGTCCCAGAAACGAATTCAATAAGCTCAAGACAGAGCTTAGGGAATTACAAACACAAGGATTCGATATTACCACGTACGAAAGACGATTCACCGAGTTGTGTTTATTGTGTCCAAGAGTGTTCGAAGATGAAGAAGAGCAGATCGATGCATTTGTAAAGGGATTACCAGAGAGAATTCAGGAGGATGTGAGTGCGAGCTCGCCCACCTGAATGCAAAAGGCAAGCCGAATGGCTCACAAACTTATAAACCAGATCGAGGGAAGGATTAAAGAGCAGGCGGCCGAGGAGGCCAAAATGAAACAAGTCAAGAGAAAGTGGGAAGAAAATAATGACAAGGGTCACCAAAACATTAAGAGTAACTATCACTTCAACAATCAACACAACAATCACAATTTCAATCGCACCATTTTTTGCAACAACAAACGCAACAACAACCATCACAACAACAACTACTACAACAACTATCCCAACAATAATAACAACCGTAACAACAACAAGAATCAGAAAAAGTCATGCCAAAGGTGTGAAGAGTACCATCCGACTGGGTTTTTCACGAAAACTTGCACTAAGTGTAAGAGAACTGGTCATGATGCGACGAAGTGTGAAGTCTACAGACCAATGACCAACAGAATTAAAGGAACAAATAATGTCGGAACAAATAATGTCGGAACAAAGAATGCCGCAATTATTTGTTATGGATGTGGGAAATCGGGACACTTCAGGACTAACTGCCCGAACCAAGGGAATACTAATGGACAAGGCAACGGAAGAGTTTTCAATATTTATGCGGCAGAAGCACATGAAGACCCGGAGCTTGTTACGGGTACGTTTCTTATTGACGATAAACCTGCTTATGTTTTATTTGATTTGGGTACGGATAGAAGCTATATGAGTAGAGATTTCTGTGCTAAATTAAGTGGTCCATTAACGCCTATGAATAAAAAATTTTTACTCGAATTAGCAAACGGTAAATTAATTTCAGCAAATAAAATATGCCGGAATCGAGAAATTAAATTAGTTTGCGAAATGTTTAAGATTGATTTGATACCAGTAGAGTTAGGGAGTTTTGATGTGATAATTGGCATGGACTGGTTGAAAAAGGAGAGAGCAGAGATCGTATGTTACAAAAATGCAATTCGCATTGTACGAGAAAAAGGAAAACCATTAATGGTGTACGGAGAAAAGAGCAACGCGAAGCTAAATCTTATTAGTAATTTGAAGGCACAAAAGCTAATAAGAAAAGGTTGTTATGCTATTCTAGCACATGTCGAGAAAGTACAAACTGAAGAAAAGAACATCAATGATGTTCCCGTCGCAAAAGAATTTCCCGATGTATTTCCAAAAGAATTACCGGGACTACCTCCACACCGATCCATTGAATTTCAAATAGATCTTGTACCAGGAGCTACACCAATAACTCGTGCTCCATACAGACTCACGCCCAGTGAAATGAAGGAACTCCAGAGTCAATTACAAGAACTTTTAGAGCGTGGTTTCATACGACCAAGTACATCACCATGGGGAGCCCCTGTTTTGTTTGTCAAAAAGAAGGATGGTACATTCAGGTTGTGTATCGACTACCGAGAGTTGAACAAACTTACCATCAAGAACCGTTACCCACTACCGAGAATCGACGACTTATTTGATCAACTACAAGGCTCGTCGGTTTATTCGAAGATCGATTTAAGTTCCGGGTATCATCAAATGCGGGTGAATGAGGATGATATTCCAAAGACTGCTTTCAGGACGCGTTACGGTCATTATGAGTTTCTGGTTATGCCGTTTAGGTTGACTAACGTACCAGCTGTGTTCATGGACATCATGAACCGAGTGTGTGGACCATACCTTAACAAGTTTGTCATTGTTTTCATCGATGACATACTCATTTACTCAAAGAATGATCAAGAGCACGAAGAACATTTGAGAAAAGTGCTAGAGTTGTTGAGGAAATAAAAACTGTATGCTAAGTTTTCAAAGTGTGCATTTTGGTTGGAAGAAGTTCAATTCCTCGGTCACATAGTAAACAAAGAGGGTATTCAGGTGGATCCGGCAAAGATTGAAACCGTTGAAAAGTGGTAAACCCCGAAAACTTCAAAGCATATACGCCAATTTTTAGGACTGGCTGGTTACTACAGAAGGTTCATCCAAGATTTTTCCAAAATATCAAAACCCTTGACTGCATTAACGCATAAAGGGAAGTAATATGAATGAAAAGATGAATAGGAGAAAGCGTTTCAATTGTTGAAGAAAAAGTTAACTATGGCACCTATATTGTCATTGCCTGAAGGGAATGATGATTTTTGATATATTATAACGCCTCAAAGCAAGGTCTCGGTTGCGTATTAATGCAACGAACGAAGGTAATTGCTTATGCGTCCAGACAATTGAAGATTCATGAGCAAAATTATACGACTCACGATTTGGAATTGGGCGCTGTTATTTTTGCATTAAAGACTTGGAGGCACTACTTATATGGAGTCAAAAGTATTATATATACCGACCACAAAAGTCTCCAACATATATTTAATCAGAAACAACTGAACATGAGGCAGCGTAGGTGGATTGAATTGTTAAATGATTACGATTTTAAGATTCGTTACCACCCGGGAAAGGTGAATGTGGTAGCCGACGCTTTGAGTAGAAAAGACAGAGAACCTATGCGGGTAAAAGCTATGAATATAATTATTCGTACTAACCTTACTACTCAAAATAAAGGAGGCACAACAGGGAGTTTTAAAAGAGGGAAATTTGAATAATGAAAAACCCAAAGGATCGGAAAAACATCTTAATATTCGGGAAGACGGGACCCGGTATAGGGCTGAAAGAATTTGGGTACCAAAATTTGGAGATGTGAGAGAAATGGTACTTAAGGAAGCAAATAAAACCAGATATTCGATACATCCCGGAGTGGGGAAGATGTACAAAGATCTCAAGAAACACTTTTGGTGGCCAGGTATGAAAGCCGATATTGCTAAATACGTAGGAGAATGTTTGACGTGTTCTAAGGTCAAAACTGAACATCAGAAACCATCGGGTCTACTTCAACAACCTGAAATCCTAGAATGGAAATGTGAAAATATTACCATGGATTTCATTACTAAATTGCCAAGGACTGCAAGTGGTTATGATAATATTTGGGTAATAGTCGATCATCTCACCAAGTCAGCACACTTTCTGCCAATGAGAGAAGATGATAAAATGCAGAAGTTAGCACGACTATACTTGAAGGAAGTTGTCTCCAGACATGGAATACCAATCTCTATTATCTCTGATAGGGATGGCAGATTTGTCTCAAGGTTTTGGCAAATGTTACAACAAGCATTGGGTAAAGTGAAAGGACGATACAGACCCTTGAAGACATGCTACGAGCCTGTGTTATTTATTTTGGAAACAGTTGAGATCGACATCTACCGTTAGCAGAATTTTCCTACAACAACAGTTACCACTCGAGTATCGAGATGGCACCGTTTGAGGAACTTTATGGTAGAAAGTGCAGGTCTCCGATCTGTTGGAGTGAAGTTGGGGATAGACAAATTTCGGGTCCAGAGATAATCTAAGAAACTATCGAGAAAATTATTCAAATTCAACAACGATTGAAAACCGCCCAAAGTTGACAAAAGAGCTACGCGGACATTAAAAGAAAAGATATAGAATTTGAAGTTGGAGAGATGGTCATGCTTAAGGTTTCACCTTGGAAAGGCGTTGTTCGATTTGGTAAACGGGGGAAACTAAATCCAAGGTACATTGGACCATTCAAGATTATTAATCGTGTCGGACCAGTAGCTTACCAACTTGAGTTACCACAACAACTCGCGGGTGTACATAACACCTTCCACGTCTCGAATTTGAAGAAATGCTTTGCTAAAGAAGATCTCACCATTCCATTAGCTAAGATTACAATTAACAAAAAACTACAATTCATTGAAGAACCCGTCGAAATAATGGATCGTGAGGTTAAAAGACTTAAGCAAAACAAGATACCAATTGTTAAGGTTCGATGGAATGCTCGTAGAGGACCCGAGTTCACCTAGGAGCGTGAAGATCAGATGAAGCTGAAATATCCGCACCTATTTCCAGAAGATGTGTCAACACCTTCAACTACTTAAAATTTCGGGACGAAATTTATTTAACGGGTAGGTACTGTAGTGACCCTAAATTGTCCATGATTATATATTAAATGAAAACTATATTTGCATGATTAAATGTTTCCAACATGTTAAGCAATCAAACTTGTTAAGACTTGAATAATTGAAATGAGTTTATGTAGACAATTGACCACCCCGTTTGCCTGATGATTCACGAACGTCATAACTTGTGATAATTATATAATCGTTTTATTTTTTTATGATGTAAGTTTTTATTTTATATATATATATATATATAAGAAATACAATTAAATCAAAGATGTACAACTAAAACACTATTTGCTACAGTAAAAAACTATTTGCTACAGTAAAATACTATTCGCTACAGTAAAATACTATTCGCTACAGTAAAATACTATTTGCTACAGTAAACACTATTTACTACGGTAAACACTATTTACTACAGTAACACTATTTATTCGTATTCAATTCGTATTCGTACTAGTACAATACACAACTTCTAAATTTATATACTATTGGTATATACACTTCAATGATCAGCTCTTAACAGCCTTAATGAGTCACCTAAACATGTGGGAACCATCATTTGGCAAATAGTATGAAATATCTAACAAAAATATAAACTAATGGAACCTTATATTCAAGGGTAGGATCACGTTTTTCTTCACCAACCATAACACTTTCATTTTTCAACTTTCATACATCAAGCTTATCTCTCTCAAGTTCTCTCTTGGTATTCTAAGTGTTCTTCATCATCTTCAACAAAATCTAGCTCAATCTAGTTCATAAATCCTAACCTAGATCAACTTTCAAAACAACTACTCCAGTAAACTTCAAGAACACTTTCAAGTTTATAAGTCTACTTTCAAGCTTTCTAATCCATTCTAAGTAATCATCTAAGATCAAGAAACCTCTGTTATTTACAGTAGGTTATCATTCTAATTCAAGAACTTTCAAGCCATCCAAGATCCTTTGAAGTTAAATCATTTCTTGTCACTTCCAGTAGGTTTACCTACTAAACTTGAGGTTCGTGAATTGACCAGTGGCCAAGTCTTATTTTCGGCGAAGTAAAAATCTGTGAAAGTGAGTTATAGTCCCATTTTTTTAAAATCTAATATTTCTGGGATAAGAATACATGCAGTTTTATAAATGTTTTACGAAATAGACACAAGTAATCGAAACTACATTCTATGGTTAGATTATCTAAATCGAATATGCCCCTTTTAGCTTGGTAGCCTAAGAATTAGGGAACAGTACCCCTAATTGACGCGAATCCTAAAGATAGATCTATGGGCCTAACAAACCCCATCCGAGGTACGGATGCTTTAGTACTTCGATTTATTATTATACAGACGAGAGGATTCTGTTTTGGGGATATTCTATATGCATCTTGTTAATGTCGGTTACCAGGTGTTCACCATATGAATATTTTTTTATCTCTATGTAGTTTGCGAAATGCCTGATATGAGATGGATGTTTATGAAAAGTGAAATCTTGTGGTCTGTTATTACAAATTGATATACATATAGGCTAAACCTATAACTCACCAACATTTTTGTTGATGTTTTAAGTATGTTTATTCTCAGGTGATTATTAAGAGCTTTCGCTGTTGCATGCTAAATTAAGGACAAGATTTGGAGTCAGCATGCTTGTATGATAATGTTTAAAGAAAAACTGCATTTGAAAAATAAATTGTTGTAATATATTATCGTAACCCATTATGTAATGGTCGTATGTAAACGTTGTAATTTAGATTACCATTATTTGGTAATCTACGCTATGTCTTTTAAACCTTTATCGATAAAGTAAAGGTTAAGGTTTTTTAAAAAAATCGAATGCAGTCTTTGAAAAACGTCTCATAAAGAGGTCAAAACTGAAAGGACCCGTTCATATACATTATAAATGATTCACAATAATTGATTACATCGCGAGGTATTTGACCTCTATATGATACATTTTACAAACATTGCATTCATTTTTAAAAGACAAACTTTCTTTACATCTAAAATTGATGTTATGCATACCATTTTATAATACATCCAACTATAATTGATTTAATAATAATCTTGATGAACTCAATGACTCGAATGTAACGTCTTTCGAAATATGCCATGAATGACTCCAAGTAATATCCTTAAAATGAGCTAATGCACAGCGGAAGATTTCTTTAATACCTGAGAATAAACATGCTTTAAAGTGTCAACCAAAAGGTTGGTGAGTTCATTAGTTTATCATAATCATTCATTTCCATCATTTTAATAGACCACAAGATTTCATATATTTAATTGTACACGTAACCCGAGTACAAAATAATAACCCGCGAATTAAAAATCATTCATATTAATTGAACACCTGGTAACCGACGTTAACTTTAATGCATAGAATATCCCCAAACAGAACCTCTCGTCTGTATAATAATAAACTCGAAGTACTAAAGCATTCGTACCCCGAATGGGACTTGTCAAGGTCCATAGATCTATCTTTAGGATTCGCGTCAATCAGGGGCCATTTCCCTAAATTCTTAGGTTACCAGACTTGAAGGGTGATATTCGGTTTAATAATCCAACCATAGAATGTAATTTTAAGTACTTGTGTCTATTTCATAAAACATTTATAAAAGCAATGCATGTATTCTCAGGCTTAAAAATATATATATATAAAAGGGGAGTAATGAAACTCACAATACTGTATTTTGTAGTAAAAATACATATGACGTCATTGAACAAGTGCAAGGTTGGCATTGGATTCACGAACGTATCAATATTGAGATTCAATATTGCAGGAAAAGTACGTAGACGCAACGGAGATGATAAACACTAGTTTGACTCACGTGCAATACTCCCGAACCATACCCATAATCTCCATAGCTATAACCCGTAATTTCCTTAGCTCTATCCCGCTCGAAAAACAATTTCGAAATCACTCGGACAGCACTCCGTCGTAATATTTTATATATACTAATAATATCTTGAAATAATACGGAGTAAATATATATATGTAAATCGATTGAGAGAGTTTAGAGAAAAATATTTTCAAGTTTCTATGAAATAATGAAACCTATTGAATTCTATTTATAATAGATTTTTGAATTATTAAAGTGAATTATTAAAGTATGAATTATTAAAGTGAATTATTAAAGTATGAATTATTAAAGTATGAATTATTAAAGTCAATTATTAAAGTATGAATTATTAAAGTGAATTATTAAAGTATGAATTATTAAAGTGAATTATTAAAGTTAAATAAAAGTAAAAATAAAGTAAAGGTAAAATTTAAGTATAGTAAAAGTATAGAACTATGAGTAAAGGTAAAGTTTAAGTATAGTAAAAGTATAGAACTATGTACGTATAATACGCGTATAAATATATATAATATTAATTTAAATCGTTATATATATTTAATAAAATAAAATATAAATATCGTTATCTTTATCATACTAGTTAAGTAATGAGTTGTCAAAAGTAGTTCTAGATATTTATAAAAGTTATATACGTTTTAATAATAAAGTTCTTTTTAAACTGAAAATGTTTTTGTACGTTTGAAACTAAATCAAATAAATATGATAATTTTGTTTTCCAAAACTAAATATATTTAAGAATCATTTTGTTCAAAGGTTAAAATAATGGAAATCGTTATATCATAAAACGTTTTAGAAAAGTAGAATCATATATATTCATAATAGGTTTCAAGTTTTTAAATTACAGTCTGTTGGTGAAGCATGGGATAAAGTCCAAAGGTTAAATAAACGTATGAAATCATCTTAATGAAAAATATCGAGTTACTTAACTTGTCGATATCCAACATCTAAGTTATTTACACTCGACGTTCTTACTTATAAATCACTTTACCATTTTCTGAATGTTGTCAAAAAGAATAGATTTCTTAAATCACACTGGACCTCATAACATAGACCCGTAATCATATCACAACGTATCTAATAAATCAATCATTTGATATTATCTTCTTATTCCATCGATAAACATATTGAAACAAATACGTTCGTGTAAAGTATTATACGTTTAATACTTTATTAATATTCTCAAGTTATAATATATATACATATATATATATACATATCTATTTATATATAACGGTTCGTGAATCGTCAGGATTTGGTCGAGGTTATAATGAATGTATGAACACAGTTTAAAATTCTTGAGATTTAACTTAACGAACTTTGCTTATCGTGTCGGAATAATATAAAGATAAAGTTTAAATTTGGTTAGAAATTTCCGGTTGTCACAGTACCTACCCGTTAAAGAAATTTCGTCCCGAAATTTGAATGGGATGGTCATGGCTGACAATAAGTATGTTTTCATGACGTATACGAGTTGGAAATTAGAGTTTTATTATCATCAAGTAATGTAGATAAAATAATTTGATTTTTGTGAAGAGTACGAGTGAAGTTATCACAAAAGAATGAAATGAATAAATGCACGTTCTTTTTAACCAATGACATTGTCACTGTTGATTTCCGGAATTCAAGTAATTTAGAGAAAATCTTCGTAATAAGATTTGGTTCTTCGGTAATTAAGGAAGTTAGGATCCGCTTTGATTAAATGCGATAATCTGTTTTGATTGCTCTGTCAGATATTTTACTATATATCCACCCCCTTCGTTTCCTTATTTCCACAACTCACACCTTTTATTCTGTCTCTCTCAATTCATACTTTATAGCATTCAATATGCGGATGAGTAAATGATAGGGTTTCGGTAAATATAATGATTTTTCAGAAAGTCAAAGATCGATGAAGCTGTTGGTAAGTTTATTGCTAATGTGGTGGACATAAACGGTTCCCCGGTAACGTTGGTGAAAGGGCAACGTATAAGTCGAGGTTATAATAAGACTGTTTCGTTTGAGAAGTCAAAGTTGACTTACTGGAGCTGTGACAAAAATGTCTATTTTGAAACAAGATTGAAAAGTTATTTTAGCTAGTAAATGCCAAAGGGTCTGACACGGATACTGTTAAATTATGACTTTGGTTTCGAGGGTTTTTCAGGTACAAGACTGTGGATCATCATCTTGAGTATCTTCAGGAATTTTGAACGGTTTGAACATAGTTTGTAATTGTTAATATACATATGATGTTCTGGGATTTTGAATGATACAAATATTTTTTCTGGGTTCCATGAATAGAAATGATGTTCTAGTACAGTTTTGAAGTCAAAGTATAGTTTTGAAAGATGTAGGGATCTAAGAGTGATCATACCGGTTAAATCTTGACTTGGATTTTTATTTGTCAAAATCAGAATACGTAATCAAATTTAGATGAGAATGGTTGTTTTGATTTCTATAAAAGAATGTATATTGTTGTGAAAGTAGGGAGTATAATGGATGCTTTGCTGAATCAGATTCGAAGAATGTAACATATTAATTGTGAATTTACATATCTCTCGGGTATTACCTACCCGTTAAAAAAAATTTCACAATTAATATTTTATACAAAAGATTTTTATTACAGTCTTTATGAAAATATATGTGTGTATATTTTCTTTAGATGTAACATAGATTTAATAAGTTAATATTAAATTAAACTCATTTGATTTTCAGCTAGAACTAGAAATGGATAATCCCTAAAACTTTAGAAATTTCATAATCTTCGTAGATTATCACTTCAACGTAAATGAAATTATGAATCAATACTTCATTAATCGTTTTCATTGATATTTACTCAGTGAATGATGTTGGTGTTCGTGGAATTCTTGTGAACTTCGCAAGGTACGTATGACGTTATTTGAAAAGTTACGAGTACATCGATGATGAAAGTGTAAAATCAAACATATATTCAAATAATACACTTGGTTTATTATGAGTTGGAATTTATTGAATTGAGACAAAAAATTTAGCTAACGATGGTTAAGTTGCGAACGAATGACGTACCTCATTACATATTATTAATATGAATTAACCGAGTAGTTAAGATTTACACATAATAGCTTAGTATGGAAAGATTTATTTTGATCTCAAAATTTATATATATAAAATATACATATAATTTCTTTAGAGGGAGTGAGTTAATACTTCATAACTCGTTGATACAATATACGCGTTATTGATTCGTAATGATGTCCACAGTGATTCTTGAACTGACGGAGTTTGTGATGTTATAGATGCTGCTGATTCTGATGACACTGACGGCACTGACTGTGATGGTGATTCTACGGTACTGTTGATGCTGTTTGTAAAACAAGTCTAGCTTATAAATCACGCATCATTCTTGTCAGGCTTTCGACTCTTCCTTCTATCATTTTAATTCACTCATCTGATTTATGGTTAGGGTTAGAATAGATAATCTATAAGACTTTAGAGATTACATATTCACCGCGGAGTGTTTCTCCATTGAAGTTATGAATCAACACTTCATCGTTTGTTGTTGTTGGTATTCCTTGGTATCTACAGGGCGTATGACATTAGTGCTCGTGGGACAGATTGTAAAGTTGAGGTTTACGACGCGGTTGTGGTTGGGGGTGGTAATGGTACTGTTGGCGTTGATGATGGTAGTACTTGTTATGCTGCTGGTACTGCTGCTGGTGTTTGTAACCTTTACACCATATTCTCCAAAGCCACTACCCGAGCGCGAAGCTCGTTGACTTCTTCTATTACACCAGGGTGATTGTCGGTTCAGACGAGCAGATAAATAAAATCTAGAATTTGATGTAGTATATAATCGTGACGAGATATTCTGGAATTGAGAGAGAAAATAGTGTTTCGGACAGGTTCGCCGGTAAGTGTTTCAGGTTCTTCGCCAAGAGGGCAATGTGGTGGATGGAAAGGATCGCCTTCTTCTTGTCTCCAATGATTGAGGAGGCTACGAACCCATCCCCAATTCATCCAAAATAGATGATGGCTGATTGGTTGATCCATTCCAGTCACACTGCGTTCGGAGCTTGAGTGGGATTCCATATCGAAATTCGAGGGACTTGAAATAATGACGAATTCCATTTCGTTCGATTGAATAAAGGATTTTTCGATATGAAATGATTTTTCGGCTATCGGGTGGTATTCTAATTACATAGAATATCTATATATATAGCACAAAAGATTTCGTAGATTACGGAGGAATTTACGGGATATGTCAGGCAAAGTTTACAGTAACAGATACGCTAAGATATGAATTTTGTCTATACACTATTCATGCAATCAATACAGTAAGATGTGTCTAGACTAAGAATGATAAGCAGGCAATTTTTGACAGAAATGATAAGCAAAACTTTTGACATGCAGACACGGTCGAAGTCCAGACTCACTAATGCATCCTAACGACTATCAGTTAGACATACTAATGCAGACCTGGTTCACTAAGACCACCGCTCTGATACCAACTGAAAGGACCCATTCATATACATTGTAAACGATTCACAATAATTGATTACATCGCGAGATATTTGACCTCTATATGATACATTTTACAAACATTGCATTCGTTTTTAAAAGACAAACTTTCTTTACATCTAAAATTGACGGCATGCATACGATTTTATAGTACATCCAACTATAATTGACTTAATAATAATCTTGATGAACTCAATGACTCGAATGCAATGTCTTTTGAAATATACCATGAATGACTCCAAGTAATATCCTTAAAATGAGCTAATGCACAGCGAAAGATTTCTTTAATACCTGAGAATAAAAATGCTTTAAAGTGTCAACCAAAAGGTTGGTGAGTTCATTAGTTTATCATAATCATTCATTTCCATCAATTTAATAGACCACAAGATTTCAAATATTTAATTGTACACGTAACCCGAGTACAAAATAATACGTGTAACCGGTGAATTAAAAATCATTCATATGGATTGAACACCTGGTAACCGACGTTAACTTTAATGCATAGAATATCCCCAAACAGAACCTCTCGTCTGTATAATAATAATCTCGAAGTACTAAAGCATTCGTACCCCGAATGGGACTTGTTAAGGTCCATAGATCTATCTTTAGGATTTGCGTCAATCAGGGGCCATTTCCCTAAATTCTTAGGTTACCAGACTTGAAGGGCGATATTCGGTTTAATAATCCAATCATAGAATGTAATTTTAAGTACTTGTGTCTATTTCGTAAAACATTTATAAAAGCAACGCATGTATTCTCAGTCCCAAAAATATATATATATATATAAAAAGGGAGTAATGAAACTCACAATACTGTATTTTGTAGTAAAAATACATATGACGTCATTGAACAAGTGCAAGGTTGGCATTGGAATCACGAACGTATCAATATTGAGATTCAATATTGCAGGAAAAGTACGTAGACGCAACGGAGATGATAAACACTAGTTTGACTCATGTGCAATACTCCCGAACCATACCCATAACCTCCATAGCTATAATCCATAATTTCCTTAGCTCTATCCCGCTCGAAAAACAATTTCGAAATCACTCGGACAGTACTCCGTCGTAATATTTTATGTATACTAATAATATCTTGAAATAATACGGAGTAAATATATATATGTAAATCGATTGAGAGAGTTTAGAGAAAAATATTTTTAAGTTTCTATGAAATAATGAAACCTTTTGAATTCTATTTATAATAGATTTTTGAATTATTAAAGTGAATTATTAAAGTATGAATTATTAAAGTGAATTATTAAAGTATGAATTATTAAAGTCAATTATTAAAGTATGAATTATTAAAGTGAATTATTAAAGTATGAATTATTAAAGTGAATTATTAAAGTAAAAACAAAGTAAAGGTAAAGTTTAAGTATAGTAAAAGTATAAAACTATGTACATATAATACGCGTATAAATATATATAATATTAATTTAAATCATTATATATATTTAATAAAATAAAATATAAATATCGTTATCTTTATCATACTGGTTAAGTAATGAGTTGTCAAAAGTGGTTCTAGATATTTATAAAAGTTATATACGTTTTAATAATAAAGTTCTTTTTAAACTGAAAATGTTTTTGTACGTTTGAAACTAAATCAAATAAATATGATAATTTTGTTTTCCAAAACTAAATATATTTAAGAATCATTTTGTTTAAAGGTTAAAATAATGGAAATCGTTATATCATAAAACGTTTTAGAAAAGTAGAATCATATATATTCATAATAGGTTTCAAGTTTTTATATTACAGTCTGTTGGTGAAGCATGAGATAAAGTCCAAAGTTTAAATAAACGTATGAAATCATCTTAATGAAAAATGTCGAGTTACTTTACTTGTCAATATCCAACATCTAAGTTATTTACACTCCACGTTCTTACTTATAAATCACTTTACCATTTTCCGTATGTTGTCAAAAAGAATAGATTTCCTAAATCACAGTGGACCTCATAACATAGACCCGTAATCATATCATAATGTATCTGATAAATCCATCATTTGATATTATCTTCTTATTCCATCGATAAACATATTGAAACAAATACGTTCGTGTAAAGTATTATATGTTTAATACTTTATTAATATTCTCAAGTTATAATATATATATACATATAAATATACATATCTATTTATATATAACGGTTCGTGAATCGTCAGAATTTGGTCGAGGTTATAATGAATGTATGTACACAGTTCAAAATTCTTGAGATTTAACTTAACGAACTTTGCTTATCGTGTCGGAATAATATAAAGATAAAGTTTAAATTTGGCTGGAAATTTCCGGGTTGTCACAAAAACCTCGCAACGAAACCAGTTAATATGAAATGTTTATAATCGATATGAACGGGACATTTCACATTGCCTACGCGTCATGTCAGTTGAAGGTTCACGAATAGAATTATACAACCCATGATCTACAATTGGGAGCTGTTGTGTTTGCGCTTAAGATTTGGAGACATTATCTATATGGGGTCAAAAATACGGTGTACACTGATCACAAAAGTCTTCAACATATCCTTGATCAAAAACAGCTGAATATGGGACAACGAAGAAGGGTTGAGACGTTGAACGATTATGATTGTGAGCTTCTATATCACCCGGGGAAAGCCAATGTTGTGGCCGACAAGTTAAGTCAAAAAGAGAGGGTTGAACCTCGCAGGTTTAGAGCCTTAAATATGACAATTCGAACTAACCTCGATAGGAAGATTCTTGAGGCACAACAATAAGCCTTGAATAAGGGGAATTTTGTGAACGAGAAGGTCAGAGGCATGGGTAAGAAATTTGAGGTACGAGCCGATGGTACTCGGTATTTTACGAGACGTCTTTGGGTTCCAAAATTTGGTAGTCTGCGACAGCTTGTGTTAGATGAGGCTCATAAGTCTAGGTACTCTATTTATCCTGGTTTAGGGAAGATGTACCATGATCTTAAGGAGCTGGATTGGTGGCCTAATTTGAAAACTGATGTGGCTACTTATATGGCTAAGTGTTTGACCTGTGCTAAGGTTAAAGTTGAACATCAGAAACCGTCCGGACTTCTGATGCAATATGAGATTCCCGGGTGGAAGTAGGAAGGTATTACAATGGATTTTATTACGAAGCTACTGAGAGTTGCTGGTGGTTATGATACCATTTGGGTGATTGTTGATACTCACAAAGTCAGCTCACTTCTTGCCAATTAAAGAAACAGATTCGATGGAAAAGCTTACTCGTTTGTATTTGAAGGAAATTGTTTCTAGACATGGTGTTCTTGTATCTATTATTTCAGACCGAGACAGTCGATTCACATCGAGGTTTTGGCAGTCCTTACAGGGAGCTTTGGGAACTAATTTGGATATGAGCACTGCTTATCATCCACAGTCGGATGGTCAGAGTGAAAGGACCATCCAAATGTTGGAAGACCTGTTGCGAGCATGCGTGATTGATTTTGGAAATGGTTGGGATAGATACTTGCCACTGGCCGAATTTTCTTATAATAACAGTTATCATGCAAGTATTAAAGCAGCACCGTTTAACGCACTGTATAGTAGGAAGTGTAGGTCTCCTATCTATTGGAATGAGGTTGGGGATGCTCAACTCACAGGCCCAGAAATTATTCATGAGACTACCGAGAAGATCGTACAGATTAAGGAAAGATTGAAAACCGCTAGGAGTCGGCAAAAGAGTTACGCCGATGTTAGAAGAAAAGATTTAGAATTTCAGGTCGGTGACCGTGTTATGTTGAAGGTAACACCTTGGAAGGGTGTGGTACGATTTGGTAAGAGATGAAAGTTGAATCCTCAATTTGTTGGACCGTTTGAGATTACAGAAAGAGTTGGACCCGTGGCTTATCGTTTGAAATTGCCACAAGAACTTAGCGCCGTTCATGACATTTTTCATGTGTCGAATTTGAAGAAGTGTTTGGCTGAGGCCGATGAGGCCATTCCTCTTGATGAACTTCATGTTGATAAATAACTCCATTTTATTGAGGAACCTATTGAAAATATGGATCGAGAGGTTAAGACTCTCAAGCAAAGTAGAATTCCTATCGTTCGAGTTAAATGGAATGCCAGACACGGACCCGAGTTCACTTGGGAACGTGAAAATCAGATGAGTCAGAAGTACCCGCATTTGTTCCCAGATGACGAGTCAACCCCTGCACCTGCTTAAATTTCGGGACGAAATTTCCGTAACTGGAAGGTACTGTCACGACCCTACTTTTTCTGTTATCTTTTACGGTTTATTATTTAACGTCCGTTAATTGTTATTCATGCCACGTCATTTCTATGACCTATATTATTATTTCTGTCATAATATATTAATTATTATGTGTTATATGAATATTTGTATTCGTATTTTAAGTTGTACGTTTCTACGTGTCGTGGAATTCTATCAGGCTAATCTTTTCGGTTTTCAAACCAACGGTTGGACTTTTGAGATTTTAGAATCCCAATTATTTTAAATATGATATTTTTATATCATATGTAAATATATAGTGTTTATATATTTTATTCGTCGTGTATACGATATCTCTCCGAATATTTAATCGCGTAGCGGTGTTTCACGTTTCGGGCTTCGATCGGGCGTTCGGGCTAAAAGCAATTTATCAATATTCAATTTTGGGCCAAGAGGGTCCCACCCTCTTATGATTTTTGGCCGAACACCCTTACAAGAGGGGGGTGTTGATTTTTGTTTTCCATTTCAATGTTATTCCATTTACATTCATTTTATTTCTTGTCCATTTCTCTCATTTAGCAAAATTAAAAAGCTCTCCCTCTTTCTCCCCTACCCTAGCTGTTGCCTACCACCACCACTTTCATCATCATCTTCAACAATCAAGAACACATTTTAAGAAGCTTTCATCATTTCCTGATTCACCGCATCATCCTCTACGTGCTCATACCTTTCTTTTCTTGATTAGGGTATAAACTCTAACCCTAGATTTTTCATTTTTATTTATTTTTACTGATTTTGATGTTATTATGATTGTATAGTACTTGTGTATTGTTGTATTGATGATTATATGCATAGAAATGCTCGATTGTGTATGTTTTCGGTTTGATTAAATTGGGACAGCAGACTTTTTGATGAAATCAGTAAACTTAACTGTTGTTTTTGATAAAATAAAGTGTATAAATGATTTCCTCTTATCAAGACAATAATTTTGGACTTTGGATTCATGTTATTTCGAGTCCCGGATCAAAAGTTATGCTTAATTTGGTGTTTTGATGGGATTAATATATAAAAACGAATATGACCAGTTGGGCTCCGACTTTGTGACCATTTTTGAAGGCTCTAAGGTGTATTAGTGGGTTACGATTGATGATTGGATGAACATTCATGTTCGGGTCATCGAAATCCGAGCCACGGATCACCCAGAATGGCTAAAACAAAATTTTGAACGGATTAATGGTTTAAGTTGGTTCATGGCTGTTCTTCATGACTCATGAACTGACCTTAGGGTGTTCTTAAGTGTACTAATGTGTATGGATGTTTGGTTAGATGAAGATATATATAAAATTCGTCAAAAACCGACACCCGAGGCTCAAGATATGACCCGGCGAACTTTTAATTAAACTTATGGTTATAAAATTTGAACTTATGATATAAATAATTATTTTCATTATTATTAAATTACTTATAATATAAAAGTAATCAAACTAAATTAAGACTTATGATATATATTAATTATATCATTTATTAATTACATTAGGATTAATTATACTTTTAATTATACTTATGATTAATAATACTTTTATTATTAATGAAAAATACTTAAGATAAGTATTAAACTTATGTTATGGGATTATTACATTAAGACTTATAATAAAGGTTAATTAATTATTTAATTATTATAAGACTTAGTTATTATTTAATTATAATTTAATTATTAAATACTTATGTTTTAATAATTATAATTAAATACTTATGATATGATTAATAATTCATTATTAATTAATAATACTTATAATATGATTAAAATTTATTATTAGTTAATAATACTTATATTATGATTAATATTTAATTAATTAATTAATTAAATACTTATGTTATATTAATTATATCATTTAAACTTATGTTAACTTTGTAAATTCAATTTAATTTAATTAAACTTATAATATGACATGATTATACATATATGACTTTAAATAACATTATAACATATATTATTAATATAATTCACACATTAATTTCAATGTTGACTAAGTTTGATCAAGGTTGACTTTTGAGTTGACTTTCGATTGACTTTGACTTTCAGTTGACTTTTGTTGACTTTCTAAATACGGAACTTTCTAAAAATAGAAACTTTTCAAAAATAGAAACTTTTCAAGAATAGAAACCTGCTAAAAATAGAAAGTACGTGTTATATGCTGTCATGATCGTCCTGAAACATACTGAGTAATGTTCTATGTCTATTTGCAACAAGTACTATAGCTATCATACTAAGACTTGACCTAAGTTAGTTATTTATATCGACCTGCTTTATTTATAGGTCGGCGTTGTGATCATTCTTGATCACTTATTTCATTTGCGGTTCACGTTTTCATGTGGTTACTTCGTTTACGTTAAGGTGAGTTATAGTCCCGTTTTCATACTGTTTAAAGTAATTTTGGAATGTGATTACATGCATTTTGTTTTACGTTTAGACACAAGTGGCAATTAAATTTAAATTATTCATTATGAGTTCAACGAAAATATTCCCTAGTCTGGTAACTGTAATCACTGGTTTCTACTGGTGAATGCGAATCCTATGGATAGATCTATCGGGCTTGACAGCACCATTTCGAGCTAGTCGGGCTAGCAATTTATAATCAGAATGTATTAGTACTTCGTTATTATTTGAAGATACACCTGTTCAGTGTATATTATGTTTGGTATTTCATGACCCGTCCTAATCCATCTGGACGAATACATTACATTTGGTTACATCGCGAGGTACTTGACCTCTATATGATACATTTTACAAACATTGCATTCGTTTTTAAAAGACAAACTTTCATTACATCGAAAGTTGACGGCATGCATACCATTTCATAATATATCCAACTATAATTGACTTAATAATAATCTTGATGAACTCAATGACTCAAATGCAACGTCTTTTGAAATATGTCATGAATGACTCCAAGTAATATCTCTAACATGAGCAAATGCACAGCGGAAGATTTCTTTCATACCTGAGAATAAACATGCTTTCAAGTGTCAACCAAAAGGTTGGTGAGTTCATTAGTTTATCATAAAATCATTTCCATAATTTTAATAGACCACAATATTTCATTTATTCAATAATCATACACTCGCAAGTGTTTAAAATTCATTCATATAAATTGAACACCTGGTAACCGACATTAACAAAATGCATCTAGAATATCCCCAAACATATAAACATCGAAGTACTAAAGCAGTTCAAATTCTCTGACCGAGGAGTGTCAAAGCCCATAGATCTATCTTTAGGATTCGTGTCAATTGGTGGCAATTATAATAAACACCAATTCTTAGGCTACCAAGTTCAACAAAGGCGATATCCGGTATAACAATTCAACCATAGAATGTAGTTTCGATTAATTGTGTCTATTTCGTAAAACATTTATAAAAGTGCATGTATTCTCAGTCCCAAAAATATATATTGCAAAAGCATTTAAAAAGGGAGAAAATGAAACTCACCATACTGTATTTTGTAGTAAAAATACATAGGATGACATTGAACAAGTATAGGGTTGGCTCCGGATTCACGAACCTATATTAGTTGTATTTCTATTAAAACATATAATAAAAATCTCCAAATTTCATTTATTAATTATATAATTTTTATGTGTTTGTAGTTATATAAATTTTTATACTAAATTTTATTTATTACATATACTTTATTATTTATATGTATTATATCTTAAGTTATATGTTATATATATTTATGCTGTATATATACATTTAAAATACTTAATATTTATTCATTCAGTCATATTAATATATCTATATATATAATATATGTTTAGTATTATATTAAAACTGATAGTTTGTTATATGTAAGTATTTATATAAATAATGTTCATAATAATAATACTAACATAACTGAGATTTAAATAAATTTAGTAAAAATGTTAATTTTTGATATAAGGGTAGTTTAAATAAAAATAGTAATAACAGTAGTAATATTAATACTTATATTAATAATAATAATAATAATAATAATAATAATAATAATAATAATAATAATAATAATAATAATAATAATAATAATAATAATAATAATAATAATAATAATAATAATAATAATAATAATAATAATAATAATAATAATAATAATAATGACTTGATACTAATATTAATGTTAATGATAATAATAATAATTTATGTTATTTTCATAATAAGAATAGTAATAATAATCATATTCATAATATTAATAATAATCATAATAATAATAATACTTAAATGATAAAATTTATAATAATATTAATAATAAAAATACTAATGATAATAATATTTCTAATTCTTATAAATATAAATATGATATTAGTACTAATATTAATTACAAGACTAACAATAACAACATTAATAATAATCATAATAATAATGATAATAATAATAATAATATAAGTAGCAGTAAAAACTACCTCAAAGGAGTAGCCCTTAAAAAAATGTCCAAGTCCGGGTTTGAACCCGCGACGTCCCGCTAACCTGATAACATCCTTAACCATCCATCTAACTCTATTATTCTGTTTTATTTCGCATCCTAAATTTATTTAACCATTCAATCGGTTATCCTCTCCTTCTTCAAAACAAACCCATACTATTCATCGTCATCTTCGTGAAACATTTTAACCATCTTCATAATCATCATCGTACGTAATCAACAACATCTAATTCACTATCACCATATACGTTCGTTATCATTATCATTAACTAACATAAAATCATAACCTAATTATCATCATTTCGTCAATATCATCTTTTATTCATTGAGTCATCATCGTTCTAATTCATCACCATCATCAATATTACTCCGTATATCATCATTAACATTCACCATCTTAATTAAACTTCATCACGTGACCCGTCCTTTTAACCACATAAATTGTTCACGTATTGGAACCCACTAACTTCTTCACCTCATCAACAATTGGGTTAGAGGATCCAACATCTAATACAAGCCCAACTTGTAAAACAAGTTCACGGCCCATATTATCAATACAAATTTTACGGTCTTACACAATTTGGTTTCTATTTTTCTTGATAAAACAAGTGGGGTTAACTTGGCATGGGTTGTCGGCCAATCAAGGAACAAGAAATCGAAAAAGAACGCAGTATCTTTGTTTGCATCGTTTCACAAGTAATTCTATAATACTTTATTAATTTGAAAAGGGTTTTTACTATGGCTTTTAATCTTGGCAATAGAATAGCAACAAATAGCTCGAACCCATTTTTGAAAAGAACAGAAGTAAAATAGCTGTAGCGAAGGGTGGTTGTTTGGTAATCATACCGCAACATTAGCAGTAAGCAATTAACAAGAGGTGATGGTTGTTGATATGACTTGTGGTTTCATGAAGATGGTGGGTTTTGAAGTTACACGAAAGTGGTGGCGGGTCTAGGTGTTAGATGATGTTTCTTAGTTTAAGTGGGTTTTACGAAAACAGGAATCAAGAGGGAAAGTTACGGTTGGTGAAGATGATTGAGGGTCGTGTTGGAGTGGGTTTCGGTTGATAATAATGAAGGGTTTATGAAGATGGTTGTTTGGGTTTTGGTTCGAAAGGCTTGATCGAGTATTGTTTTGCAACCAAAGTAAAAGTGGAATGATAATAGAGACAAGTGGGTTTCTATAAGGTATTGAAGAAGAAAGAAACAAAAGTGGTGATATGGTTTGGTTATTGAAAATAGAAGCAACAATTGTGACAAGTTGAGGGTTATTTTTGGGTGTCGTCCGAACAGAACATAAGTACACAACAGTAGCAAAAGTTAGGGTTGCAGGTTGGTGTTGGTTGCGAAACAAAAACAAAATGGTTGATGGTGGTTGTGATGAGTTCAAGAAAAAAATGGTGTGTGTTTACAAGGATGGTTCCAAGGTGATGAACCATGGCAGTTCTTGTTGATTTTTAAATAGAGAGGGTGGAGATGTGATTTCACGAAGAAAGAACAAGAACAGCTTGGGTTTGGTTTGTTGGGTGACGGTTTGATGAAGATGATGTTGGTGATGTTCATAAGGTGATGATGATGACATTAACCTACTGTCTCCTATCACCAATATCAACTTCGAGTTTGACAATAAGTTACTCGTGATTTTTATGAAACTTATAGAGAGGTAATTTAGAAGGTAGTGAATAAATTGATATATCATGTGGAAGAAATTGATATAAATATAGTAGTAAACAATAACGTTCATTAGTGATTAGTTGATAGGGTTTGTTGGGTTGTGGGCTCACTCAGGAAAATAAGAAGCAAACTTCCAACAAGACAACATGCAAGTGGTGATTTAAAGATGCATGAACAAGTGGGTGTTATTGTAAGAGTGTTTGTATCTGCATATAAATGTTTGATATATATATAATCTAATGCTAAGGCAAGTTGGAACAAACAAATATAATAAATAAACATCACACTACAGTATAGCAGTCATATAATTGGCAGTATCCAAGTCGACATCCAATTTATGCGGACTGGATTTCGTCTTCCATTGTTAATCAGTGGCGGATAAAAGTCTTCGGAAAAATCCCATATTTTTAAATTAACTATATTTATTTATTTTGGTCATTATGGTATAAAATTCGATCATTAACTATTAAATAAAAATTACATTAATTATTCACTCCCAATCCCAAGTAAAATATAAAAAGTTTTAAAATTTAACAAATAGTTCCTAAGTATATATTTAATAAGCCTATAAGTTATAAAACTCATTTTCGGATCATCGTTTATCTTAAAATCACATAAGCTCCTTTTTAACTCGTGTAATATCGTTCAAATGATAACTGAGTGTTACCGTCGTTTACTAAATAACTTTGAAATCACACACACACACACACACACACACACACACACACACATATATATATATATATATATATATATATATATATATATATATATATATATATATTTAATATACTTTATTTATATAGATTTGTTTTAAATAATAATTATTATAATATCATACTTTTATTTTATTTTACATATTTAATTTTAATAACAACAACATATAATATTTCAATTTATATTTTCAATTATTATTTATATATATATATATATGTATGTATATATACACACGTATCTATTTACAATTACTTGTTCGTGAATCGTCGGAACTGGTCGAAGGTCAAATGATTTTATAAACTAGTTCAAAAATTTTGAAATTCAATTTAATAGACTTTGCTTATCATGACGAAACCATATAAAGATTAAGTTTAAATTTGATCGAAAATTTTCGGGTCGTCACAGTACCTACCCGTTAAAGAAATTTTGTCCCGAAATTTGATCGAGGTTCTCATGGCTAACTATAAAAATGTTTTCATGATGAATATGAGTTGATAAATAGAGTTTATCATTATTGACTAATAAAGATAAAATGATTCGATATGCGAATAGTATGAATGAAGCTGTCACAAAAGAGTGAAATGAGAAAATAAAGTTTCGTCACATCTTTTGATGTAAATATGGATGATTTTCAGAGTTCAAGGGATTTAAAGAAAATCTTCGTAATCTAAATAAGATTTGATTTTTCGGGATTTAAGGAAAAATTAGGATCTTCTTTGGTTTAATGCGATAATCTGTTTTGATTGCTCTGTCGGATATATTTTGGAGTTCCATACCTTTTGTTTTCTCTCCCGACTTTAAGTCAAGCGAATAATAGCCCAGAATTCATAAATATGAATTTCGGATGAACATGACTAATGTTCTAAGAGAGAGAGTGTAATAGCACGATCTTGATTAGTTAAATTACCAGAATTCAGGAGAAAAGATAGAACTATCAGGAAATTATGTTCTTAATATGTTTGGAGATTAAGTAGAATGTAAGAGTCGTGTAACATGGCACATGATGACGTTATAATCTGTGAATCATCATGTTTCATTAGAAACTCAGCATGACTTACTGTAATATAATCATTTTGATCAAGTGTCATTATATTATACTAACTCAAGCATCAATTTCCAACACTACTTTAAAAACATTCATACTTTAAACTCGAAGGTTTCAGAATTTAGAAACTAAAATAGTTTCTTTTATGATGTAACACCGATATCGTGAAAAGATAACTAATTTCGGATAAGAGTAGTTATGAAATGTCTTCATAAATATGGAGGAAAATTATAATGAAAGGTACGATGATATCTTAGAATATCTAAGATTACAGGATGATGAAGAATATTATCCGCAAGGGTTTATAGTCAGGAGCAATGTATTCGTTAATGACTTCAGCAGGTACTGAATCATTTGGATCCTTTAAGGCCAGGTTTAGTCTTTGCGATTTGTTCACAGCCTCCTTCATGGTTTGCTTAATCCGTTTTCCAGTTCTAACTTTTCTGAGCTTTGCCAATACACTTATTCTTTATCTTTATACCTTCGACTGTTAAGTTCGTGTACAGTTTTTGCTGTTGTATTCAGCTTTTTTAGAATTTAAAGTATTGATTTGTAGACTGGGTGCTTCTCAGAATTTCAGAATTTTAGAATGGGAGATCATAATTTTAAGAGATAAATGTTATATATATACATATAACTGCTCGTAACAGGATATAGAAATGTTGCAAGATTCAAAATACTAATTGCGGATTTCTGGTAATTGGTATGACAATGCTCGTAACAGGATGCGGATGTGTATATGATAGGGTTTTAATGAACAGATATAATGATTTTTCGGAGAGGCTTAAGCCAAAGAGTAATTAAGTTGCTGGTAAGTTCACTGCTAATGTGGTGGGATATAAATGGTTTCCCGATAACGATGACGAAAGGCAAACTTTTATATCGAGGTTATAATAAGACTACTTCGCATGAAAGTTGAAGTTGATTTGCTGGAGCTGTGACAAAATTGGCTAATTTGGAGACGGATTGTAAAGTTATTTTCGGTAATAGCAACGCCAAAGGAGCTAGCACAGATACGTGTTAAACGTTTACTCAGTTTCTGAGTGTTTTCAGGGGTATAACTATATGTATCAATCTTTTCTTTCGTAGATGAAGTGCGGTTGGTTAATTCTCTCGATTGAGGTGTTTTCAAGAATCATGAAAAGTTTGAATGCAGATTTGAATCGTCAATATACAAATGAGATTTAAGATGCAATCAAGTAGCAAACTTGAAGAAATGTTTAGTTTCATATGTTATAATCAATATTTTAATTCATTTTAATTGTCCAATGTTATTAGTCCACAGTCGATAGTCTACAGTAACAGTCCAATAATTCGTATATAGTTTAATATATAATATTCGAATTAATTAATACGTATCGTGACCCGTGTACATGTCTCAGACTCGATCACAACTCAAAGTATATATATTGTTGTAGAATCAATCTCAACCCTGTATAGCTATCTCCAGCATTACTGCATATAGAGTGTCTATGGTTATTCCAAATAATATATATAGGTGCGTCGATATGATATGTCAAAACCTTGTATACGTGTCCCGATATTTAAAGTGCGTAAAATAAATAACAGAATTTAAATGACGATAAATAAAATTGCGAGAATATAAATTGCGATAAATAAATTGCGATAAATAAAATGTAATCAGTTAGCGTGGATTCTTAACAAAATTTCTCATAGTTGATTTGTTTGTTTCTAACAAATTTTATTTTTGTCCAATGTTTTTTTCATTATGCCACTTGTTGGATTCTGATAGGTCAAAATCCAAATATGAAATTGAATGAAAATGGTTATTCTGTGGTGAACGGATTCGTATATCTGTGGATGTAAGTAGAATAGTAAATGACTGTTGAATCAGCTTCGAAGAATGTACAGTGTAAGTTATTAAGGTGAAATCTAAATATTCCTCGAGTATTACCTACCTGTTAAAATATTTTTACCATTAACAGTTTGTACGAAAGAATTTTTAATTACCATCTTTATGAAAACATATATACATATATATTTTCTTCGGGTATAATCATGGATTTAATGAGTTAATATGATATTAAGCTCATTTGATTTTCGGTTAGCACTAGAATACATAATCTCAAAACATTAGAGATTACATAACCGTCATGACAAACGCAGATAAATGAGGTATAACGATACGTAGAACGAAGATAATCGATGTAGGATATCATGTAGTACGATGATTATGCTGGAGTTACAGAATGAGATGTTGAGGCATGGATTGTTGATGGTACAGGTGCTGTTACTGATGGTACTGTTGGTGTCGGTGATGTTGCTGAAGCTGGTAAATTTTGCACCATATTCTCCAAATTGATTACTCAAGCGCGAAGTTCGTTGACCTCTTCTATTATTCTGGGATGATTGTCGGTCGGAACGAGTGGATGAATAAGATCTAGAATTCGAGATAGTATATAATCATGATGAGGTATTCTGGAAATGAGAGAGAAAATGGTATTACGAGCAGGTTCGCCAGTAATTGCTTCAAGTTCTTTGTCAAGAGGGAAATTTGGTTGGTGGAAAGTATCGCCTTCTTCTCGTCTCCATTAATTGAGTCAACTACAAACTCAGCCCCAATTCATCCAGAATTGATGATGGCTGATTGGTTGATTCATTCTGGTGACGCTATTTCTGGAGCTTAGGTGAACATCCATGTCAAAATAGCTGTCGGAATAACTATCGGAATAGCTATCTGAATCTGAGGACTCGAACTGGTTGAGGGATTCATCTCGTACGATCAGATGAAGGATTTTCTATAAGAAATAGATTATAGGATGTAGATTAGTACCCTGCAATACATAATTTACATATGCATATATAATACTAAAATTCCATAAGTTACGAAAGAATCTACGGAAGCTGTCAGGCAAAGGTAACAATAACAATATGCTAAGATATGAATTTATCTATACACTGTCTATGCAAAAGAGGTAGTAAGACGTGTCTAGACTTTAAGGATGATAAGCAAATAATTTTCGACACTAAATGATAAGCAAAACTTTTGACATGCAGACACGGTCGAAGTCCAGACCCACTAATGCATCTAAACAACTATCAGTTAGACACACTAATGCAAGACCTGGTTCGCTAAGACCACCGCTCTGATACCAACTTTCATACAGTTAGGGACAACCACCGTCCCACCCAGTGCTTTCCCAGCTAACTGCCTGGTGACCACTGAGTGTACCTCAGATACTGATTTTAGGGCCTGCCTCTCGGCTACTGCCAACCCTCGTGAGGGATAGCAAGGAGTAAGAGTCAATGCTTCATCACAGGTCACACTGTGAGAACCTCCTTTACGACTAACCCGCCACACATGGACGCGATTATACCAGCTCTGATACCAACTTTCATGACCAGTCCTAATCCATCTGGACGAATACATTACATTTGGTTACATCGCGAGGTACTTGACCTCTATATAATACATTTTACAAACATTGCATTCGTTTTTAAAATACAAACTTTCATTACATCGAAAGTTGATGGCATGCATACCATTTCATAATATATCCAACTATAATTGACTTAATAATAATCTTGATGAACTCAACGACTCGAATGCAACGTCTTTTGAAATATGTCATGAATGACTTCAAGTAATATCTCTAACATGAGCAAATGCACAGCGGAAGATTTCTTTCAAACCTGAGAATAAACATGCTTTCAAGTGTCAACCAAAAGGTTGGTGAGTTCATTAGTTTATCATAAAATCATTTCCATAATTTTAATAGACCACAAGATTTCATTTATTCAATAATCATACACTCGCAAGTGTTTAAAATTCATTCATATGGATTGAACACCTGGTAACCGACATTAACAAAATGCATCTAGAATATCCCCAAACATTTAAACATCGAAGTACTAAAGCAGTTCAAATTCTCTGACTGAGGCGTGTCAAAGCCCATAGATCTATCTTTAGGATTCGCGTCAATTGGTGGCAATTATAATAAACACCAATTCTTAGGCTACCAAGTTCAACAAGGGCGATATCCGGTATAACAATTCAACCATAGAATGTAGTTTCGATTACTTATGTCTATTTCGTAAAACATTTATAAAAGTGCATGTATTCTCAGTCCCAAAAATATATATTGCAAAAGCATTTAAAAATGGAGCAAATGAAACTCACCATACTGTATTTTGTAGTAAAAATACATAGGACGACATTGAACAAGTATAGGGTTGGCTCCGGATTCACGAACCTATATTAGTTGTATTTCTATTATAACATATAATAGAAATCTCCAAATTTCATTTATTAATTATATAATTTTTATGTGTTTGTAGTTATATAAATTTTTATACTAAATTTTATTTATTACATATACTTTATTTATATGTATTATATCTTAAGTTATATGTTATATACATATATCTATGATGTATATATACATTTAAAATACTTAATATTTATTCATTCAGTCATATTAATATATCTATATATATAATATATGTTTAGTATTATATTAAAACCGATAATTTGTTATATGTAAGTATTTATATAAATAATGTTCATAATAATAATACTAACCTAACTGAGATTTAAATAACTTTAGTAAAAATGTTAATTTTTGATATAAGGGTAGTTTTAATAAAAATAGTAATAATAGTAGTAATACTAATACTTATATTAATAATAATAATAATAATAATAATAATAATAATAATAATAATAATAATAATAATAATAATAATAATAATAATAATAATAATAATAATAATAATAATAATAATAATATTAATAATATTAATAATATTAATAATAATAATAATAATAATAATAATAATAATAATAATAATAATAATAATAATAATAATAATAATAATAATAATGACTTGATACTAATATTAATGTTAATGATAATAATAATAATTTATGTTATTTTCGTAATAAGAATAGTAATAATAATCATATTCATAATAATAATAATAATAATCATAATAATAATAATAATACTTAAATGATAAAATTTATAATAATATTAATAATAAAAATACTAATGATAATAATATTTCTAATTCTTATAAATATAAATACGATATTAGTACTAATATTAACTACAAGACTAACAATAACAACATTAATAATAATCATAATAATAATGATAATAATAATAATAAGAGTAGAAGTAAAAACTACCTGAAAGGAGTAGCCCTAAAAAAATGCCCAAGTCCGGGTTTGAACCTGCGACGTCCCGCTAACCCGATAACATCCTTAACCATCCATCTAACTCTGTTATTCTGTTTTATTTCGCATCCTAAATTTATTTAACCATTCAATCGGTTATCCTCTTTCTTCAAAAAAAACCCATAACTATTCATCGTCATCTTCGTGAAACATTTTAACCATCTTCATAATCATCATCGTACATAATCAACAACATCTAATTCACTATCATCATATACGTTCGTTATCATTATCATTAACTAACATAAAATCATAACCTAATTATCATCATTTCGTCAATATCATCTTTTATTCATCGAGTCATCATCGATCACCATCATCAATATTACTCCGTATATCATCATTAACATTCACCATCTTAATTAAACTTCATCACGTGACTCGTCCTTTTAACCACATAAATTTTTCACGTATTGGAACCCACTAACTTCTTCACCTCATCAACAATTGGGTTAGAGGATCCAACATCTAATACAAGCCCAACTTGTAAAACAAGTTCACGGCCCATATTATCAATACAAAGTTCATGGTCTTACACAATTTGGTTTCTATTTTTCTTGATAAAACAAGTGGGGTTAACTTGGCATGGGTTGTCAGCCAATCAAGGAACAAGAAATCGAAAAAGAACGCAGTATCTTTGTTTGCATCGTTTCACAAGTAATTCCATAATACTTTATTAATTTGAAAAGGGTTTTTACTATGGATTTTAATCTTGGCAATAGAATAGCAACAAACAGCTCGATCCCTTTTTTGAAAAGAACAGAAATAAAATAGCTGTAGCGAAGGGTGGTTGTTTCGTAATCATACCACAACATTAGCAGTAAGCAATTAACAAGAGGTAATGGTTGTTGATATGAGTTGTAGTTTCATGAAGATGGTGGGTTTTGAAGTTACACGAAAGTGGTGGCGGGTCTAGGTGTTAGATGATGTTTCTTAGTTGAAGTAGGTTTTACGAAAACAGGAATCAAGAGGGAAAGTTACGGTTGGTGAAGATGATTGAGGGTGGTGTTGGAGTGGGTTTCGGTTGATAATAATGATGGGTTTGCGAAGATGGTTGTATGGGTTTTGGTTCGAAAGGCTTGATCGAGTATTGTTTTGCAACCAAAGTATGTAGAGGCCCGTCCTAATCCATCCGGAAGAAGTCCATATCAATTATAAATGATTCACAACGGTTGATTACAGCACAAGGTACTTGACCTCTATATGATACATTTTACAAACATTGCATTCGTTTTTGAAAAGACAATCTTTCATTACATGGAAAGTTGACGGCATGCATACCATTTTATAATATATCTAACTATAATTGACTTAATAATAATCTTGATGAACTCAACGACTCGAATGCAACGTCTTTTGAAATATGTCATAAATGACTCCAAGTAATATCTTTAAAATGAGTAATTTCACAGCGGAAGACTTCTTTCATACCTGAGAATAAACATGCTTTAAAGTGTCAACCAAAAGGTTGGTGAGTTCATTAGTTTAACATAAATAATCATTTCCATCATTTTAATAGACCACAAGATTTTCATTTTCAGTTCTCATAAATATACGTCCCATGCATAGAGACAAAAATATCATTCATATGGATTGAACACCTGGTAACCGACATTAACAAGATGCATATAAGAATATCCCCTATCATTCCGGGAAATCCTTCGGACATTATAAAAACAACATCGAAGTACTAAAGCATCCGGTACTTTGAATGGGGTTCGTCGGGCCCATAGATCTATCTTTACGATTCGCGTCAATTAGTAGATCGGTTTACTAATTCTTAGGTTACCAAGAAAAAAGGGGCATATTCGGCTTCGATCATTCAACCATATAATGTAGTTTCGATTACTTGTGTCTATTTCGTAAAACATTTATAAAAAAATGCGCATGTATTCTCAGCCCAAAAATATATAAAGGGTAAAAAGGCAAATGAAACTCACAATACCGTTGTAGTAAAAATACATATGACGATACTGAACAATGCAGGGTTGGCCTCGGATTCACGAACCTATATCATTTGTATATTCATTAATACATATAATCGTAATCGAATGAGTATATATATATATATATAACTTATTAGTTATACCATTTTTATCTTAATAAAATATATTTTTAAGTTGTATATACATTCGAATGATTATTATTTCTATAGTTATATTAAAATTTTAATATATATGTATATCTGTCTAATGTCATATTAAAGATACCTAAATTGTTATATATAAATATTTCTAAAATAATATGTTAATGTAGTTAATATATACTTATAATTTTAATAATAATATTTTTTAAAACTTCTATTTTTACATACATAATACTTTTAATAATAATAATGATATTAATATTATTAATAATCATAATACTTTTTATTTTAACGATACCTTTAGATAGATTATTAGTAGTGATAATAAGTTTTAATCATAATAGCACTGATAATGCTAATCTTAATAATAATAATAAAATGATAATATTAAGATGGTACATATAACAATAATAATGATATTACAAATTTTAGTTATAATAATAATACTAATAGAAATTTGTATCATTTTCATACTAATAATAATATTAATATTTATAATCGTAATCATAGTAATTATAATGAAAATTCTCAAATTTTGATGATAATACTTTTAATGATATTGCTAAGGATACATTAATAATAATAACAATATAAATGATTATATATTAATTATAACAACAATCTTAATCATAATAGTAATAATAATACATATTACATTTATAGTTATAATTATAATAACTAGGTTAATAGTAATAATTAGAATAATGATCATAATAATATTGAATAATATTACTACTAAAAATAATAACAACAACAATAACAATAATAAATGATAATAAGGATAATAATAATAAGTGTTAATAATAATAATCAAAATAATTAAATTGCTACCTTTAAGAAAAGAGCTTAAAAAAAAGTCCCTGCCCGGGTTCAAACCCGAGACCTCTCGATAAGCCAAACACCCACAAACCACTACACCAATCCAGTTTATCTGATTTAGTTCCACCTTATATAAATATATACCCCGTATTTTATCTGTGTATTTTCATCATCTTCTTCTCACTCAGTCTCGATCAATCAGTTTTTAATCAAACATAACAACGGCTCACTAATTAATTTATGGGCTTTCAGTTGAAGAAAAAATGTTTTGAGTGATTGAGAATCGATTAACAGAAATAAAATAACAAAATATATAATGCTATAACAATTTCAGATAAATACGAAGAACATGAATTGTGATTTTGAAATTAACAGCGTTTGAGATCTAACATACAACATGAAAAAGTTTTCATTTCATCCCTAGAAACTTTCTCCACCATCAATTTATCTTAAAACATAATAACGAATTCGAATTTAATCATGAACACAAAGGTTGACTTTTTGAAAAAAAAACATTGACTCGAAAATTTGGATTCGTTAGATGAAATTGGACCTTGAACCTTTGTAGTTAGATTAAATGGAAGTTTTCTAACTACACTGCATTAATGGATTTTAAAATTAAACTCGAATTAAGATTTTTCAAAATTTAAAGCACGAACAGGGTAGTTACTGAGTTCTTCAATTTTTTTTTTTTAAAAATGATAAATTACAGCTGTAAATGGGGATGTAATTGATAATTGAGAAGGTGAGGTCGACTGGTAACATTAACACTGGAATGTATCGAGTTTATAGCAGTTGATCACGTTGAATTAGTCAGAAAAGATAAAAAAAATTAATAATAAAAGAAATAGTTTAGATATTGAAAGCTAGCTGTATTTGGTTCTTTGTGTTGAATTAAACTCGCATGGTAATCACTTTAAGGGACAGAAACAAAGATTTACATAGTGTGATGGATGTGTGTAACAAAATCGTACGATCTCCATGTTTATATAGTTTATATAATTAATATAAATAATTAATAATTATATTAATAATAATAATTATATTATTATTAATAATACTAAATAATAATAATAATAATAATAATAATAATAATAATAATAATAATAATAATAAAAGAATCTACAAATTATAATATTATTAATGATATAAATAATAAATTGTATTACTATAATAATAATGATAATTATTTATAATGATAATAATAATAATTATTTATAATAAAGGTATTGATATTATCAAATATTAATACTAAAATTAATTATAATAACTACAATTATAATTTTACTACTGGTTATAGTAATATTAACAACGATAACAATAATGTTAATAATAATAATAATATAACAAATCAAATGTATCAAATTTCATATTTATGCATTACGTAATAATATAAATAATACTGATTTTAGTATTAATGATAATAATATAACAACTATACTTAAACTTGTAATTACATTATTTAATTATATAATATTTATTAATTATATCATTTATTATATGAATAAATCTATTGAATATTGAATATTTATATATTTTATAAATGTTACCATATAATAATTACTATTAAAATTTTTATATAGATTAATATAATATCATATATATATTTATAAATATTCATTGTAATAGTATCTTTATTATTCTAATTATTATTTTACATTTTTAATTTCAATTGATTAAGCGTACTTTATTAATTTAATATTATCTGTACACTTATATTTATTTTTAATTATATATTTATTTACACACAATTGTTCGTGAATCGTTGGGAATGGTCAAAGGTTAACTAAAATCATATAACCAGTTTCAAAATTTGTAACTCAGTATTACAGACTTTGCTTATCTTATCGAAATCATATAAAGGTTAAGTTTAAATTTGGTCAGAAATTTCCGGGTCGTCACAGTACCTACCCGTTAAAGAAATTTCATCCCGAAATTTGAGTGAGGTGGTCATGGCTAAAAATAAGTATGTTTTCATGACTCATATGAGTTGATAAATAGAGCTTTATCATCATTAAGTAATATAGATAAAACGATTCGATTAGGCGAAACGTACGAATGAAGCTGTCACAACAGATTGAGATAGAGATTTAACTTTTGACGTAGTCACGGTGGAATTTATAAAATAAGGTGCGTCTTAACTTTTGACGTTGTCTTTGTTGAATTCCGGAATTCAAGGGATTTAAAGAAAATTTTCGAAATATAAAAGATTTGATTCTTCGGCGAATAAAGAAATTAAGATCTCTATAATTAAATACGGTGATTTGCCTCGATTACCCTATCTGATATTTCTATTATAAATTAAGCTCTTCTGTTCCATTATTCTCACCATTTCTATACTTTCTTCCTTAGTTCATACATCTAAAAATAATTGTGAAAATGCTTAATCCAGTTCTAATCCTTGATACTTTCCTAACCTTCATATCTGTCATTCTTCTTTTCAATCTTTCACCAGACGATCTATTTACTTCTACCATTACCTTGGGGTGATACTATTCTTAATTATACCGTGTCTTTATATTGTTATTCGTATTAATATCCACGGTTTGTAACCTCCGTGTTGTTATTGGACTTTATATTTTCTCTTATATTTCGAAGTCCCTGCTTCTGTCTCCTATAATCATTGTCATCCACAGTTAATACTCTCTCTTATTTGCTACGATTTATTCCCCCTTTCTATTTCAGAGCTTCATGCTTTTGTTCTCTTTTCGCAAGTAATGGTCCAGAATTCGTAGGTATGAATTTTCGAATGAACAGGACTAACGTTCTAAGAGAGAAATTGTAATAGCACGATCTTGATTGGTTAAATTACCAAAATTTAAAGGAAAAGATAGAACTATCAAGAAAATATGTTCTTAATATGTTTAGGGATTAGGTAGAATGTAAGAGTCGTATAACATGGCACATGATGACGTTATGATCTGTGAATCATCACGTTCCATTAGAAACTCAGCATGACTTACTGTAATATAATCACGTTGATCAAGTGTCATTATATTATACTAACTCATGCATCAATTTTCAACACCACTTCAAAATCATTCATAATTCAAACTCGAATTTTAAGGAAATTTAGAAACTAAAATGGTTTCCTTTATGATGTAATGCGGATAGCACAAAGAGATAACTAATTTCGGACAAGAAGATTTATGAAAATATCCTCAGAAATATCGAAGATATTTATGATGATATTTTGGGATTTCTAAGTTCGATGGTTGATGAAAAAAGATTTTTTCGCAAGATTTTAACATGAGTACGGAGCTAGATATTCGTTGAAGGTTTCATCGGATCCAGAATTTACCTGGTTTCTTTGAATATATGGTATGGTCCTTGTATTTTTCCTTGGTCTCCTTCGTGGTTAGCTAAATCCGTTTTCCAGTTCCAACTTTTCTGAGATTTTTCAACATACTATTCTTTATCATCAAACTTCTGATGATTAAGGTCATTTACTGTTTTTGTTGCTTCATTCAACTTTTCAAAATTCAGAGCATAAATTCGTAGACTGGTTGCTTTTCAGAATTTTAGAATGGAAGATCATAGTTCTAAGAGATAAATGTTATATGGATACATATAACTATTGATGTGGAAACGTTGCGAGACTCACAATACAGATTTGCTGATTCCCGGTAATTGGTATGACAATTCTTGTTATAAGATGCGGATGAGTACATGATGAGACTTCAATAGATAAATATAGTGATTTGTCGGGGGGATTTAAACCAAGGAGCGACGAGGTTGCTGGTACATCTGTAGGTAATATGGTGGAATATAAAAGGTTCCCTGATAACGATAACGAAAGGCAAGCTTATAAATCAAGATTATAATAAGGCTTGTCTGACTGAAAAGTCGAAGTTGACTTGCTGGAGCTGTGACAAAATTTGCTAATTTGAAAAGAGATGTCAAGGTTATTTTTGGTAATAACAAAGCTAAAGGAATTTATACAGATACGTGTTAAACATTTATTTAGATTCTGAGTGTTTTCAGGTGCATAACTATATGCATCGATCTTTTCTTTCGTAGATGAAGTGCGGTTGGTTCATCCTCTCGATTGAGGTATTTTCAAGAATCATGAAAGGTTTGAACGCAGATTGTAATCGTCAAGATACAAATGAGGTTTAAGATGAAATCAAGTGGCAAACTTGAAGAATTGTTTAGTTTCATATGTTATAATCAATATTTTAATTCATTTTAATTGTCCAATGTTGGTAGTTCACAGTTAACAGTCCACAGTTAGCAATTCAATAATTCATATATAGTTTAATATATAATATTCGAATTAATACGTATCATGACCCGTGTACATGTCTCAGACTCTGTGATGCCCCGTACAAAACCATCGTGTACGGATCACCAACAACAGGATCATTACAAGGTCAAACACTATATGGTATTTGAAAATCGATTTGCATTCATAGAAGATAACGTTTTACAAAAGATAAATAGGAAACATTAACATGAGTACATGATACTAAGGTCATTACAAAGCTATCGTTTTGAAAATAACATAAGTTGCGAATGCAAAGTAAAGTTTCATGCTTGAGACATCTCTAAGTAATGCAGCGGAAGTCTAACACAGTAGGTCTGTAACAGCAAGTCTAACACCAAGACTAGAACAGCAAGTTTAACAGCAAGACTAGAACAGCAAGTTTAACAGCAGAAGCAACATCGTCTAAGCACCTGAGAAATACATGCTTAAAAAGTCAACACGAATGTTGGTGAGCTATAGTTTGTTTGTATCAGTAATGTAACGTAGGCCACGAGATTTCAGTGCTGCAAACCGCGTATCAAAACAGTATGTTCAAATCAGTATGAATAAGTATATGTATAACCGCGGGCACCCGGTAACTAGACTTAACGTTTATAACCCCCTGAAAGTGCACTTGGCAAGTGCGTATGACTTACGAAGTATTAAACACCCGTTAAATGCTAGCGCGACTAGCCCGAGTGGGGATGTCAAACCCTATGGATCCATATCTAAGATTCGCGTTCATCGGTTCAAAAACCAATGACTAAACAGTACCGTGCTAAGGGGAATGTTTATGCCGTTGTATAACCCACACACATATAAAGTTTAAGTACTCGTGCCTAGTATGTAAAACGTAAAAAGTGCATGTATTCTCAGTCCCAAAATAATTAAAGTAAAAAGGGATGCTATAACTCACAGTGATAAAAGCGTTAAAGTCGGTAATGAAAGTACGCAAGTAGTAAGTCGGTCCGAAAGGTCGTCAACCAAAATCAAAGGTTACTAGGTCAGTAGGTTGTCTTAATAAGTTCTAATAGTGCATAAAATAAGTTTAAGTGTCATCATCATCATCATTCATCATCATAAAAGCTAAGTGAGTTTGACAAGAATAGAGATCGAAACAATAGGCTGACTTCGGTCAGCTGCTACGACATCTACGTAAATCGAAAAGACGCATGGTCAGTGGCTATGGATCCGTATATGAGTTCCCTAACAGTAGACCAATTTTCAGGACCTAACTCGTCTTCGTTTAACCGTGGCGACGGTTTAAGTGCAAGTAGGTCAGAAATTTCAGCACAACATTAATAGGGTGTAGTGACTCTCGGAGGGCCATAAATCCTAAACCGTAACTCGGATTAAGACGAGGCCTAAACGGAAAATCATATACTCGAACCAAAATAACTGAAAATAAACTTTACAGTAGCCCAGGTGGTCTGATCAGATACGAAAATCAGTGGACAAATGCTCCGGTGGGGTTCTTGGTGCTCGATGCTCATCACTGTTCTCATCCTTGATGCTTGTAGCTTCAAGTGTACAACTCGTTGATGGTTTAGCATCACTTTGACCAAGATTCAACATCAATACACAATATGTTAAGACCAAGTAAGAATACAACTCATTCATGAGTCTTAGATTGATGATGAACCAAGGTTACATCATATCCTTAGTCTTAACACTAATACAAGTCACAATAACAACTAAAGTTACAAACTTTACATCAATTTAACAAGTATGAACACAATCTAAGTCAAAAGAGGTGATGGAACCCTAAGCTAGAGAGCTTGGATCTATTTCACACAAGTTACAAGGTTACAAAGCTAGAAAGCTTGAACCTTTAAGTGTTCTTGAAGATCTTGAAGCATAAGGCTTGGATCTTTAAGATATATGAAGATAACAAACATAAGTTTGAATCTTTTTCACAAAACAACATGATCAAAGCAAAAAGAACTTAGATCTAACAAAAATATATGAAGATTCAAGCTAGAAAGCTTGCATCTTGATTGTTCTTGAAGATCTTGAAGCATAAAGATTGGATCTTGAAGATGCATGAAGATTACAAACAAAAGTTTGAATCTTTATCATAAAATAGAAAGCTTAAAGTATAAAAGAAGTAGATCTACAAAAGTTATGAAGATTCAAGCTAAAAGCTTGAATCTTCCATGTTCTTGAAAGATTCATGCTTGAATCAACAAGATATAAGTAAGATCAAAGCTAAAAGGAACTTTGATCTCCATAAAATGATGATGATGATCATGAATTTGAAAAGGAAAAGAAGAAGGAAAAGAAGACTTACAAGTAATGCTAGAAAGGAAAGTAAGAGAGAAAGAACAAGTGTGTGAAAAAAACCAAAATGATCAAGTGTGGAAATGAGAGGCTAAATGCTAGTATTTATAAGCAAAGAGTGATCACATGGATTGATGACATGGCAAGATCTAGGGTGGTGGTGGTGGATGGTTTATGGAGGGGGAGGGGAAGGACAAAAAGTTTACTTTTTGGCTAATGGTGTCTAAAGTGTGTCATTTTGCTAGAATCTTATGTAACAAAGTTAATTATCCTTATCCATAATGCTAGCATGACTCACTATTTATTTATTTATTTATTTATTTATTTATTATTATGGGACACTAGTAAATATATTTGGGCTAATTAATTGGGTCACTAGCTAGAGTAGGGTGGGCTTGAGCCCAACAAGGTAAAAAGTCCAAAAAGGCTAACTATTGGGCTTTAGCAATTAAATAAATAAAATTAAGCATCCAAAGGCCCAAGTAATTATTATTATAAAATAATAATTAATATTTCACTGTCCAAAAGTTCCGGTTCCGACAAAAGTCAAACGTACGCGCAGTCCGCGTTTTAATCGTAACGGCAAGTAACGCTAACGGTTATAAAGCATCCAATGGACAAGTTAAGCATTCTAATCATACCAAGGCATGTTTTAAAGTATATATGAATATAAAACATGTGTGCCAAGGTTCTAGAGTAATAAAGTAACGCAGTACGCACAAATACGCAGTTTCGCAAAAATACAAGGCACAAAAGCAAGTCGAAAAAGCCGGGTCGTTACATTACCCACCTGTTAATGGAAATTTCGTCCCGAAATTTGAGGAGTGACCAAAAATGGTACAGTATTTAAATAAGAAGTAGCGTATCAAAGTTCCGTGAGACTCGTGGGCTCAGAAGTGAGTTATTTGCCTCGAAGGGTACTTGGGCGTATAAAAGTAAGGATAGGTATATGCCATTAATTAAGTCTCTTGTCCTAAGAGATCAATAAATTGATTTTGTCTCTGGTTAACATGAGTATGTCATTCGAATATATGTATCCAAAGAGGGAAAGATGATGTTTTTAGCCTTACAGGCATCTTCAGTAAGCTGGATGCGTAAAATGCATCATGAATGTTACTAAACTAATCTAAAACATTGAGCGCTTATGTCGCAATACAAGGCTGACAGGTAGAACGGAAAACATGGTGATCACAACCATGTGATTTGATGTCTGGATAGTGTTAGCCACGGATTTTACTGACCCCTTGATTTCGGAAGGAGACCATAGGCATAATGAACTCGATATTTAAGAACATTTCATTTGACTAAATGAATTGAAATGTTAGCTGGAAGTGACTAATCGGACTTATATACAATGCAAGCCATAATTATTTATAGTGTCTCCAGGGCGGTCTGAACGAACAATGAAGGATATCACTCAGTTTACCATACTGCAGGTGAACTTATTCTTAGATGAAATGAAAACACAGTTCCATAACGTAACTTTATCCTTTCAGTTACATGTTGAAATTAGGGTTAACATTAACTAGAACAACATATAGTTGCAACCAACGAAGGAAGGAATGTATAGAGTAACCATATCCGTGTTACAGACGTTTTAAGCAGTCCCTTCCAAGAGGATAACAAGATTCATAGATTCTTAAAGTATTTTATACTATATTTCCGAAAGAAATCGCACGAAGGGTGTAATCTTGTAACGAGATTGAACTTTTCGAGCGGGTTGTTCTGAATTTATCCTTATACTTAAGGGGATGCGCAGATGAGAAGATACGGGAACTCTTGGTCATAAAGAATGGTTTTCTCTTAGTGAAAAGAATCTCAAAAAAATGATTCTTGTACCTCAACATACTGATTGATAGAGATGATGTTTACGAGGGTGTTGCGATTAGTCATGAAACATTGAGAGTAGAAACCCGCCTAATGCCTTTCCTACGATAGGGTGACCACTGGGTGGGTCCCAGAGAACTGATTTATCAGCCCGCGTTTTTACCAAGTCTAACCTTAAGAGGAACATTTTACGAGCACAAAGACTTACTAATAAATTTATAAATCTTCCATCCAAAGTGGCTCAAGAGTTTTTAATAAAGATCTTAATAGTAAGCTTTTATCCCTAACGGGGGGCGAGAAGAAGTGTGATCCATACATGGTGTAGTTTAATACGAAAACCTTTAATAAAATCAACCGAGGAAGTTTTGAAAAGCCTTTAAAAGTTTGATGCGACAACATAAATGGAACTTATAAATCTTCCATCCAAAGTGGCTCAAGAGTTTTTAATAAAGATCTTAATAGTAAGCTTTTATCCCTAACGGGGGGCGAGAAGAAGTGTGATCCATACATGGTGTAGTTTAATACGAAAACCTTTAATAAAATCAACCGAGGAAGTTTTGAAAAGCCTTTAAAAGTTTGATGCGACAACATAAATGGAACGAAGTTCTTGGTAAATTTAGAAGTATGTACAACGTGTATCATTTGCTCAAAACCATTTGACTTCAACTTAATAAAGGAGCGATTTTTAAATAATTTGGAGGTATAACTTGGAATGTATTAACCAAAATAAGTAAGGGTAAATTTATACATATATGCTTTTATAAATCGCATAAGTGATAGAAAAGTTTTTAGTACTTTCATTTGTCCATAAATCTCGTGAGGACCGCATAAATAAACAACGTGTAAAAATCAACGTGTGAAAATTTTTGATAAACATAGTTTTTCGCATTTCAAAGGTTACGAGTTGAAAAAGATTGAGTGGAAAATCTTTGAATCATCGGTTGACATGTTACTAGGTAACGAAAACTAATGAATTAAATATAGTTTTGATAACATAAGTCTTTGGGCAAAAATGTACACGTGTGAAGCCGTTAAAAAGTGAGGTACGAAGGGTAAAGCGTGAGGATGAGAAGTTAATCGTTTCTTGACTTTGCAGAAAGTCAAATAGGTTATGACTAATATTAAAGTCGGAATACTGACGGTGTTAATATCGCTAGATGGGAATCTCTTGAAATAAGTCAGGACTTCGAGTTATGTAAGAAAGAGCATCGTTCCAACAGGCGTGGCAAATAAGATCCTTGGGGTAACGCAATAGCTTTGAATGGTTTAAGTGTTAGTGGATGCCCTAAGGCTCTGCATGGCATGGTAGTAAGTGCCTTCATCACTTACACACACATAAATCACTCAATTTCGACAGTTGTAAAGTCTTCATGATGACTTGGATACGAATAAGCAACGAAAAATTTTGTATAATAAGCAACGAAAGTTTTTATAGAAATCGTTTTAGGTGACAATGTAAGAAAAGAAACGAAGTTCTTTGTAATCTAGGGTTATGTACAACTTGTACCATTCAAGGTAAAATATCTTTTGAACAAAAGATTTGATTTGTAAAAGTAAAATTTCATATGTATCTGTCAAAATAAGTAATTATTTACTTTATTGTATATAACGTATATGATTTCAAAAATCCGCACGAACGGCAAATAAAATAAATTTACTTTCATAAAACTTTGAGAGGATCGCACAGTAAAATAGTGTAAGTAAAAATTTTTAGCAAACTAAATTTTCATATTTCGGAGGTTACAAGTTGGAAAAAGATCGAGTAAAAGATTTTTTTGAAAATTTCGGGTGACATTTGAGCAAAAATGTTACGAGGTAATGAAAACTGTTGGATCTAAATGTGGTTGATGACTATTAGTAGTGCATAAGTCCTTCGACCAAAAATGTTTAAGTGTAAAGTTGTTGCTTATAAGTGAGATACGAAAGGGAGAGTATGAGGATGGGAATTAACTACCCATTGATTTTGGAAATCTCGAACTGATATGACTAATATCGAGGTAAGAAGGATGTTGGTGTGATTACCATCGAATAAGAATTCTTTCGGGATAAGTTAGGATTCAGAGTCGCGTAAGAATGAGCATCGAATAAGATTCTTGGGTAGTCCTTAAGATAGAATTTGAATTGCCGAAGTGACAGAGTACAATTTCCTTTATGTATCGTTGTCCATAGTATCGGTTTCTTTCGTAGTTAGAAAGTGAGCAGATTTGGTGAGACGATCACCAATAACCCAGGTAGTGTCATAACTGCCTATTGTTTTCGGCAGCTTCGGGATGAAATCCATTGTCATCCCTTCCCATTTCCATTGTAGGATCTCGGGTTGTTAAAGTAACCCAGATGGCTTTTGGCTCACTATCCTCTCGAAGTACGCGAATAATCTTGTCACTATCAATATCTTTCGCTTTCATCCTTGAAAGCCAGTCCGTTTCAACTATTTCATCAAAGCTTCCCAACTCGATGAGTATTAGGTTAATCCTAAAGTCCATTCCAAATTTTATATCAAGCTTCCTGACTTGATGAGTATTAGGTTAATCTTAAAGTCCATTCCAACTAAATCTTATTATACTACCGCGAAAAATTCTATCAACCTTCTCAAATAACATCTGATTGTGCGTAGATGACTAATCCTTTAAAACTTCCAACTACTACTTTAAAACTTTCCAAGTTTTGTTGACATGAGGTCATTTCCAATGACCCACCTGTTAATTTTAAGGTACTACCTTAAATTATTCCTCTATCTCTGCCAGATTACCATTAACTTGTCTTAGAGAATACTTAACCCTCATGGTTGTTAATGGCTTACTAGTCATAACACTAAGGTTCTTAGATGTAAGGTTTCTATCACTCTAGTATTAAACAACTTCTAGACAATAAACGTTGTGAAGAAATGTACCCTAACTAAAATCAGGATCCATGAGAGTCTCCATAACTGAGGTAATGATTGCTCTACCGCAAGTAAGTCCAAATTTTTTCCTGTTTAAGAACTTTTTCCTTAAGTATTCAGGGTGTCTATATCTATAACAAATTTTTGGGTTACAGTATCTAGGCTACGTGGTTATTCTTTCCCTACCTCTAACGGACCATAATGCGTATACTCAAGCGGTTCCTACCAAAATTTCCTTTGAATCACTTCATATTCCTCATGTAGTAACGTTGGGACTTCTGTATGATTTACTTCAATATAATCACGCTGGCCTGGCGTCATTATATTGTACTAAATCGCACGTTCATTCCAATATCGCTCCATATGGTTAATGTAACGTGATCACTTCAATTTCTACTCAGTTTCATATAACGTTGCTTTATCTATGCAATCTCAAAACATAATCTACATAGTTAATCTCACGGTTCCTCGGTGTGGGTGCGTATGTCCCGCAGATCATGAATCAATGCCTAAATGTCTCGAAATTTCTTCAAAATGTTCGGGTTCAGGTAGTGTCGTTAGGTTCCTTTCTAGAAATTCTATTGGGGTCTCGTGTCGAGTTGTACGTATAGCAAGTGGTAATACGATATGTCTTGAGGCGACTCCCAAGTCTTTGGGTATGGCTGAGCATCAGTAAAAGGCACTCTGACCTTGTGAAAGGAGATGTCCTCCTGACTTCTCCACTGCCTAAGAGTGTTAGGGACCTAAGTCCGGAAGTGTCGTTAGATCGTCGAGTAGTGGTGAAGAATGAAAGAGATAAGTGACGGTCATGAAATCGTACGGGATACGGGTCAACTTGCGGGAACTGAACAACCTTATGTTGTTCATACGTTGTACGTGGCTAACTAGGGTGAGCTCGAGGTGCGGTTACTCCGACAAATCCTCCTAGATTGCGTGAAGTAATGTTCCAATTTCTGGAATGGTGGAACGGTAGTAACAGGTGGATTACATTACTAGTACTTAGAGTTAGAAGAGTGGGGAAAAGGGTTCAGAAAACATCTGAATTAGGAAAGATAAGTTCTTCAAGTCGGTATAGCGAAAAGCAGACGGGCAGCAAGCACGTAATCAGGCATAGTAACTACAGCAGCCTAGATCGTCTACAGCAGTGCATAGCATGGCAATGAAAACAGTACTAAACAGAAGTAACAAGCGAAAGCAGATAGTAGCATGCAGCAGCGTAAAATAAGCATACAGTAAGTTCACATGGCAGTAAAGGTAAGTAGTAGCATGCAGTAAGATTATACAGCAGTAGAAATAAGCAGTGGCATGCAGTAGTAGTAAGCAGTAACATGCAGTAATATAACATAGTAGCATGCAGTGGTCCGCAGAAACAAGTAAACTAGCAAGTTATAGATTAGTCCTATTAGTAAATCCTACTTGGTCCGGTCTAGACTCACTAATGCAACCTAATTCCCTACAATCAATGCTCTGATACCAAATGTGACGCCCCGTACAAAACCATCGTGTACGGATCACCAACAACAGGATCATTACAAGGTCAAACACTATATGCTATTTGAAAATCGATTTGCATTCATAGAAGATAACGTTTTACAAAAGATAAATAGGAAACATTAACATGAGTACATGATACTAAGGTCATTACAAAGCTATCGTTTTCAAAATAACATAAGTTGCGAATGCAAAGTAAAGTTCCATGCTTGAGACATCTCTAAGTAATGCAGTGGAAGTCTAACACAGCAGGTCTGTAACAGCAAGTCTAACACCAAGACTAGAACAGCAAGTTTAACAGCAAGACTAGAACAGCAAGTTTAATAGCGGAAGCAACATCGTCTAAGCACCTGAGAAATACATGCTTAAAAAGTCAACACGAATGTTGGTGAGCTATAGTTTGTTTGTATCAGTAATGTAATGTAGGCCACGAGATTTCAGTGCTGCAAACCGCGTATCAAAACAGTATGTTCAAATCAGTATGAATAAGTATATGTATAACCGTGGGCACCCGGTAACTAGACTTAACGTTTATAACCCCCTGAAAGTGCACTTGGCAAGTGCGTATGACTTACGAAGTATTAAACACCCGTTAAATGCTAGCGCGACTAGCCCGAGTGGGGATGTCAAACCCTATGGATCCATATCTAAGATTCGCGTTCACCGGTTCAAAAACCAATGACTAAACGTTACCGTGCTAAGGGGAATGTTTATGCCGTTGTATAACCCACACACATATAAAGTTTAAGTACTCGTGCCTAGTATGTAAAACGTAAAAAGCGCATGTATTCTCAGTCCCAAAATAATTAAAGTAAAAAGGGATGCTATAACTCACAGTGATAAAAGCGGTAAAGTCGGTAATGAAAGTACGAAAGTAGTAAGTCGGTCCGAAAGGTCGTCAACCTAAATCAAAGGTTACTAGGTCAGTAGGTTGTCTTAATAAGTTCTAATAGTGCATAAAATAAGTTTAAGTGTCATCATCATCATAAAAGCTAAGTGAGTTTGACAAGAATAGAGATCGAAACAATAGGCTGACTTCGGTCAGCTGCTACGACCTCTACGTAAATCGAAAAGACGCATGGTCAGTGGCTATGGATCCGTATATGAGTCCCCTAACAGCTGACCAATTTTCAGGACCTAACTCGTCTTCGTTTGACCGTGGCGACGGTTTAAGTGCGAGTAGGTCAGAAATTTCAGCACAACATTAATAGGGTGTAGTGACTCTCGGAGGGCTATAAATCCTAAACCGTAACTCGGATTAAGACGAGGCCTAAACGGAAAATCATCTACTCAAACCAAACTAACTGAAAATCAACTTTACAGTAGCCCAGGTGGTCTTATCAGATACAAAAATCAGTGGACAAATGCTCCGGTGGGGTTCTTGGTGCTCGATGCTCATCACGGTTCTCATCCTTGATGCTTGTAGCTTCAAGTGTACAACTCGTTGATGGTTTAGCATCACTTTGACCAAGATTCAACATCAATACACAATATGTTAAGACCAAGTAAGAATACAACTCATTCATGAGTCTTAGATGGATGATGAACCAAGGTTACATCATATCCTTAGTCTTAACACTAATACAAGTCACAATAACAACTAAAGTTACAAACTTTACATCAATTTAACAAGTATGAACACAATCTAAGTCAAAAGAGGTGATGGAACCCTAAGCTAGGAGCTTGGATCCATTTCACACAAGTTACAAGGTTACAAAGCTAGAAAGCTTGAACCTTTAAGTGTTCTTGAAGATCTTGAAGCATAAGGCTTGGATCTTTAAGATATATGAAGATAACAAACATAAATTTGAATCTTTTTCACCAAACAACATGATCAAAGCAAAAAGAACTTAGATCTAACAAAAAGATATGAAGATTCAAGCTAGAAAGCTTGCATCTTGATTTTTCTTGAAGATCTTGAAGCATAAAGATTGGATCTTGAAGATGCATGAAGATTACAAACAAAAGTTTGAATCTTTATCATAAAATAGAAAGCTTAAAGTATAAAAGAAGTAGATCTACAAAAGTTATGAAGATTCAAGCTAAAAGCTTGAATCTTCCATGTTCTTGAAAGATTCATGCTTGAATCAACAAGATATAAGTAAGATCAAAGCTAAAAGGAACTTTGATCTCCATAAAATGATGATGATGATCATGAATTTGAAAAGGAAAAGAAGAAGGAAAAGAAGACTTACAAGTAATGCTAGAAAGGAAAGTAAGAGAGAAAGAACAAGTGTGTGAAAAAAACCAAAATGATCAAGTGTGGAAATGAGAGGCTAAATGCTAGTATTTATAAGCAAAGAGTGATCACATGGATTGATGACATGGCAAGATCTAGGGTGGTGGTGGTGGATGGTTTATGGAGGGGGAGGGGAAGGACAAAAAGTTTACTTTTTGGCTAATGGTGTCTAAAGTGTGTCCTTTTGCTAGAATCTTATGTAACAAAGTTAATTATCCTTATCCATAATGCTAGCATGATTCACTAATTATTTATTTATTTATTATTATGGGACACTAGTAAATATATTTGGGCTAATTAATTGGGTCACTAGCTAGAGTAGGGTGGGCTTGAGCCCAACAAGGTAAAAAGTCCAAAAAGGCTAACTATTGGGCTTTAGCAATTAAATAAATAAAATTAAGCATCCAAAGGCCCAAGTAATTATTATTATAAAATAATAATTAATATTTCGCTGTCCAAAAGTTCCGGTTCCGACAAAAGTCAAACGTACGCGCAGTCCGCATTTTAATCGTAACGGCAAGTAACGCTAACGGTTATAAAGCATCCAATGGACAAGTTAAGCATTCTAATCATACCAAGGCACGTTTTAAAGTATATATGAATATAAAACACGTGTGCCAAGGTTCCAGAGTAATAAAGTAAGGCAGTACGCACAAATACGCAGTTTCGCAAAAATACAAGGCACAAAAGCAAGTCGAAAAAGCCGGGTCGTTACAGACTCGATCACAACTCAAATTATATATATTATTTGAGAATAAACCTCCACCCTGTATAGCTAACTCTATCATTACTGCATATAGAGTGTCTATGGTTATTCCAAATAATATATATAAATACGTCAATATGATATGTCAAAACCTTGTATACGTGTCCCGATATTTAAAGTGCGTAAAATAAATAACAGAAATTAAATGATGATAAATAAAATTGCGATAAATAAATTGAGATAAATAAAATGTAATCAGTTAGCTAGGAACAGTTAGCTAGGAACAGTTAGCGTGGATTCTTAACAAAATTTTCTCATAGTTAATTTGTTTGTTACTAACAAATTTTATTTTGTCCAATGTGTTCTTCATTATGCCACTTGTTAGATTCTGATAGGTCAAAATCCAAATATAAAATTGAATGAAAATGGTTATTCCGCGGTGAATGGATATGTATATCGGTGGATGTAAGTAGAATAGTAAATGACTGTTGAATCAGATTCGAAGAATGTACAATGTAAATTATTAATGTGAAATCTAAATATTCCTCGGATATTACGTACCCGTTAAAATATTTTCACCATTAACAGTTTGTACGAAAGAATTTTTAATTTACAATCTTTATGAAATTATATAAACATATATATTTTCTTCAGATGTAATTATAGAATTAATGAGTTACTATGATATTAAACTCATTTGATTTAGCGTTAGAATATGAATATATAATCTCTAAAACATTAAAGATTATATAATCACCATGTCGAACGAAGATAAATAATATAGAATGATTCGTAGAATGATATTATGCTCGAGGTACAGAATGAGATATTGGGGCATGTGATGTTGAAACTTGTGTTGTTGGTGGTACTGTTGATGCCGGTGATGTTGCTGAAGCTGGTACGTGTTGCACCATACTCTCCAATTTGATTACACGATCGCGAAGTTCGTTGACTTCTTGTATTACTCCGGGATAATTGTCGGTCAGAACGAGCAGATGAATAAGGTTTCAAATTGTGGATAGAATATAATCACGTCGAGCTACTCTAGAAATGAGGGTGAAGATGGTGTTTCGGATTGATTCACCGATAAGTGCTTCGGGTTATTCGTCAAGAGGTGAATTTGGTTGATGGAAAAGATCGCTTTCTTTGCGTCTCCATTGATTAAGTCGACTACGAACCCATCTCCAATTCATCCAAAATAAATGATGGCTAATTGGTTGACTCATTCCGGTTACACTGCTTTCGGAGCTCGAGTGGAAATCTATATCGGAATATCTGTCGGAATAACTATCGGAATAGCTATCGAAATCTGAGGGACTCGAACTGGTTGAGGGATTCATCTCGTACGATTAAATGAAGTATTTTTGATACGAATTAGATTATAGGATGTAGATTAGTACCCTGCAATACATAATTTACATATGCATATATAATACTAAAATCCCATAAGCTACGGAGGAATCTACGGAAACTGGCAGGTAAAGGTAACAATAACAGATACGCTAAGATATGAATTTATCTATACACTGTCTATGCAATAGAGGCAGTAAGACGTGTCTTAGACTTTAAGGATGATAAGAAAATAATTTTCGTCACGAAATGATAAGCAAAACTTTTGACATGCAGACACGGTCGAAGTCCAGACTCACTAATGCATCCTAATGACTTATCAGTTAGACACACTAATGCATACCTGGTTCGCTAAGACCACCGCTCTGATACCAACTGTAGAGACCCGTCCTAATCCATCCAGGCGAAGTCCATATTGATTATAAACGATTCACAACAGTTGATTACATCGCGAGGTACTTAACCTCTATATGATATATTTTACAAACATTGCATTCGTTTTTGAAAAGACAATCTTTCATTACATCGAAATTTGATGGTATCCATACCATTTTATAATATATCTAACTATAATTGACTTAATAATAATCTTGATGAACTCAACGACTCGAATGCAACGTCTTTTGAAATATGTCATGAATGACTCCAAGTAATATCTTTAAAATGAGTAATTTCACAGCGGAAGACTTCTTTCATACCTGAGAATAAACATGCTTTAAAGTGTCAACCAAAAGGTTGGTGAGTTCATTAGTTTAACATAAATAATCATTTCCATCATTTTAATAGACCACAAGATTTTCATTTTCAGTTCTCATAAATATACGTCCCATGCATAGAGACAAAAATATCATTCATATGGATTGAACACCTGGTAACCGGCATTAACAAGATGCATATAAGAATATCCCCTATCATTCCGGGAAATCTTTCGGACATGATAAAAACAACATCGAAGTACTAAAGCATCTGGTACTTTGGATGGGGTTCGTCAGGCCCATAGATCTATCTTTAGGATTCGCGTCAATTAGTAGATCGGTTTACTAATTCTTAGGTTACCAAGCAAAAAGAGGCATATTCGGCTTCGATCATTCAACCATATAATGTAGTTTCGATTACTTGTGTCTATTTCGTAAAACATTTATAAAAAATGCGCATGTATTCTCAGCCCAAAAATATATAAAGGGTAAAAAGGCAAATGAAATGCACAATACTGTATTTTGTAGTAAAAATACATATGACGATACTGAACAATGCAGAGTTGGCCTCGAATTCACGAACCTATATCATTTGTATATTCATTAATACATATAATCGTAATCGAATGAGTATATATATATATATAACTTATTAGTTATACCATTTTTATCTTAATAAAATATATTTTTAAGTTGTATATACATTCAAATGATTATTATTTCTATAGTTATATTAATATTTTAATATATATGTATATCTGTCTAATGTCATATTAAAGATACCTAAATTGTTATATATAAATATTTCTAAAATAATTTGTTAATGTAGTTAATATATACTTATAATTTTAATAATAATATTTTTTTAAACTTCTATTTTTACGTACATAATACTTTTAATAATAATAATGATATTAATATTATTAATAATCATAATACTTTTTATTTTAACGATAACTTTAAATAGATTATTAGTAGTGATAATAAGTTTTAATCATAATAGCACTGATAATGCTAATCTTAATAATAATAAAAAAATGATAATATTAAGATGGTACATATAACAATAATAATGATAATAATGATATTACAAATTTTAGTTATAATAATAATACTAATAGAAATTTGTATCATTTTCATACTAATAATAATATTAATATTAATAATCGTAATCATAGTAATTATAATGAGAATTCTCAAATTTTGATGATAATACTTTTAATGATATTGCTAAGGATACATTAATAATAATAACAATATAAATGATTATATATTAATTATAACAACAATCTTAATCATAATAGTAATAATAATACATATAACATTTATAGTTATAATTATAATAACTAGGTTAATAGTAATAATTAGAATAATGATCATAATAATATTGAATAATATTACTACTAAAAATAATAATAACAACAATAACAATAATAAATGATAATAAGGATAATAATAATAAGTATTAATAATAATAATCAAAATAATTAAATTGCTACCTTTAAGAAAAGAGCTTAAAAAAAGTCCCTACCCGGGTTCGAACCCGAGACCTCTCGATAACCCGAACACCCACAAACCACTATACCAATCCAGTTTATCTGATTTAGTTCCACCTTATATAAATATATACCCCGTATTTTATCTGTGTATTTTCATCATCTTCTTCTCACTCAGTCTCGATCAATCAGTTTTTAATCAAACATAACAACGGCTCACTTATTAATTTATGGGCTTTCAGTTGAAGTAAAAACGTTTTGAGTGATTGAGAATCGATTAACAGAAATAAAATAACAAAATATATAATGCTCTAACAGTTTCAGATAAATACGAAGAACATGAATTGTGATTTTGAAATTAACAGCGTTTGAGATCTAACATACAACATGAAAAAGTTTTCATTTCATCCCTAGAAACTTTCTCCATCATCAATTTATCTTAAAACATAATAACGAATTCGAATTTAATCATGAACACAAAGGTTGACTTTTTGAAAAAAAACTTTGACTCAAAAATTTGGATTCGTTAGATGAAATTGGACCTTGAACCTTTGCAGTTAGATTAAATGGAAGTTTTCTAACTACACTGCATTAATGGATTTTAAAATTAAACTCGAATTAAGATTTTTCAAAATTTAAAGCACGAACAGGGTAGTTACTAAGTTCTTCAATTTTTTTTTTTTTAAAATGATAAATTACAACTGTAAATGGGGATGTAATTGATAATTGAGAAGGTGAGGTCAATATTGAAAGCTAGCTTTATTTGGTTCTTTGTGTTGAATTAAACTCGCATGGTAATCACTTTAAGGGACAGAAACAAAGATTTACATAGTGTGATGGATGTGTGTAACAAAATCGTATGATCTCCATGTTTATATAGTTTATATAATTAATATAAATAATTAATAATTATATTAATAATAATAATTATATTATTATTAATAATACTAAATAATAATAATAATAATAATAAAAGAATATACAAATTATAATATTATTAATGATATAAATAATAAATTGTATTACTATAATAATAATGATAATTATTTATAATTATAATAATAATAATTCTTTATAATAAAGGTATTGATATTATCAAATATTAATACTAAAATTAATTATAATAACTACAATTATAATTTTACTACTGGTTATAGTAATATTAACAACGATAACAATAATGTTAATAATAATAATAATAATATAACAAATCAAATGTATCAAATTTTATATTTATGCATTACATAATAATATAAATAATACTGATTTTAGTATTAATGATAATAATATAACAACTATACTTAAACTTGTAATTACATTTATTAATTATATAATATTTATTAATTATATCATTTATTATATGAATACATCTATTGAATATTTAATATTTATATATTTTATAAATGTTACCATATAATAATTACTATTAAAATTTTATAATATCATATATATATTTATATATATTCATTATAATAGTATCTTTATTATTCTAATTATTATTTTACATTTTTAATTTCAATTGATTAAGTGTACTTTATTAATTTAATATTATCTATACACTTATATTTATTTTTAATTATATATTTATTTACACACAATTGTTCGTGAATCGTCGAGAATGGTCAAAGGTTAACTGAAATCATATAACCAGTTTCAAAATTTGTAACTCAGTATTACAGACTTTGCTTATCTTGTCGAAATCATATAAAGGTTAAGTTTAAATTTGGTCGGAAATTTCCGGGTCGTCACAAAGTAAAAGTCGAATGATAATAGAGACAAGTGGGTTTCTATAAGGTATTGAAGAAGAAAGAAACAAAAGTGGTGATATGGTTTGGTTATTGAAAATTGAAGCAAAAATTGTGACAAGTTGAGGGTTATTTTTGGGTGTCGTCCGAACAGAACATAAGTACACAACAGTAGCAAAAGTTGGGGTTGCAGGTTGGTGTTGGTTGCGAAAAAAAAAACAAAATGGTTGATGGTGGTTGTGATGAGTTCAAGAATAAAAATGGTGTGTGTTTACAAGGATAGTTCCAAGGTGATGAACCATGGTAGTTCTTGTCAATTTTTAAATAGAGAGGGTGGAGATGTGATTTCACGAAGAAAGAACAAGAACAGCTTGGGTTTGGTTTGTTGGGTGACGGTTTGATGAAGATGATGTTGGTGATGTTCATAAGGTGATGATGATGACATTAACCTACTGTCTCCTATCACCAATATCACCTTCGAGTTTGACAATAAGTTACTCGTGATTTTTATGAAACTTATAGAGAGGGAATTTAGAAGGTAGTGAATAAATTGATATATCATGTGGAAGAAATTGATATAAATATAGTAGTAAACAATAACGTTCATTAGTGATTAGTTGATAGGGTTTGTTGGGTTGTGGGCTCATTCAGGAAAATAAGAAGCAAACTTCCAACAAGACAACATGCAAGTGGTGATTTAAAGATGCATGAACAAGTGGGTGTTATTGTAAGAGTGGTTGTATCTGCATATAAATGTATGATATATATATAATCTAATGCTAAGGCAAGTTGATCTAATGCTAAGGCAAGTTGAAAAAAACAAATCTAATAAATAAACATCACACTACAGTATAGTAGCCATATAATTGGCAGTATCCAAGTCGACATCCAATTTACGCGGACTGGATATCGTCTTCCATTGTTAATCAGTGGCGGATAAAAGTCTTCGGAAAAATCCCATATTTTTAAATTAACTATATTTATTTATTTTGGTCATTATGGTATAAAATTCGATCATTATCTATTAAATAAAAATTACATTAATTATTCACTCCCAATCTCAAGTAAAATATAAAAAGTTTTAAAATTTAACAAATAGTTCCTAAGTATATATTTAATAAGCTTATAAGTTATAAAACTCATTTTCGGATCATCGTTTATCTTAAAATCACATAAGCTCCTTTTTAACTCGTGTAATATCGTTCAAATGATAACTGGGTGTTACCGTCATTTACTAAATAACTTTGAAATCACATATATATATATATATATATATATATATATATATATATATATATATATATATATATATATATATATATATATATATATATATATATATATATATATATATATATATATATTTAATATACTTTATTTATATAGATTTGTTTTAAATAATAATTATCATAATATCATACTTTTATTTTATTTTACATATTTAATTTTAATAACAACAACATATAATATTTCAATTTATATTTTCAATTATTATTTATATATATATGTATGTATATATACACACATATCTATTTACAATTAATTGTTCGTGAATTATCGGAACTGGTCGAAGGTCAAATGATTTTATAAACTAGTTCAAAAATTTTGAAATTCAATTTAATAGACTTTGCTTATCATGAAGAAATCATATCAAGATTAAGTTTAAATTTGATCGAAAATTTCTGGATCGTCACATGGTAAGGGTATGGAAATGGTTAAGTGGTTACGAGGTGACTCATGGATAAATGGAATAATATTTTATATTTTCTAACATTTGAAATCTTGTGGTCTAAAGTTTATACGTTGTTTTAAAACCTATAATTCACTCAACATTTTTTTTGACAGTTTACTCGCATGTTTTCACAGGTACTTGATTATTTGGGCTTCCGCTGTGTTAGAGAGTCTGCATGCATTTCGGCACATTTTGTTAAACATTAAACTTTGTATTCTCTTTTTGGTTTGTTAAACTGTGGGTGTTTGGTTGACAATGTTTTGGTCAACTTTGAATATTTTAATAAGTTGAGTTTGTTTAAACTACTTATTTTGGTAAATTTCCTTTATAGGAAATTATTTTAAATAAAGAATGCAATGTGGTTTAATAAATTCATTTAGAGTTTCCATCAAGCTGTGGGACCAAGTGACGGAGCCGTTAAGGGTACTTGACGGGTCTTCACAGTCTTACCTTCCTAGAGTATGCATAGTGGATTTGTAAGGTAGCAGCCTTAGGGAAAAAAGAAAGAGTACAAGCTTTTAAATTTTATGGGTACAATTGTCAAATAAATGGTGAAAGTTGTTTTTGAGAAATCACGTTTGCACAACAGTTGGTCCTACCTACTAGAGGGTTTCACGTTTTGAAGATCAAAAAACGTAAATAATCACTTTTTAGATTTGATTAGCCAAACACTAAAAATAAATTAATCACAACTTGTAAACGCAATAATTAAAAAATTCACTTCTAATCGCTAGCTCAAACATCCCCAAGTCCGTCTAAATCTATATGGATATGCATCAACAATTATATTTCTTAATCTTAATAATATATATTTATCGAGTTTTTTAAAGCCATAAAAAACACGGATTACATTTTTATTTATTTTTGTTTTAAAATTTAAAAAGATAATTTTGCGTGTTAATATTGCCTAATTATAGGAATCGTTTTAATATTGCGTAATTATAGGAATTATTGTGGGAATAATTTCTTAATCTTAATAATATATATCTATATTGAGTTTTTTGAATCCGTAAAAAACGCGAATTCGTTTTTTAATTATTTGTTTTAAAAATTTTAAAAAATATTATTTTGCGTTTTAATTATTTTAATAACTAATATAAAAAAATCTTCGTAATCTAATTTCCAAGGAATGAGCACATATGGTAAGTATTTAATATATCGTTCAATATATACACCTCCTAATTAAATTAAATTTAATTGTTATTAAATCTAATTCGGCTCAATGTTTTCCTTCTTGACCCAACATACACCACTTTTTATTAAGTCCGTCTAAATCTATATGGATATGCATTAACAATTATATTTCTAAATAATATATATCTATTGAGTTTTTTAAATCCATAAAAAACATGGATTAATTTTTTAATTATTTATGTTTTAAAATTTAAAAAGATAATGTTGCGTTTTAATATTGCCTAATTATAGGAATCGTTTTAATAGTGCCTAATTATACGAATTATTGTGGGAATTTGTTAAAACATCCCTTTTATATTATTTTATTTTTTAAAAGATTAAAATGTATATCAACAGAAAATCACGTTTGAGATTTTTATTTTGACTAAAAATTTCACTATAAATATTATCACAAATCTTCATAATTTTTACACATTTTTTACACATACCTCTAAAATACAAATTAAAGATTAAGATTGTGAATAAACATATTCTTAAGATGGTATTTATTTAGCATGAGGGAGTCCACGGATTTTAAAAGCAACACTATAAACAACTGCAAAGATACATGATAAAAAAATTAGTGAATTAAGATGGTATTTATTTAGCATTAAACGGGGATTGAAAATACTTGTTGCATGATTATTTTTGGATTTTTCAATTATACTATATACTTTCATCATAAATAATCGCAATATGATTTGACGTTTGTTTTCGGTTGTCAAATTCTTATTCTTTAACAAACATACAATTATAGGACATTGTGGATTGTAAGTGATAGTTAGGAACAATCTTGGATTTCCAAAATGTGTTGCTATTAACATTGATTCAAAACAGTTGTGTACCTGCAAAATTAAATACAACAAATAGGCGAGATTATTGTACATTAATAATTATTAAAACTAATTAAAGTAGATTCGATAAGCAAAAATTACAAACTTTTACAATCTGTTACGTATACATGCATATAAAACATTCATACAAAAAATATATATTGTAATCACAAAAGAAACAGTTGAACAAATTGTAGTACGATCTTTTAAGGATTGTAGTTTTATAAACAAATTGTAATGGTTACAAATTGTAATGATTAATTGAATACAGCAATAACATACCTTGTTCTGTGGAAACAAAAAGTGGTTCTGTGGAAACAAAAAGAAAAAAAAAAATTGAGAGAACAAAGAGAGAAAAGGAATTGTAAACATATATGGTGGAGATCAAATCGTCATCATATATATATATATATATATATATATATATATATATATATATATATATATATATATATATATATATATATATATCATTATCCGTATTTTTTTTTAAAATTATGTATGTTTTTATGGTATTGGCGTGTTTTAAAATATGTAATTAATTTAGTCGGATTTTTAATATAATATATAATAAGATTAATATGTAAATTTTTATTGACATCATCATTTGTGAAATTAGGAGAGAAAATAGCTTAATGATAACATTATCATTATAGTATTTTATATAACTATAACTATATATATAGATATAGATATATAGATAGATAGATTGTGAAACTTACACCGAAGTGAGAGATAATTTAAATTTTGATATTTAGTTTAATTTAATAAAATTTGATACCTTTAACTTTCGATTCTTTATGTAATGTAATATTTTTAGTTACCAGTCGAAATTAGATGTCAATGATAGAATTTATGTACATATACAATTGGTTTGATAAAGCTGTTTGACTATCCATATCAGTTGAAATGTACACTTTGCCTACCCACTTTTTACACACCTTAAAAACATATTACGTAGGAAACATCCAGCGGGTCGAGGGTCTCAAGACCGACAATTGAATTGAAATCATCAAATTAAAGTCAGGTTCTATTAACCCCTGAATTTCGTTATTGTATTGTAACTAGTAGAGTGGACCGCGCTTCGCGGCGGTGTGCAATTTTTTTTTTAATTTTGTGATATAGTTGCGTTTTTATTGTCTTCCGAAACATCTACATACCATAGAGTGAAAATGATTATACACGATGAACAATAATGGTGGCGGTAAAGACTAAAGACCATAATAAGAACTAAAAAAGACTCATACATGCTGATTTCCTAGTTCTATATAATTTTAGCAAAATCAGATGGTAACAACAATACTAACAATTTAGTATACAGATATATTACAAATAATAATAGGAAGAATGTTATTCATGTGGTTAACTAAATATAGTCACAACTAAGGGTGTAAACGAAATACATGTTCATCAACTTACTAAAAAAATGCATTTTCAAATTAACAACACATATGGTTGTTGCACCTAATAAGTGTTCCATTTACAACACCACACAGCAAAAAAATTAGTTACCTTATAATGGCAACATGTCCACAATCAAAGTACAAATTCGATTAAAGCGTGTGATCAGCAAACTAAACTAACGATTAGGGATTCGGTATCGGTTCCGGTCCTTGATTTTAAGCTAATTCGGTAGCGGTACCATTCAGTGTCGGTCCAATTCGGTATCGGTACCATTTGGTATCCGTACCCAAAAAAAATTGAAAAAACGTATTTAAACCGTATTTAATACCGAAAATACTAAAAATCGAAAAAATGCAAATTCGGGACAAACGGGTATAATATCGAAAAATGCCGGTACCGAACCCGGTACCGATATTGAAAAAACGGTACGGTATCGGTATTCGATATTGGGTAAATTCGGGATCGGTATTTTTCGGTTTCGGTACGGTTCGGTACCGGTTCCGTACCGAAACCATCCCTACAGTTTATCAACAAAACTAACAATTAAACAAACCTTCAATACACACATTAAGCCTTATACATGTTACATAAAGTCTTCATAGTGGATATTATTTCATAGTCTTTTACAAACTAACCTTATTACAACCCAAGTACAACCTTATGACTATTATGTGGGCTGTAGCCGAATTTCTAAACAAAGAAATAGAAGTTTATTAACTTAGCAAATGCAATGAGCAAAGTTTAATACACATTACACAACTCAAATATGGACTAAAAAATATGTAGATAATGTGATACGTACCTAGGTTTAAATGTAGTAGAAATAGCAGTAGCTTCAAAGTAATTAAACCATCGGCAGCTCATTTTTCATACTATTATGAACTGCAGCAGCTCTCTAATACAATCAACAAACAAATGATTAACAAATCTGTTTAACTATAATAAAATGCAAATAAATCAAATATAAACACAACTGAAAAAACAGCTTACATCGAACAGCAGCCTTTTATTAATCATAACAGAAATTAAAGGTTTCACGTTTTGGTTCCTTAACTGTTGTCTAATTCCCTCGAAAGCTCCAAAAGTTGGCGGGTTGATCGTTCACGATGTGGCTCAAACACATTCTCTTGATTAGTTACTGAATACTAATTGTATAAAACCTTCTCTGTTTAAGCCACTATAAGTTCAACTCATTTAAGGTGGCAATTTGAACCCATTAATGGTGTATATGTACATAAGAACATCTATAACTAAATCATAAGTTCAACCTCCAAACCATATGCTTAAAATCATAACTGTTTCCAATTTCTTTTTAGTGTCGCCTGAACATCACATATTTGTGGAAAATGTGTTCTACTATAACATGATAGGATTAAAACTTTTTTACCTTGTAAGAAAAAACAGCACAAAGTGATAATCTAAATTCATTCTCACCAACCAAAACTGCAACACCCGTAATTCATGTATTTATTTTTAGCTTTAATAGCATACCCAAATACCCATTCATTTCTACCATCCTACTAAAGCATCTTATATATATATATATATATATATATATATATATATATATATATATATATATATATATATATATATATATATATATTAAAGCTTTTAGTTAAATGGTAACGATGTAAATAAATCCGGGTCACAAATGACCATTTACCGAGAATGGAAACTCCATAATAGATTTTAAACGCATAACAATGCTGGTTCGATGCATATAAATGTCTAAGCTTGCTAAAATTCCAACAAACATGATCCATTATGTGATAGAGATTAGTCAAACCAAATTATAAAAGGTAAAAAACTAATCAATCACTAATTAAAAAAGTTTAATATGACACATAAAAATAATAGCAGTACCTTCTCATTCAAGTTTTCCCTAATTCCAACAATCCATCACGAAGTATAAGGAATCGGCTTTTTGGATTAATGGATGCTATAAAAACTCTATCAATTTCAACATACACAAATTCATTTTCTATAGGAGACCTATTAATCCCAGCTGCGAGATAATGAGCAACATTTTTTCAAACTCGATATCGATCAACATAAACAATAAACATGCCTTAAAGAGAAACGGACCATGGAGATGAGATTTATGTTATTTGCTTCGAGTAGTGACTTGATATGTAGATGGCTACAAAAAACATGCCTTACTTGCTAACTATCTAGAAGTAGTTCTGTATACGATCTAAAGAAACTCATAAATTAAAAAGAAAACTTATGATCCTAATCTACTAAAAATCATAGATTGGGTGTACAATAGGACTTGAAAGCACTTTCACTTTCACCATCCAAGGCACTTAAAGAATCCCCAGTAAATGATTTTGGGTCCTAAAATGGCATTAAGACTAATATATCTAAATGTCTAATGAAACATTAAAATAAACAATTGAAACAGGTCCAACTATGTTACTCTAATGGAACTTCACTAAAAACAATAAGATCATACAGAAATTTCAAAAGGGTACGTATTGACACTCGAAGTCTGTGAACGGTTTTGGAGTTTTTATGTTGTGGATTTTATCTTGCTTTTGATCGAATTCAAATGAAATTGGAATCACCTGTGGCATATTAAAAGTAGAAGATGAAGAGCGTAATTGATTTGGTGGCGGTGGCGACGGGGTTTGGTTGCGGTGGAGACGCAGGTGGTGGGGGGCGGAGTCGCCAAAAAAATCACCGCAAGAATGTTATTGTTGATGATGATGTCGACGGATGATGATGGTGATCATGAGGAGGCGGTAATGGCGTATCTTGATTGAGAAGGGAAGGGTGTAGAGTCTTCTTCTGAATAAAAAAAAAAAAAAACGTTACTGTTATACTGTTTACGGAAAAAACGTTACTGTTATACTGTTTACGGCAAGTAGTATATAGTATAATATAATAAAGAATCAAAAAACGACAATGCATTAATCGTTGTAAATGTACTATATGCAGCGGCTTTGTCATTGAGTTGACTCTTTGGAAATAACATTCGAGAAATTTCGACGTGAACATATACGAGACACTCGAGAAAACCCTTGCGAGTATGTTTTTTATGTGTTTAAATGAAGTGCTAAAAAAAGTGTTCGCTAAAATGCCTTGGCATTTATTTTTTTTTTATTTTTAAAATTTTTTTTTTTTTGTGCTTGTCAATTTTGATTCCTTTGGTTTTCAATTTTTGCTACTTCATGTAAGTTATTCAGCTTAAATGAAATTACAAAGAATGTGAGAGAAATGATGATCTAGCAGTGGCGGATCTAGGATTGGTAGTCACTGGTGTCACCCGTTAAAATCCCTAAAAAGTTTCTACTAGATGTCTTATTTCAATGGTGTCACCTAAAAAAAATGTACACTATCCAGTGGTGTCACTAGTTAAAAACCTCAAAAATTTTCTACTAAATCGCGTATTTCAGTGGTGTCCCGTGCCACCACTGGAAACTATATCGGTATGCCCCTGTGATCTAGGAAGACACAAATTACATTTGAGGTCACCTTCATAGTACCTCAATTGTAAGGATCACTTAATTTCATATCATTAAGAATCCTTACAAGTATCACTTTATTATCTTATTACTAAAGACTACTTCATAGTACCTCAACGAAGTTAAGAAGTGTTCGGGACAACCCAACCATTACGAACCAAGTGTTTGACCCATTACCAAATAAGTAGCAAATACACGATTAGATACATGCCATCTGTTAGAATAGGAAAATATAGTACTCAAATTATTTCAAGTTGACCGTTATACATATAAAGTGTAGCAAGTTTAATCATGCTGAACTAAAATAAATGGATTACTAGAATTATGATGTCTTATCTTTTGGTAAAGGACTACATTGAACGGGACTCCTGAATATCTTATCTTTTTTGCTTATGCTTCATATAAGTCCAGTAAATCTTGCGTCACCTTATTGAGATATAGAGGTGTATCCTCAAAAATCTGTTTAGTCTTTTGAAAGGTGTAATTGTAAATGGAAAGGCTTTTGAAAACGTAACAATTCCAGAACTACAACAAAGATGTGGAATTCGTAACATCCCAAAAATTTTAAGTATTTAATATTGCATTTTGACATTATATCCAATTGACGAGAATTACTTAATAGATTAAAAAGAATATAATTATTTAACGAATTTTAAGTTATTAGAATTTGAGACACCTCGATCTACATGATAATATTTTGTATTGTTCTATTAATGTTTTAATATTGCTTAAGTAAATAAATGTGTAAAGAAAATTTAAATTTAAGCTAAGTAATTGAGAAAGGACTACCCTTGCAAAGTTAATTTAACACCATGATTAGTTAGGGGAGGGACCACCTAAACTATGAAGAGATGGGGAGGGACCCAAGTTGCCAAAAGGTGAAAGATTAATTAAATTAAAGGTGGAACATAGTTTTGTTTTCAATTACAATAGTTTAGAAAAAAAACCATGTGTGTGTGAGTGTTGTATGTCGATCAAGCAAGAAGAAGAAAGGAAAATTGGAGTAATCAATCTTAATGCAATCAAGAAATTAAGTAATTAAGAGTCTTAATAGCATAGTAAAAGCAAGAATGCATTCACCTTTATCACCATTTAGCTCAAACTAGTGTTCGAACTCTCGCTTCGCGCCGGAGTTCGGTTTTCAATGTGTTATATTGCGTTTAGTTTGTAAAATTATTTTGTGGCTAACGATGATATCATTGAAGCGCAACTCGAGTCGAACTAAAAGGTATAATCCGTGAAAGATTTAAATGTTATTTTAAATTAACAATATATGTACATCTCCGCGTTTCACTATGAAATTGTCGACTTTTAAAAATTTAACGCAAAATCGACGTGTATGAAAACTACCTCAAATATTTAGCGTTTTTTTAAAAAGCGTCCGATTTGCGTATAGTTAGTGACAGTGTGCTCCTAAAATTGTTTCGAGTTTAACAATAGTTTCAGAAAAATTTAACTCGGTGCGAGCGAGAAGATATGGCCGTTGAATATTTGGGTGTAGTTTTTTTAAATTTTATTTATGAAAATGAGTATTTGACACTTTACCCCCTGTTTGGGGGGTCGATTTTAATATTTGAACAAACTGTGGGGGCTTTTTTTAAAAAAAAGGTGGAAAAGGGGGGAAAAAGGTGAAAGAACGAAAGCACCCCTGGTGACTATTAATCGTTGTTGTCTATTAAGTAGTATATAAAGTATGTAGTCGATTTATAATGAATGAAAAGTTTAATGGTTAAAGTATAAAATGTTAAAAGTTTGTGATAAGTTTGTAAAAACCGTAATAAAATGTTAAAAGTTTGTGCTAAGTTTGTAACAAACAAAAACTTAACTATTATATATTTTTTTGGGGGTTAAAATGTAAGTAAGTAAAAGAGTGAGGAGTGGTTTGTGAAACTTTTCAGGTTACTATTTATTTGAGCTATGCCTTTTAAATATGAGGTATAATTCAAGTTAGGGTTCTAAAGAAGAAAATGAGGTATGGTTTGATTACTTGAAATTTGTTAAGATTTATGCTTAATATGTGTCTACTATGTAGTATTATGTACACATTATGTTTATAACTAGTCAATTTCGGATTTAAATGATAGTGTGTAAATCAGAGATAATTTTTAGAAGAAATGAAAGTGGGTCTTGATTTTTAGATGGGATTATGTTTTGTTGATGCATAGAAACGAAATTTTAATGATTATAAAAATGTATGATTATGTATGAAATTGGTTAAATAAACAAGATGGTTAATAAGTTGGTGATTTTGGGGATGAAATGGAATAAGTAATTTTATGCACATCAAGTGCTTGATAAAATCTTAAATGAAGAAAAATGTTAATTTGTCTAGCTAATTGTCAAAAAGGCTTATGATCTTGATAAGAGCTAATTTAATGAAAGAAAGTGTTAATGAAAGAAGATTTAATTTAAAAGAAAGATTGTAAGAGTTGTTAGGTGAACATGTTAAATTATGAATTTAAGTAAGACTTATGATTTCGAATGAATTGAAAATGATTAAGGAAATGGTAATTAATTAAAAGAATGCAAAGTTATGTTTTTGACTAAAATATGTTATGTTATCTTTTTGACTAAAATATGTTATGTAAAGAATTTGTTGTTGTATCATGAGATGGGAATGACTAATGTTATATTGAAGAATTGATTTGTAAGCTCAAAGAAAATAGAAAGTGTATAAATTTGTAAAAGCTATGTTCTTGAAAGCAAGATATTGATTTAGCTAAAACAACTATAAGTATGAAGATGTGAGTTAAGAAATGGTTAAAAACCTAAATGAATAATAAAGAAAAGAAATGTAGTAAGGATAAGATTACGAAAGTAGGAAGTTAACTAGTAAGTTAACCTAATAATGATTGAAATAATAATATATTATGAATGTGAATTATTAGAATTAGCATTGTGTTTAGGTGCTAATTGAGTTAAGGAAAGCTAGAAGGAACTCATGTTGTCAAGAAAGCTAAGGTGACTACATGGGTGGGTAAATGAGTCACACGTTGTTGACTTGCATTCAAGCAAGTGATAACGTGTGATTTTGGAAGGGGATTTAAATCCCACATTATGGAAGTTGACTAGCAATAAGCCTTATGCGGTTGTCACAAATGATTAGGCTGCGGATCCGTTAGCGCGCAGTTTTGAAGGTTGTCTTATATATATATATATATATATATATATATATATATATATATATATATATATATATATATATATATATATATATATATATATATATATATATATATATTATTGTAGTTTCAGACTATTATCTTTTACACATGTATGTACTCACTAAGCTTTATGCTTACCCAGTGTAGTTTTATTAGTTTGGATAGGTTCGGAAGACTAGTGGAGGTAATTGTAATGCATGCTGATAGCTCAGATTAGCTTGAAGACGCTTAGGGTAAGTGGATATTTCATTTTCCCATCCTCTCGAAGATAATTATCACTTGAACGTAAACGCCATCATTTGAAGTTAAAGTGTATGTTTTATCGTGTCCCTTGAATAAAGAATTTAAATTGTAAGGAGTTTACTTATGTTATCAAATTATTAAGGGCATCGTCACGGTCAAACGTTTATGTACACGATTTTTGGAAGTCAAGGCTCAGTTAGAAATTGGAATATGTTTTCGTGTAATGAATGATCGTAATGTAAATTTGGAAGTTTGATTAATAATCGGTTCTAGTTAAATTAAAGGAAATATTAGCTTGATAAGATAAGTCGTAGGTTTTGAAGACAATCTATTCTTTTAATTGGGTCAATTGTTGTCATTTCAGATGTGGCAGCTCGTTAAGTGTCGAATTAAGGTCAAACGGGTCAGGTGTCCTAATGGGTCAAAACATAATTTTAAAAGTGCATACCTGTTTCAGCCTAACTGCGCGCCACACAAGTCTGTGTGCGCCGCGCATTATAACGTGATTCAAAGTCAGTGAGCAGGTTCAAGCATTTTTGGTCAGCTTGTGTTGTACAGCGCACCGCGCAAGTTTGTGTGCGTTGCGTATTATTGTTTAATTTTTTTTTTTCGAGTCAAGGGCGTTTCACAATTGCACCTACTAAAAGGTAACATTTTTTTTAATAAGGTGCATTACTGCTGCTCTTCCATTCTGAATACAGCTAGGTGCAAATTATATGATTATGCTAGGATCATAAGAATAATGTATGATGTTTAAACTATATGCTCTTGGCTCATAATATTAATCAGAATTCTACACTACTACACAAATAAGAATGCAAACCCCTTTTCGAAACCTATTTTATAGATTTGAAAACAAAAGAATCGAGACCAGTTTCAAAAATAACCGGAAACTGGAGACCGGTTTTTACAAAAAAAACTGGTTCCAGAAGTCAATTTTCCAAACCGGTTTTTGAAACAAAAACCGGTTTCGGTTTGCAATTTTTTTTTTTTTTTTTTTTTTTTGCAGAAATCGATTTCGATCTGTTTGTAACGGCTACTTGAAAGCTACTGTATCTTCACCATCTTCAACCCTACTTTTAGTGCTTCTCATTCCCAATCAACACACATATTTACTCCCCAATCAATTTCAAACACCATCATCATTAAATTTCTAACTCCCCATTCAATTTACACATACATTTACTTCATTCTCAATCAACTTACACATTCATTTATTTTACTCAATTAAATAATTTTAATAACAATAAATTCCATTTCAAGAGATTTATTAAGGTATATTTCATTTCTCTTTTATTATATATATTTTTTATATTCATTGTATTTTAATGTTATTTATTTATTTAAGTAGTATGTATTTTGAATGTGTTAGTAGGTTAAAAAATTAATTTTTTAATTTGAATGTAGTTATTTGAAGATTATTTATCATCATGTTTGAAGTTTAAAGTTCTAGCTCGTTGACTCGTCTCGTTGACTCGTCTCCTTGAATCTTAAACAAACATAAAGTATATATTTCTTTAAAACATAAGTCTTTCATTTATGATTTTTTGTTAACATTAAGTTCATATTGTAACGACCCTACTTTTTTCGTTATTTTTTACCGTTTATTATTTAACGCCCGTTAATCGTTATTCGTGTCACGTCATTTCTATGACCTATATTATTATTTTAGTAATAATATATTAATTATTATGTATTAAATGAATATTTGTATTCATATTATAAATCGTACGTTCATACGAATCGTGGATTTCTATCGGGCGAATCTTTTCGGTTTTCAAACCAACGGTCGAGTTTTTGGGATTTTTAAGTCCTAATTATTTTAAATATGATATTTTAATGTCATATATTTATATATAGTGTTTATATATATTTTTCGTCGCGTATTTGTTATCTCTCAGAATTTTCAATCGCGTAGTCGTGTTTTCGCGTTTCGGATTTCGTTTGGGCATTCGGGCCACAAGGAAATCATCAAATAACAAATTGGGCTAAGTGGGGCCCACCTCACTCACCCCATTCGGTTGAATACATGGGAGGGGAGTATACTCCCATTTGTTTTTCATTTTTGAAAATTACATCTCATTTTATTTTTACACTTCTAAACCTAGCTCCACATTTTGCTCTCTCCCTTTTTCTCCTTACCTTGGCCGTCGCCTACCACACCTAAAATGTCCCGTTCTTATTGATTAAAAACGTTCCATATTAATTGATTTCGTTGCGAGGTTTTGACCTCTATATGAGACGTTTTTCAAAGACTGCATTCATTTTTAAACAAACCATAACCTTTATTTCATCAATAAAGGTTTAAAAAGCTTTACGTAGATTATCAAATAATGATAATCTAAAATATCCTGTTTACACACGACCATTACATAATGGTTTACAATACAAATATGTTACAACAAAATAAGTTTCTTGAATGCAGTTTTTACACAATATCATACAAGCATGGACTCCAAATCTTGTCCTTATTTAAGTATGCGACAGCGGAAGCTCTTAATAATCACCTGAGAATAAACATGCTTAAAACGTCAACAAAAATGTTGGTGAGTTATAGGTTTAACCTATATATATCAAATCGTAACAATAGACCACAAGATTTCATATTTCAATACACATCCCATACATAGAGATAAAAATCATTCATATGGTGAACACCTGGTAACCGACATTAACAAGATGCATATATATGAGAATATCCCCATCATTCCGGGACACCCTTCGGATATGATATAAATTTCGAAGTACTAAAGCATCCGGTACTTTGGATGGAGTTTGTTAGGCCCAATAGATCTATCTTTAGGATTCGCGTCAATTAGGGTGTCTGTTCCCTAATTCTTAGATTACCAGACTTAATAAAAAGGGGCATATTCGATTTCGATAATTCAACCATAGAATGTAGTTTCACGTACTTGTGTCTATTTTGTAAATCATTTATAAAACCTGCATGTATTCTCATCCCAAAAATATTAGATTTTAAAAGTGGGACTATAACTCACTTTCACAGATTTTTACTTCGTCGGGAAGTAAGACTTGGCCACTAGTTGATTCACGAACCTATAACAATATATACATATATATCAAAGTATGTTCAAAATATATTTACAACACTTTTAATATATTTTGATGTTTTAAGTTTATTAAGTCAGCTGTCCTCATTAGTAACCTATAACTAGTTGTCCACAGTTAGATATACAGAAATAAATCGATAAATATTATCTTGAATCAATCCACGACCCAGTGTATACGTATCTCAGTATTGATCACAACTCAAACTATACATATTTTGGAATCAACCTCAACCCTGTATAGCTAACTCCAACATTCACATATAGAGTGTCTATGGTTGTTCCGAAATATATATAGATGTGTCGACATGATAGGTCGAAACATTGTATACGTGTCTATGGTATCTCAAGATTACATAATATACAATACAAGTTGATTAAGTTATGGTTGGAATATATTTGTTACCAATTTTCACGTAGCTAAAATGAGAAAAATTATCCAATCTTGTTTTACCCATAACTTCTTCATTTTAAATCCGTTTTGAGTGAATCAAATTGCTATGGTTTCATATTGAACTCTATTTTATGAATCTAAACAGAAAAAGTATAGGTTTATAGTCGGAAAAATAAGTTACAAGTCGTTTTTGTAAAGGTAGTCATTTCAGTCGAAAGAACGACGTCTAGATGACCATTTTAGAAAACATACTTCCACTTTGAGTTTAACCATAATTTTTGGATATAGTTTCATGTTCATAATAAAAATTATTTTCTCAGAATAACAACTTTTAAATCAAAGTTTATCATAGTTTTTAATTAACTAACCCAAAACAGCCCGCGGTGTTACTACGACGGCGTAAATCCGGTTTTACGGTGTTTTTCGTGTTTCCAGGTTTTAAATCATTAAGTTAGCATATCATATAGATATAGAACATGTGTTTAGTTTATTTTAAAAGTCAAGTTAGAAGGATTAACTTTTGTTTGCGAACAAGTTTAGAATTAACTAAACTATGTTCTAGTGATTACAAGTTTAAACCTTCGAATAAGATAGCTTTATATGTATGAATCGAATGATGTTATGAACATCATTACTACCTTAAGTTCCTTCGATAAACCTACTGGAAAATAGAAAAATGGATCTAGCTTCAATGGATCCTTGGATGGCTCGAAGTTCTTGAAGCAGAATCATGACACGAAAACAAGTTCAAGTAAGATCATCACTTAAAATAAGATTGTTATAGTTATAGAAATTGAACCAAAGTTTGAATATGATTATTACCTTGTATTAGAATGATAACCTACTGTAAGAAACAAAGATTTCTTGAGGTTGGATGATCACCTTACAAGATTGGAAGTGAGCTAGCAAACTTGAAAGTATTCTTGATTTTATGAAACTAGAACTTTTGGAATTTATGAAGAACACTTAGAACTTGAAGATAGAACTTGAGAGAGATCAATTAGATGAAGAAAATTGAAGAATGAAAGTGTTTGTAGGTGTTTTTGGTCGTTGGTGTATGGATTAGATATAAAGGATATGTTATTTTGTTTTCATGTAAATAAGTCATGAATGATTACTCATATTTTTGTAATTTTATGAGATATTTCATGCTAGTTGCCAAATGATGGTTCCCACATGTGTTAGGTGACTCACATGGGCTGCTAAGAGCTGATCATTGGAGTGTATATACCAATAGTACATACATCTAAAAGCTGTGTATTGTACGAGTACGAATACGGGTGCATACGAGTAGAATTGTTGATGAAACTGAACGAGGATGTAATTGTAAGCATTTTTGTTAAGTAGAAGTATTTTGATAAGTGTATTGAAGTCTTTCAAAAGTGTATAAATACATATTAAAACACTACATGTATATACATTTTAACTGAGTCGTTAAGTCATCGTTAGTCGTTACATGTAAGTGTTGTTTTGAAACTTTTAGGTTAACGATCTTGTTAAATGTTGTTAACCCAATGTTTATAATATCAAATGAGATTTTAAATTATTATATTATCATGATATTATCATGTATGAATATCTCTTAATATGATATATATACATTAAATGTCTTTACAACGATAATCATTACATATATGTCTCGTTTAAAAATCATTAAGTTAGTAGTCTTGTTTTTACATATGTAGTTCATTGTTAATATACTTAATGATATGTTTACTTATCATAGTATCATGTTAACTATATATATATCCATATATATATCATCATATAGTTTTTACAAGTTTTAACGTTCGTGAATCACCGGTCAACTTGGGTGGTCAATTGTCTATATGAAACATATTTCAATTAATCAAGTCTTAACAAGTTTGATTGCTTAACATGTTGGAAACATTTAATCATGTAAATATCAATCTCAATTAATATATATAAACATGGAAAAGTTCGGGTCACTACAGTACCTACCCGTTAAATAAATTTCGTCCCGAAATTTTAAGCTGTTGAAGGTGTTGATGAATCTTCTGGAAATAGATGCGGGTATTTCTTCTTCATCTGATATTCACGCTCCCAGGTGAACTCGGGTCCTCTACGAGCATTCCATCGAACCTTAACAATTGGTATCTTGTTTTGCTTAAGTCTTTTAACCTCACGATCCATTATTTCGACGGGTTCTTCGATGAATTGAAGTTTTTCGTTGATTTGGATTTCATCTAACGGAATAGTGAGATCTTCTTTAGCAAAACATTTCTTCAAATTCGAGACGTGGAAAGTTTTATGTACAGCCGCGAGTTGTTGAGGTAACTCAAGTCGGTAAGCTACTGGTCCGACACGATCAATAATCTTGAATGGTCCAATATACCTTGGATTTAATTTCCCTCGTTTACCAAATCGAACAACGCCTTTCCAAGGTGCAACTTTAAGCATGACCATCTCTCCAATTTCAAATTCTATATCTTTTCTTTTAATGTCAGCGTAGCTCTTTTGTCGACTTTGGGCAGTTTTCAACCGTTGTTGAATTTGGATGATCTTCTCGGTAGTTTCTTGTATAATCTCCGGACCCGTAATCTGTCTATCCCCCACCTCACTCCAACAAATCGGAGACCTGCACTTTCTACCATAAAGTGCTTCAAACGGCGCCATCTCAATGCTTGAATGGTAGCTGTTGTTGTAGGAAAATTCTGCTAACGGTAGATGTCGATCCCAACTGTTTCCGAAATCAATAACACATGCTCGTAGCATGTCTTCAAGCGTTTGTATCGTCCTTTCGCTCTGCCCATCAGTTTGTGGATGATAGGCAGTACTCATGTCTAGACGAGTTCCTAATGCTTGCTGTAATGTCTGCCAGAATCTTGAAATAAATCTGCCATCCCTATCAGAGATAATAGAGATTGGTATTCCATGTCTGGAGATGACTTCCTTCAAATACAGTCGTGCTAACTTCTCCATCTTGTCATCTTCTCTTATTGGTAGGAAGTGTGCGGATTTGGTGAGACGATCAACTATTACCCAAATAGTATCAAAACCACTTGCAGTCCTTGGCAATTTAGTGATGAAATCCATGGTAATGTTTTCCCATTTCCATTCCGGGATTTTGGGTTGTTGAAGTAGACCTGATGGTTTCTGATGCTCAGCTTTGACCTTAGAACACGTCAAACATTCTCCTACGTATTTAGCAACATCGGCTTTCATACCCGGCCACCAAAAATGTTTCTTGAGATCCTTGTACATCTTCCCCGTTCCAGGATGTATTGAGTATCTGGTTTTATGAGCTTCTCTAAGTACCATTTCTCTCATATCTCCAAATTTTGGTACCCAAATCCTTTCAGCCCTATACCGGGTTCCGTCTTCCCGAATATTAAGATGCTTCTCCGATCCTTTGGGTATTTCATCCTTTAAATTTCCCTCTTTTAAAACTCCTTGTTGCGCCTCCTTTATTTGAGTAGTAAGGTTATTATGAATCATTATATTCATAGATTTTACTCGAATGGGTTCTCTGTCCTTCCTGCTCAAGGCATCGGCTACCACATTTGCCTTCCCCGGGTGGTAACGAATCTCAAAGTCGTAATCATTCAATAATTCAATCCACCTACGCTGCCTCATATTCAGTTGTTTCTGATTAAATATGTGTTGAAGACTTTTGTGGTCGGTATATATAATACTTTTGACCCCATATAAGTAGTGCCTCCAAGTCTTTAATGCAAAAACAACCGCGCCTAATTCCAAATCATGCGTCGTATAATTTTGTTCGTGAATCTTCAATTGTCTAGACGCATAAGCAATCACCTTCGTTCGTTGCATTAATACACAACCGAGACCTTGCTTTGATGCATCACAATAAATCACAAAATCATCATTCCCTTCAGGCAATGACAATATAGGTGCCGTAGTTAGCTTTTTCTTCAATAACTGAAACGCTTTCTCTTGTTCATCATTCCATTCAAATTTCTTCCCTTTATGCGTTAATGCAGTCAAGGGTTTTGCTATTCTGGAAAAGTCTTGGATGAACCTTCTGTAGTAACCAGCTAGTCCTAAAAACTGGCGTATGTGTTTCGGAGTTTTCGGGGTTTCCCACTTTTCAACAGTTTCTATCTTTGCCGGATCCACCTTAATACCTTCTTTGTTCACTATGTGACCGAGGAATTGAACTTCTTCCAACCAAAATGCACACTTTGAAAACTTAGCGTACAATTCTTCCTTTCTCAATACTTCTAACACCTTTCTCAAATGTTCACCGTGTTCTTGGTCATTCTTTGAGTAAATAAGTATGTCATCAATGAAAACAATGACAAACTTGTCAAGGTATGGTCCACACACTCGGTTCATAAGGTCCATGAACACAGCTGGTGCATTAGTTAAACCAAACGGCATGACCATAAACTCGTAATGACCATAACGTGTTCTGAAAGCAGTCTTTGGAATATCATCTTCTTTCACCCGCATTTGATGATACCCGGAATGTAAGTCAATCTTTGAATAAACAGACGAGCCTTGTAGTTGATCAAATAAGTCGTCGATTCTCGGTAGTGGGTAGCGGTTCTTGATGGCAAGTTTGTTCAACTCTCGATAGTCGATACACAACCTGAATGTACCATCTTTCTTCTTGACAAACAAAACAGGAGCTCCCCACGGTGATGTGCTTGGTCGAATGAAACCACGCTCTAAAAGTTCTTGTAATTGGCTTTGCAGTTCTTTCATCTCGCTGGGTGCGAGTCTGTAAGGAGCACGAGCTATTGGTGCAGCTCCTGGTACAAGATCTATTTGAAATTCAAAGGATCGATGTGGGGGTAATCCCGGTAATTCTTTCGGAAATACATCGGGAAATTCTTTTGCAATGGGAACATCATTGATGCTCTTTTCTTCAGTTTGTACTTTCTCGACGTGTGCTAGAACAGCATAGCAACCTTTTCTTATTAGTTTTTGTGCCTTCAAATTACTAATAAGATGTAGCTTCGTGTTGCCCTTTTCTCCGTACACCATTAAGGGTTTTCCTTTTTCTCGTATAATGCGAATTGCATTTTTGTAACAAACGATCTCTGCTTTCACTTCTTTCAACCAGTCCATACCGATTATCACATCAAAACTCCCTAACTCTACTGGTATTAAATCAATCTTAAATGTTTCGCTAACCAGTTTAATTTCTCGATTCCGACATATATTATCTGCTGAAATTAATTTACCATTTGCTAATTCGAGTAAAAATTTACTATCCAAAGGCGTCAATGGGCAACTTAATTTAGCACAAAAATCTCTACTCATATAGCTTCTATCCGCACCCGAATCAAATAAAACGTAAGCAGATTTATTATCAATAAGAAACGTACCCGTAACAAGCTCCGGGTCTTCCTGTGCCTCTGCCGCATTAATATTGAAAACTCTTCCGCGGCCTTGTCCATTCGTGTTCTCCTGGTTCGGGCAATTTCTAATAATGTGGCCCGGTTTTCCACATTTATAACAAACTACATTGGCATAGCTTGCTCCGACACTACTTGTTCCGCCATTACTCGTTCCGACACCATTTGTTCCTTTCGTTCTATTAACCCCTGGTCCGTAGACCTCACACTTCGCCGCGCTATGACCATTTCTTTTACACTTGTTGCAAAATTTGGTGCAGAACCCCGAGTGATACTTTTCACACCTTTGGCATAGCTGCTTCTGATTGTTGTTGTTGTTGCGGTTATTGTTGTTGTTGGGATGATTGTTGTAGTTGCTGTTGTTGTTGTTGTTGTTGTTGTTGTTGTTGTTGTTGTTGGGCCGTTTGTTGTAGTTGCGATTGATGTTGCGATTGTTGGGATAATTGTTGCGATTGCTGTTGTTGTTGTATTGGTGATTCTTATCACCATTTTCCTCCCACTTTCTTTTGACTTGCTTCACATTGGCCTCTTCAGCAGTCTGTTCTTTAATTCTTTCTTCAATCTGGTTCACTAGTTTGTGAGCCATTCTACATGCCTGTTGTATGGAGGCGGGCTCGTGTGAACTTATATCTTCTTGGATTCTTTCCGGTAATCCTTTCACAAACGCGTCGATCTTCTCTTCCTCATCTTCGAATGCTCCCGGACACAATAGGCACAATTCTGTGAATCGTCTTTCATACGTGGTAATATCAAATCCTTGGGTTCGTAACCCTCTAAGTTCTGTCTTGAGCTTATTGACCTCGGTTCTGGGACGGTACTTCTCGTTCATCAAGTGCTTGAATGCTGACCACGGTAGTGCGTACGCATCGTCTTGTCCCACTTGCTCTAGATAGGTATTCCACCATGTTAACGCAGAACCTGTGAAGGTATGCGTAGCGTACTTCACTTTGTCCTCTTCAGTACACTTACTTATGGCAAACACCGATTCGACCTTTTCGGTCCACCGTTTCAATCCGATCGGTCCTTCGGTTCCATCAAATTCCAAAGGTTTGCAGGCAGTGAATTCTTTGTAGGTGCATCCTACACGATTTCCTGTACTGCTAGATCCAAGGTTATTGTTGGTATGTAGCGCAGCCTGTACTGCGGCTATGTTTGAAGCTAGAAAAGTACGGAATTCCTCTTCATTCATATTCACTGTGTGTCGAGTAGTCGGTGCCATTTCCTTCAAAATAGTCAAATGGAACAAGTTAATCATACAGAATATTAAGAGTAGTTAATAGTATTTCGTAGCATAATATGAACTCATTTATAAAAGCTTTTTCTTCATATTAGCGTTTTATAAGTTTAAATTCGGGTAGTACCTACCCGTTAAGTTCATACTTAGTAGCTAATATACAATTCAACTACTACAATTCTATATGAAAAACTGATTATAATAATATTTCGCGTTCAAACTTTTATACAATATTTTACAAACTTACAATACCGCTTATTTTACATAAAGCATGAAATATAGCACACAATAACTTTGATACAAAATAGTTGTGAAGATAATTCTAGCTGGTACACAAGTCGTTCAGCAAAGGCAATAAAGACACGTAATTCATACGTCCAGAAACAAGTCATGCATTCTGGTTTTACTAGGACTACTTCCCATCCTTAGTCTTGTGCAACATAACCGTTATGGCCATTGATAAGACAGCGTGTTGTAACGTCGTCAAAGGGACGAGGGTTACGTAATGTCCAACAGTCCCGTAACAATCTAAAAACCTCATTTCTTACCCCAATTACCGACTCCGTCACTTGTGGGAACGTTTTGTTTAATAGCTGTAGCCCGATGTTCTTTTTCTCAATTTGGTGAGAAGCGAACATTACTAACCCATAAGCATAGCATGCTTCTTTATGTTGCATGTTAGCCGCTTTTTCTAAATCATGAAGTCCTATATTCGGATACATTGAGTCAAAATAATTTCTTAACCCGTTGCGTAAAATAGCATTTGAGTTCCCCGCAATATATGCATCAAAGTAAACACATCGTAACTTATGGGTTTCCCAATGTGATATCCCCCATCTTTCAAACGAAAGTCTCTTATAAACCAAGACATTCTTGGAACGTTCTTCGAATGTCTTACAAACTGATCTCGCCTTAAATAGTTGTGCCGAGGAATTCTGACCGACTCTAGACAAAATTTCATCAATCATGTCTCCGGGTAGGTCTCTTAAAATATTGGGTTGTCTATCCATTTTGTGTTTTTATACTGTAAAATAGACAAGAGTTAGATTCATAAAAAAAAAATACTTATTAATACAAGCAATTTTTACATATATCATAAAGCATAAGCACACTATATTACATATATTACACCACATGAATACAACTATCTTATTTCGACTCGCTTGTTTCTTCTTCTTCGGTTTTGGTTCGTTTTGCCAAGTTTCTAGGGATATATGATTTTCCCCTAATACGAGCCGTCGTTATCCACATTGGTTTAGAAAAACCTGGTGGTTTAGAGGTTCCCGGGTCATTGTTACAACTTAAGGACTTCGGGGGTTGACGATACATATAAAGTTCATCGGGGTTGAAATTAGATTTCTCTATTTTTATGCCCTTTCCCTTATTATTTTCTTTTTCCTTTTTAAATTCAGTTGGGGTAATTTCTATAACATCATCGGAATTCTCGTCGGAATCCGATTCATCGGAGAATTGGTAATCCTCCCAATATTTTGCTTCCTTGGCGGAAACACCATTGACCATAATTAACCTTGGTCGGTTGGTTGAGGATTTTCTTTTACTTAACCGTTTTATTATTTCCCCCACCGGTTCCGATTCTTCTTCCGGTTCCGATTCTTCTTCCGGTTCCGACTCTTCTTCCGGTTCCTCTTCGGGAACTTGTGAATCAGTCCACGAATCATTCCAATTTACATTTGACTCTTCATTATTATTAGGTGAGTCAATGGGACTTGCTCTAGAGGTAGACATCTATCACATAATATCAAACGCGTTAAGAGATTAATATATCACATAATATTCACATGTTAAAAATATATAGTTTCCAACAAAATTTGTTAAGCAATCATTTTTCAAGTAAACACGGTCGAAGTCCAGACTCACTAATGCATCCTAACAAACTCGATAAGACACACTAATGCAACATTCTGGTTCTCTAAGACCAACGCTCGGATACCAACTGAAATGTCCCGTTCTTATTGATTAAAAACGTTCCATATTAATTGATTTCGTTGCGAGGTTTTGACCTCTATATGAGACGTTTTTCAAAGACTGCATTCATTTTTAAACAAACCATAACCTTTATTTCATCAATAAAGGTTTAAAAAGCTTTACGTAGATTATCAAATAATGATAATCTAAAATATCCTGTTTACACACGACCATTACATAATGGTTTACAATACAAATATGTTACAACAAAATAAGTTTCTTGAATGCAGTTTTTACACAATATCATACAAGCATGGACTCCAAATCTTGTCCTTATTTAAGTATGCGACAGCGGAAGCTCTTAATAATCACCTGAGAATAAACATGCTTAAAACGTCAACAAAAATGTTGGTGAGTTATAGGTTTAACCTATATATATCAAATCGTAACAATAGACCACAAGATTTCATATTTCAATACACATCCCATACATAGAGATAAAAATCATTCATATGGTGAACACCTGGTAACCGACATTAACAAGATGCATATATATGAGAATATCCCCATCATTCCGGGACACCCTTCGGATATGATATAAATTTCGAAGTACTAAAGCATCCGGTACTTTGGATGGAGTTTGTTAGGCCCAATAGATCTATCTTTAGGATTCGCGTCAATTAGGGTGTCTGTTCCCTAATTCTTAGATTACCAGACTTAATAAAAAGGGGCATATTCGATTTCGATAATTCAACCATAGAATGTAGTTTCACGTACTTGTGTCTATTTTGTAAATCATTTATAAAACCTGCATGTATTCTCATCCCAAAAATATTAGATTTTAAAAGTGGGACTATAACTCACTTTCACAGATTTTTACTTCGTCGGGAAGTAAGACTTGGCCACTGGTTGATTCACGAACCTATAACAATATATACATATATATCAAAGTATGTTCAAAATATATTTACAACACTTTTAATATATTTTGATGTTTTAAGTTTATTAAGTCAGCTGTCCTCGTTAGTAACCTATAACTAGTTGTCCACAGTTAGATATACAGAAATAAATCGATAAATATTATCTTGAATCAATCCACGACCCAGTGTATACGTATCTCAGTATTGATCACAACTCAAACTATACATATTTTGGAATCAACCTCAACCCTGTATAGCTAACTCCAACATTCACATATAGAGTGTCTATGGTTGTTCCGAAATATATATAGATGTGTCGACATGATAGGTCGAAACATTGTATACGTGTCTATGGTATCTCAAGATTACATAATATACAATACAAGTTGATTAAGTTATGGTTGGAATATATTTGTTACCAATTTTCACGTAGCTAAAATGAGAAAAATTATCCAATCTTGTTTTACCCATAACTTCTTCATTTTAAATCCGTTTTGAGTGAATCAAATTGCTATGGTTTCATATTGAACTCTATTTTATGAATCTAAACAGAAAAAGTATAGGTTTATAGTCAGAAAAATAAGTTACAAGTCGTTTTTGTGAAGGTAGTCATTTCAGTCGAAAGAACGACGTCTAGATGACCATTTTAGAAAACATACTTCCACTTTGAGTTTAACCATAATTTTTGGATATAGTTTCATGTTCATAATAAAAATTATTTTCTCAGAATAACAACTTTTAAATCAAAGTTTATCATAGTTTTTAATTAACTAACCCAAAACAGCCCGCGGTGTTACTACGACGGCGTAAATCCGGTTTTACGGTGTTTTTCGTGTTTCCAGGTTTAAATCATTAAGTTAGCATATCATATAGATATAGAACATGTGTTTAGTTTATTTTAAAAGTCAAGTTAGAAGGATTAACTTTTGTTTGCGAACAAGTTTAGAATTAACTAAACTATGTTCTAGTGATTACAAGTTTAAACCTTCGAATAAGATAGCTTTATATGTATGAATCGAATGATGTTATGAACATCATTACTACCTTAAGTTCCTTGGATAAACCTACTGGAAAATAGAAAAATGGATCTAGCTTCAATGGATCCTTGGATGGCTCGAAGTTCTTGAAGCAGAATCATGACACGAAAACAAGTTCAAGTAAGATCATCACTTAAAATAAGATTGTTATAGTTATAGAAATTGAACCAAAGTTTGAATATGATTATTACCTTGTATTAGAATGATAACCTACTGTAAGAAACAAAGATTTCTTGAGGTTGGATGATCACCTTACAAGATTAGAAGTGAGCTAGCAAACTTGAAAGTATTCTTGATTTTATGAAACTAGAACTTTTGTAATTTATGAAGAACACTTAGAACTTGAAGATAGAACTTGAGAGAGATCAATTAGATGAAGAAAATTGAAGAATGAAAGTGTTTGTAGGTGTTTTTGGTCGTTGGTGTATGGATTAGATATAAAGGATATGTTATTTTGTTTTCATGTAAATAAGTCATGAATGATTACTCATATTTTTGTAATTTTATGAGATATTTCATGCTAGTTGCCAAATGATGGTTCCCACATGTGTTAGGTGACTCACATGGGCTGCTAAGAGCTAATAATTGGAGTGTATATACCAATAGTACATACATCTAAAAGCTGTGTATTGTACGAGTACGAATACGGGTGCATACGAGTAGAATTGTTGATGAAACTGAACGAGGATGTAATTGTAAGCATTTTTGTTAAGTAGAAGTATTTTGATAAGTGTATTGAAGTCTTTCAAAAGTGTATAAATACATATTAAAACACTACATGTATATACATTTTAACTGAGTCGTTAAGTCATCGTTAGTCGTTACATGTAAGTGTTGTTTTGAAACTTTTAGGTTAACGATCTTGTTAAATGTTGTTAACCCAATGTTTATAATATCAAATGAGATTTTAAATTATTATATTATCATGATATTATCATGTATGAATATCTCTTAATATGATATATATACATTAAATGTCTTTACAACGATAATCGTTACATATATGTCTCGTTTAAAAATCATTAAGTTAGTAGTCTTGTTTTTACATATGTAGTTCATTGTTAATATACTTAATGATATGTTTACTTATCATAGTATCATGTTAACTATATATATATCCATATATATATCATCATATAGTTTTTACAAGTTTTAACGTTCGTGAATCACCGGTCAACTTGGGTGGTCAATTGTCTATATGAAACATATTTCAATTAATCAAGTCTTAACAAGTTTGATTGCTTAACATGTTGGAAACATTTAATCATGTAAATATCAATCTCAATTAATATATATAAACATGGAAAAGTTCGGGTCACTACAACACCCAACATCATCATCATCTTCATTCTATCAAGAGCTTGGATCATCAAATCAATTGCATAAATGCGTCCCTCTCGTTCTTCTCTACACGTTGATATCTCTTGATTCTCGATTAGGGCATAAACCCTAACCCTAGATTTTTAATTTTTCATGTATTTTACTAATTTTATATGTTATTATGACAGTGTGATGATTATATGTTATTGTATTGTTGATAGTATGCGTAGAAATGCTCGTTAATTCATGTTTTCGGTTTGATTGTTTTGGGACAGCGGTTTGTATGATCTTTTATGTAAATATAACTGATATAAAAGTGAAATTAAAGTGTCTAGATGAGTTCTTCTCATCAAGAAATTAATTTTAGACTCCGGATTCATGTTATTTCGATTCCCGGAGCTCTAGATATGATTAAAATGGTGTTTAATTGAAATAAAAATATGAAAACAAATTGGTACAGGTATGGTCCGAATTTATGATCACTTTTGGAGTCTTTAGGGTGTACTAGTGTGTTAGGATTAATGATGGGATGAACTTTCATGTTCGGGTCATCGAAATCCGAGCCACAGATCACCCGTAATGACTAAAACATGTTTTTGAACGGATTAAAGCTCCAAGTTGAATAATGGCTGTAGGTCACGACTTGGTGGCTGTTCTTGGGATGTTCTTGAGCACACTAATGTGTCGGGTGGGTTGGTTAGGTGAATATATATATAAGACTCGCCGAAAACTGATTCCCGGGGCTCAAGTTATGACCCGATGAACTTTTAATTAAAACTTATGGTTATTAATTATGACTTATGATATAAATAATGACTTTCATTATTAATAAATTACTTATGATATAAAAAGTAATTATTTTAATTTAAGACTTATGATATACATATTTATTATGTCATTTATTAATTAATTATGATTTAATTAAACATTTAATCAAACTTATGATTAATGAAACTGTTATTATTAATGAAAAATACTCATGGTAAGTATTAAACTTATATTATGAAATTATTATAATAAGATTTATAATAAAGATTAATTAATTATTTAATTATTATAAGGCTTAGTTATTATTTATTTATTATTTAATTATTAAACACTTATGATTTAATAATTATAATTAGAACTTATGATACTTATGATATGATTTAAAATCAATTATTAATTAATAATACTTATATTATGATTAATATTTAGTTAATTAATTAAATACTTATGTTATATTAATTATATCATTTAAACATATGTTAACTTTAATAATTCATTTTAATTTAATTAAACATATGTTATGACATAATTATACATATATGACTTTAAATAACATTATAACTTATATTATTAATATAATTTATACTTTAAAAATTCAATTTTGACTATGTTTGTCAAAAGTCAACCGTCGGGTGACTTTGACTTTCAGTTGACTTTTGTTGACTTTCTAATTAAGGAAACTTTCCTAACTTATAAACTTTCCAAAAATAGCAACTTTCTAAATATGAAAACTTTCTAAATTTGGAAACTTTCCAAAAATAGAAACTTTCCAAAAATGGAAACCTGCTAAAAATAGAAACTTTCTAAAAATAGAAAGTACGTGTCCTTACGATGTTCTGATCAAACCGAAGCATGTTGAGTGTTGTTCTATGTCTACTTGCAACCAGTACAATACCTATCATACTAAGACTTGACCTAAGTTAGTTATTTATATCGACCTGCTTTGTTTATAGGTCGGCGTTGTGATCATTCTTGATCACTTACTTCGTTCGCTTGTTCGCATTTTGTGTGGTTACTACTTTTACTTTAAGGTGAGTTATAGTCCCGTTTTACATACTTTTCAAAGTATATTTTTGGAATGTGATTACATGCATTTTATTTTACGTTTAGACACAAGTGGCAATTAAATTTAAATTATTCATTATGAGTTGAACAAAAATATTCCCTAGTCTGGTAACTGTAATCACTGGTTTCAACTAGTGAACGCGAATCCTACGGATAGATCTATCGGGTTTGACAACCCCATTTTGAGCTAGTCGCGCTAGCAATTTATAATCGGAATGTTTAGTACTTCCTATTTAGTTAAAAATACACTTGTTCGGTGTATATTATTTATTGTGTTTGGCAAAGGTAAATAAAGGGTTAAGTGATTACCAGGTGGCTTATTGATAATGAAATAATGTTTTATGTTTTCTAACATTTTAAATCTTGTGGTCTAAAGCTTATACGTTTATTTAAACCTATAATTCACTCAATATTTTTGTTGACAGTTTACTCGCATGTTTTCACAGGTACTTGAGTTGTTTGATGCTTCCGCTGTGTTAGAAGAGTATGCATGCATTTGGGCAGATTTTGTTAAACATTTATGAAACTTTGAACTTGCATTCTATTTTTGAATAATTTAAACTTGTGGGTATTGTTGACAATGTTTTATGTCAACTTTGGTTATTAATATGTTGGGTTGTTTAAATTTTTTTTTTTTTTTTTTTGGTATGTTTCCTTTTTGGGAAACTTTTGAAATAAAGGAATGCAACGTTGTTTATTAAATTCATTTAAGTTCGATCAAGCTGTAGGACTAAGTGACGGAGCCGTTAAGTGTATTGACGGGGCCATCACAGTTGGTATCAGAGCTCTGGTTGTAGGGAACTAGGCGTCTTTATGTGGTCAATCCGTGGTTCTTAGGGTGCATTAGAGTCTAGTCTATAGCCTGACCTTCCTTGTTATAGCATTATTATGCATTTCATTTCGTATGAGGAATAATTATAAGTTATTACTTATGTTATTTCTTTTTTTTTATGTGGTTTGTGGTTTTGCTGTTTGCAGATGTCGGCTTCAAGCAACAACTCCGTTCCTGCCCCTGTTTCCCCATCTGCTGCTAGACGTCGTGCACGTCAGCCTTTGATCGATGATCCGGTTAACTATTACATGGCTACTATCACTCATATGACCAGGACATATACTAATGATACTCGTATTGACGCTCTTAGCGACTGTATGCTTGTTTTGCCGCATAACGAGGTGGTGGATGAGATTAGAGTTGCTATGGATTCGTTCGTTAGCTTCAAGAATAGGATCGAGTTCGAGACTAGGAAGCATAACCGTGAGATAGACGCTAAGCTCGAGGCTCTTGAGAGCGTGGTTCGTGGTTTGAGGACGGAGTTGGAGGATGTGAAAGAAAAGTTGAGAAAGTATGAGACTCCTGACGAGCCTCATACCGGCCCAACTTATCACACCCGCTCCAAGCAGATGTGATGTGATGATATCATGATTGATTATTTATTTCATAAGACTTAATGTCCTTTCTACATTCATTTTTGGGGTAATGTACGGCATTTTGCCGAGGATTTTATTAAGGATTTTGTTATGGGATATTTTTCATTTATGTATGGATGGTTATTTCTTTACGACATTTGTTATCATTATCATATTTTATTTCTGATGTTGTGACTCTTGGCATGTTATATTATGCGTAATATAGTTCATGTATGTTAGGTGCTATGTATGTTGTATGATTTCTATCATAAAGTATGTATGCATGTGGTGGCTATTTCTATAACTATCATAACTGCCATGTTATTACACATATTGTTCATTGACTATTATTTTAATGGTTAATCTTTTCGTGTTCTATCTATTCCTTTATAACACTGGTATTATTCTTAGTACTAACAGTTGTGTTATTCTATTTTGAAAATCATGCCTCCCCGTGAGTCCAACGAAGCTCGCATGCAACGTCTGATTTTCGAAGGGATTGCGGCTGCTATGGCAGCTAATGCTAATGCAAATGCGAATAACAACAACCAGGTGGGGTGCTTGTAGTGACCCGGAAAATTTTGACTAATTTTAAACCAAACTCTCGATACGATTTAATATTTTTGACACGATAAGCAAAGTCTGTAAGGTTGAGTCTCAAAAAGTTTGAACTGTTTCATATATTCAATTGACCTTCGACCATTCTCGACGATTCACGAACCATTATTTGTAAATAAATGTGTATACATATAAAGATAAATATAAATATGTATAGAGTATATTAAATATAATTATTTAATGATTGTAATACTTATTGGACGTTTTGATTATTATTTAGAGAAGTTTAATTCGAACTTATATGATTTTAAAATAAATGGTGATCCGAAAATGAGTGATATAAATTTTAGGCTTACTAAAAATGTATTTAGGATCTAGTTATTAAATTTTAACACTTTTTATATTTTACCCAGATTTGAGAGGGACAGTTGATGTAATTTTTATTTAATAAATTAATGATCAAATCTTATACCATAATGACCAAAATAAATAAAGATAGTCACTGTAAAAAATTTGGGATTTTTCCGAATACTTTTATCCGTCACTGATTATCAAACGGACCACGATATACTATTCATGAAGAAACTGTCGACATACTAATACAAAAGAGCCCGCTAGGCAATTACAATTATTAAAGATAATTGCACATGGAATGAATTAGATTACTTGTTCTCTTCTAAATCTAAATATATTTATATATACATGCACATGCTCATCCTTTTGATAATATAAAACAAACACATCTTAAATTCTTCCTGGTTGATAATCAACCAATTAGTTGTTTACTTTACTTTGTCAATTATTATCACAAATCACACAACACCCATTCCTTTCTTTTGACACAAAACGACATGTATTATGTTTTCATTTTCATCAAAACAAAATCCCATTTACAAAAATCTCCATGCAAAGTGGACAACACTTCTTATACAGAAAAATATTGTGATGGCTAACTATTGCATATTGATAACTATATGTAACAACTTTTGCTGTTGAAGATTCCCACTCATTGATTTCAATAATATCTATAGCTATTTATATATATAATTAGGAGGTTAAATAGGATGAGACATACTGACATACACATGCACACATACAACCGATATACAAGTTAATATATGCCACTAACTATTCTTATCACAATATTTAAACTTATCATCATCTTTATTTTCATCACCAAACCATGACCATCGAAGCTACTCGCGAACTGCAGCTGCAAGAAGCACCATAACAACCACCTTGAGTCATAACCATCAGCTAGTTATTATAACCATCAACAAATATCATGAAACTACCACTATTGAGAACCATGACAACCACATCATAAACTTTCTAAATTTTTTTTTGTTTGTAGTCGTGATCAACAAAACCCCCCCATCAAAAACCAACTTGTCACCACAAAATCGTGAACAACCAACCTCCACCATATCTCTCTCTTGTTTCGGTTTTCAACGATCACCACAACACATGTATTACTACTGCTACTGTTTGAATACTTTGTATATGTTCGACAAACAAAGGCACCCAAGGACCATCGGACCACCAACTGCTATATATTTCTGTTTCCTGTTGCCGCTGATTATCAATGCTAAACCACCATCTTCTACCTCTAATACCACACCAACGAACCCACGTAAATTTCTAATAAAACTATTCGTATCTGTTGGTTCGATAGACACCATGGTCACCATCTAAATTCCATTTAAACCACCATCAATTACAGCTGCAACTCTCTGTTTTCCTACTTGAATATTCACGAAACCCACTCAAAGTTTATGGAGATGATGAACAGTAATAGTGTAACGAGAATGATGACGTCATATGAATTTATGTGAGAATGATGATGACTGTGAAAACGATAATATAATTAATGATGATGGACGGTCGATGATGGTGATGATGTGACGATCGAAGATGATGATTAATCGAGAGTGAGAATCGAATTTTTTTTTGCTTTTGACGAAATACAGCACCCCCCACATGGGTTCTTTATTAGGTATAGATATCTTTATAATTATTGTTGTTATCTATATCTAAATTATTAATATGATATATTATCAAAGGGATTTAAACATCTAATTACATTATATAACAGAAATATCAAACTAGCTCAGGTGGTTGAGGTTGTGTTAGCTTGAATCAGAGGTCGTGGGTTCAATCCCAACCTGCAGCATATTTTTTTATTTTAACTACAACAACATGGGCTGTATATAATAAATCTGTGGGCTGCCGAATCTGTTGGGCTCGTGTAAATGGGATTGGGCCGTGGAGATGTGTTGGGTCAGATTATTGAAAATCAAGGAGAAATAAGAAAAACAAGATAGTAATGCAGGTTATATATGTATCAGTTGAGTATTTGTTCAGAAAAACAGAAATAGAGAAATGGTTTATGGTGTTGTGGGTTAATCGGGAGGTCGTAGGTTCGAGTCTGGGCAAAGACAGTTTATTTATTTTTTGGAGCTTTATTAGGTAGAACTCTATTATTATTATCACAATTATTATTATTATTATTATTATTATTATTATTATTATTATTATTATTATTATTATTATTATTATTATTATTATTATTATTATTATTATTATTATTATTATTATTATTATTATTATTATTATCATTGATATTATTGTTGTTAACATTATTGTTAAAAATATATATATATATTATTTTTATAAATATCATTTAGTAAAATATTATTATTATTATTATTATTATTATTATTATTATTATTATTATTATTATTATTATTATTATTATTATTATTATTATTATTATTATTATTATTATTATTATTATTATTAACATTATTTTATCAAATACATATTAGATACATAAAAATATATTTGATATATAATACAATTATATTAATATTACATAAGATATTAGAATGATTTTTGATATTATACTAACTACTTACTGATTTTTGATATTATACTAACTACTTATATATATAATAATATAACTAAATGTAGAAATATTAATAAATATATGTAACACATAAATGAAGATATAATATATAAGTAAAGTATATATATAAATATATATATCTTAAATAGAATTTAGTATGATTATTATATAATTAAAATACTTAAATAAATATCATATGAATAATAAATGGAATTATGTGTTCACAAGTATTAATATATATAATTGATATATGTTCGTGAATTCGAGGCCAACCCTGCATTGTTCAGTTTGTCTAATGTCGTCATATGTATTTTTACTACAAAATACATTAGGTGAGTTTCATTTAACTTTTTACCCTTTATATTTTTGGGCTGAGAATACATGCGCAATTTTTATAAATTTTTTACGAAATAGACACAAGTAATCGAAACTACATTATATGGTTGAATTATTGAAATCGAATATGCCCCTTTTTATTAAGTCTGGTAATCTAAGAATTTGGGAACAGACACTCTAATTGACGCGAATCCTAAAGATAGATCTCTCGGGCCCAACAAGCCCATCCAAAGTACCGGATGCTTTAGTACTTCGAAATTTATATCATATCTGAAGGGTGTCCCGGAATGATGGGGATATTCTATATGCATCTTGTTAAGGTCGGTTACCAGGTGTTCACCATATGAATGATTTTTGTCTCTATGTATGGGATGTATATTTATGAGAAATGGAAATGAAATTCTTGTGGTCTATTAAAATGATGGAGATGATTATTTATGTAAACTAATGAACTCACCAACCTTTTGGTTGACACTTGAAAACATATTTATTCTCAGGTACGAAAGAAATCTTCCGCTGTGTAATTGCTCATTCTAAAGATATTACTTGGAGTCATTCATGACATATTTCAAAAGACGTTGCATTCGAGTCATTGAGATCATCAAGATTATTATTAAATCAATTATAGTTAGATATATTATAAAATGGTATGCATGCCGTCAACTTTCGTTGTAATGAAAGATTGTCTTTTCAAAAACGAATGCAATGTTTGTAAAATGTATCATATAGAGGTCAAGTACCTCGCGATGTAATCAACCGTTGTGAATCATTTATAATCGATATGGACTTCGTCCAGATGGATTAGGACGGGTCTCTATTGTTGGTATCAGAGCAGTGGCCTTAGCGAACCAGGTCTTGCATTAGTGTGTCTAACTGATAGTTATTTAGATGCGTTATTGAGTCTGAACTTCGACCATGTCTGCATGTCAAAAGTTTTGCTTATCATTTCGTGTCGAAAATTACCTGCTTATCAATCTTAGGGAATCACTTGCTTATCATTCTTAATCTAGACACATCATACTGCAATGATTGCATGAATAGTGTATAAAAAAAATTCATATCTTAGCGTATCTGCTAATTCATATCTTAGCGTATCTGTTACTGTAGACCTTGCCTGATATCTCTCGCAAATTTCTCCTTAATTTAAGGGATCTTAGTACTATATATATCTATGCAAATTATGCATTGAGAATACCATACAACTATCAATTGTTGTCACTAAACTCTTCATACCAATAATCTTTCTTGAGATCGCGTAAGATGGCCTCTACGAATCGACCAAGTTCCTCTGACTCTGAAGACAACGTGACAGGAGCACACCAACCAATCAACTACCGTGATTACTGGAGAAAATGGGGGTGGGTTCGCGACATACTCACCCTATGGAGAAGGGAAGAAGGTACACCATATCATGAATCGAATCTACCACCTAACCTTGGAGTACTTGACCCGCTCACCGGCGTACCCGTTCGCAAAGCCGTTTATGCCCTATTTGCAAGAATTTTTCGTCTTGAAGCTACCATTAACGGAACTAGAGAAGATATCCGACCTCTACCTCACACTGATAATCAACCAGGGTTAGTAGAAGAAGTTTGAGAACTCCGAGCTCGAGTATTAACTTTAGAAAGCACGGTATACAATTTGCAAGAACCAGCAGTATCACCAACACCAGTAACATCACCAGCCTCAGCACCAATGGCACCAGTACCACCAACAACCCAAGTTTCAAAAATCCATGCCTCAACATCTCATTCTATGCCTCGAGTATAATCATCGTTCTATGTATCGTTCTACATCATTTATCTTCATTCTACATGGCGATTATGTAATCTCTAATGTTTTAAAGATTATATATTCTTGTTCTAACAGTAAATCAAATGAGTTTAATATCATATTAACTCATTAAATCCATGATTACATCTGAAGAAATATATATGTATATATGTTTTCATAAAGATTGTAATTAAAAATCCTTTTTGTACAAACTGTTAATAATGAAAATATTTTAACGGGTAGGTAATACCCGAGGAATATTTTAGATTTCACATTAATAAGTTACACTGTACATTCTTCGAATCTGATTCAACGGTCATTTACTATCCTACTTACATCTCCAGATATACGAATCCGTTCACCACAGAATAATCATTTTCATTCAATTTCACATTTGGATTTTGACCTATCAGAATTCAACAAGTGACATAATGAAGAAAAACATTTGACAAAATAAAATTTGTTAGAAACAAACAAACTAACTATGAGGAATTTTGTTAAGAATCCACGCTAACTATTCCTAGCTAATTGTTCCTAGCTAACTGATTACATTTTATTTATCGCAATTTAATTATCGCAATTTTATTTATCGTCATTTAATTTCTGTTATTTACTTTACGCACTTTATTTATCTTCATTTAATTTCTGTTATTTATTTTTACGCACTTTACATATCGGGACACGTATACAAGGTTTTGACATATCATATTGACGCATATATATATATATATATATATATATATATATATATATATATATATATATATATATATATATATATATTATTTGGAATAACCATAGACACTCTATATGCAGTAATGATCGAGTTCTCTATACATGGTTGAGGTTGATTCTACAATAATATATATACTTTGAGTTGTGATCGAGTCTGAGACATGTACACGGGTCACGATACGTATTAATTAATTCGAATATTATATATTAAGCTATATATGAATTATTGGATTGTCAACTGCGGACTATCGACTGTGGACTAATAACATTGGACAATAAAAATGAATTAAAATATTGATTATAATATATGTAACTAAACAATTCTTCAAGTTTGCCACTTTATTTCATCTTAAACCTCATTTGTATCTTCACGATTACAATCTGCGTTCAAACCTTTCATGATTCTTGAAAACACCTCAGGCGAGAGGACGAATTAACCGCATTTAATCTACGGAAGAAAAGATTGATGCATATAGCTATTCACCTGAGAAACTCTCGGCAACTGAGTAAACATTTAACCCGTAGCTGTGCTAATTCCTTAGTGTTATTATTACTCAAAATAACTTTGTAATCCCTTTCAAAGTAGCAAATTTTGTCACAGCTCCAGCAAGTCAACTTTGACTTTTCGTTCGAAACAACCTTATTATAACCTTGATATATATATATATGCGTGTTCTTTTATTGTTACCGGGAAATCTTTTATATTGCATCATATTACCAGCAGACGTACCAGCATCCTCGTTGCTCCGTGGCTTAAATTTCTCCGACAAATCACTATATTTATCTATTGAAGTCTCATCATGTACTCCTCCGCATCTTGTAACAAGAATTGCCATAACAATTATCGGGAATCAGCGAACCTGTATTGCGAGTCTCGCAACGTTTCCACATCAACAGTTATATGTATCCATATAACATTTAGCTCTTAGAACTATGATCTTTCATTCTGAAATTCTGAAAAAGCACCCAGTCTACGAATTAATACTCTGAATCTTGAGAAGTTGAATGAAGTAATAAAAACGGTACACGACCTTAACCGTCGAATGTATAAAGAAAAAAATTAGTATGTTGGCAAAGCTCAGAAAAGTTGGAACTGGAAACCGGATTGAGCAAACCATGAAGGAGACTCTGAACAAATTACAAGGACTAAACTTGTACATAAAGAATCCAGATGATTCTGTTTCTGATGAAATCTTTAGTGAATACCTTACTCCTTAACCACTCTAAATAATCGTGAATGAGTTTATTCATCACAATTTAATTCTGAAATCCTAAGATATCATCGTACCTTTCTTTATTAATATCCTCAATATTTCTGAAGATATCTTCATAAATATTCTCGTCCGATATTAATTATCTATTCGAGCTATCAGTGTTACATCATATAGGAAACTGTTAGTTTCTATATTCTGTAAACTTTCGAGCTTAAATTATGAATGTTATTGAAGTAATGTTGGGAACTGATGCATGAGTTAGTATAATATAATGACACTTGATCAACGTGATTATATTACAGTAAGTCATGATGGGTTTCTAAATGGAACATAATGATTCACAGACCCTAACGTCATCATGTGCCATGTTACATAACCCTTTCATTCTACTTAACTCCTGAACAAATCAAGAAAATGTATTCTTGATGGTTCTATCTTCCGTGATGTTGATAAATTTAAAAATCAAATCGTGCTATCACGTTCCTTCCCGCTTAGAACATTATAATCATTCGAAACTCTAAATCTACAAATTCTGGACCATTATTCGCTTGACTTGAAGTCGGGAAGAGAAAACAAAAGCATAGAGCTTTGAAATATAAGGGAGAATATAAAGCCCGATAACAACACATAAATTACAAACCGTGTATATCAATGTTTATCGCAACATAAAGACACGGGAGTATGATAAAAACAGTAACCCCAAGAGCATAGTAGAAGTAAACAGATTTCTCCGGTGGTAGATGAAAAAGGAGAATGATCAATATGAAAGTCAGGAATATATCCAGAATTAAAACTGGATGAAGCATATTGATTGATGATTTGGAAGAATGAATTAAAGTATAGAAAATGGGAGTGGTGGGAAATAATGGAACGGAAGAAGATCATTTATAGTGGAGATACCAGACAAGGCAAATCGAGACAGATGATCGCATTTAATTATAGAGATCTTAATTTTCCTAAATCCCGAAGAATCAGATCTTATTGATATCAAAGATTTTCTTTTAGATCCCTTGAATTCTGGAATTCAATCGAGACAACGTCAGAAGTTAAGACGAACCTTATCCTCCTAAATTCAACCCTGACTCTGTCAAAAGTTAAGATGAATCTTTACTTTCCTATTTCACTCTTTGGTGATAGCTTCATTCGTTCTCTTTGATTAATCGAATCATTTTATCCATATTACTCAACGATGATAAAACTCTATTTATCAACTCATATTCATCATGAAAACATTTTTTATTCTTAGCCATGACGACCTCACTCAAATTTCGGGACGAAATTTCTTTAACGGGTAGGTACTGTAGTGACCCGGAAAATTTTGACTAATTTTAAACCAAACTCTCGATACGATTTAATATTTTTGACACGATAAGCAAAGCCTGTAAGGTTGAGTCTCAAAAAGTTTGAACTATTTCATATATTAAATTGACCTTCGAACATTCTCGACGATTCACGAACCATTATTTGTAAATAAATGTGTATACATATAAAGATAAATATAAATATGTATAGAGTATATTAAATATAATTATTTAATGATTGTAATACTTATTGGACATTTCGATTATTATTTAGAGAAGTTTAATTCGAACATATATGATTTTAAAATAAATGGTGATCCGAAAATAAGTGATATAAATTTTAGGCTTACTAAAAATATATTTAGGATCTAGTTATTAAATTTTAACACTTTTTATATTTTACCCAGATTTGAGAGGGACAGTTGATGTAATTTTTATTTAATAAATTACTGATCAAATCTTATACCATAATGACCAAAATAAATAAAGATAGTCACTGTAAAAATTGGGGATTTTTCCGAATACTTTTATCCGTCACTGATTATCAACGGACCACGACATACTATTCATGAAGAAACTGTCGACATACTAATACAAAAGAGCCCGCTAGGCAATTACAATTATTAAAGATAATTGCACATGGAATGAATTAGATTACCTGTTCTCTTCTAAATCTAAATATATTTATATATACATGCACATGCTCATCCTTTTGATAATATAAAACAAACACATCTTAAATTCTTCCTTATTGATAATCAACCAATTAGTTGTTTACTTTACTTTGTCAATTATTATCACAAATCACACAACACCCATTCCTTTCTTTTGACACAAAACGACATGTATTATATTTTCATTTTCATCAAAACAAAATCCCATTTACAAAAATCTCCATGCAAAGTGGACAACACTTCTTTTACAGACAAATATTGTGATGGCTAACTATTGCATATTGATAACTATATGTAACAACTTTTGCTGTTGAAGATTCCCACTCATTGATTTCAATAATATCTATAGCTATTTATATATATAATTAGGAGGCTAAATAGGATGAGACATACTGACATACACATGCACACATACAACCGATATACAAGTTAATATATTCCACTAACTATTCTTATCACAATATTTAAACTTATCATCATCTTTATTTTCATCATCAAACCATGACCATCGAAGCTACTCGCGAACTGCAGCTGCAAGAAGCACCATAACAACCACCTTGAGTCATAACCATCAGCTAGTTACTATAACCATCAACAAATATCATGAAACCACCACTATTGAGAACCATGACAACCACATCATAAACTTTCTAAATTTTTTTTTGTTTGTAGTCGTGATCAACAAAACCCCCCATCGAAAACCAACTTGTCACCACAAAATCGTGAACAACCAACCTCCACCATATCTCTCTCTTGTTTCGGTTTTCAACGATCACCACCACACATGTATTACTACTGCTACTATTTGAATACTTTGTATATGTTCGACAAACAAAGGCACCCAAGGACCATCGGACCACCAACTGCTATATATTTTTGTTTCCTGTTGCCACTGATTATCAATGCTAAACTACCATCTTCTACCTTTAATACCACACCAACGAACCCACGTAAATTTCTAATAAAACTATTTGTATCTGTTGGTTCGATAGACACCATGGTCACCATCTAAATTCCATTTAAACCACCATCAATTACAGCTGCAACTCTCTATTTTCCTGCTTGAATATTCACGAAACCCACTCAAAGTTTATGGAGATGATGAACAGTAATAGTGTAACGAGAATGATGACGTCATATGAATTTATGTGAGAATGATGATGACTGTGAAAACGATAATATAGTTAATGATGATGGACGGTCGATGATGGTGATGATGTGACGATCGAAGATGATGATTAATGGAGAGTGAGAATCGAATTTTTTTTTTGCTTTTGACGAAATACAGCACCCCCACATGGGTTCTTTATTACGTATAGATATCTTTATAATTATTGATGTTATCTATATCTAAATTATTAATATGATATATTATCAAAGGGATTTAAACATCTAATTACATTATATAACAGAAATATCAAACTAGCTCAGGTGGTTGAGGCTGTGTTAGCTTGAATCAGAGGTCGTGGGTTCAATCCCAACCTGCAACATATTTTTTTATTTTAACTACAACAACATGGGCTGTATATAATAAATCTGTGGGCTGCCGAATCTGTTGGGCTCGTGTAAATGGGATTGGGCTGTGGAGATGTGTTGGGTCAGATTATTGAAAATCAAGGAGAAATAAGAAAAACAAGATAATAATGCAGGTTATATATGTATCAGTTGAGTATTTGTTCAGAAAAACAGAAATAGAGAAATGTTTTATGGTGTTGTGGGTTAAGCGGGAGGTTGTAGGTTCGAGTCTGGGCAAAGACAGTTTATTTATTTTTTTGGAGCTTTTAAGGTAGAACTCTATTATTATTATCACAATTATTATTATTATTATTATTATTATTATTATTATTATTATTATTATTATTATTATTATTATTATTATTATTATTATTATTATTATTATTATTGATATTATTGTTTTTAACATTATTGTTAAAAAAATATATATATTATTTTTATAAATATCATTTAGTAAAGTATTATTATTATTATTATTATTATTATTATTATTATTATTATTATTATTATTATTATTATTATTATTATTATTATTATTATTATTATTATTATTATTATTAACATTATTTTATCAAATACATATTAGATACATAAAAATATATTTGATATATAATACAATTATATTAATATTACAAAAGATATTAGAATGATCATATTTACATTAATTATATAAATATCACCTATAACAAATTACTGATTTTTGATATTATACTAACTACTTATATATATAATAATATAACTATATGTATAAATATTAATAAATATATGTAACACATAAATGAAGATATAATATATAAGTAAAGTATATATATAAATATATATATCTTAAATAGAATTTAGTATGATTATTATATAATTAAAATACTTAAATAAATATCATATGAATAATAAATGGAATTATGTGTTCACAAGTATTAATATATATAATTGATATAGGTTCGTGAATCCGAGGCCAGCCCTGCATTGTTCAGTTTGTCTAATGTCGTCATATGTATTTTTACTACAAAATACATTAGGTGAGTTTCATTTACCTTTTTACCCTTTATATTTTTAGGCTGAGAATACATGCGCAATTTTTATAAAAGTTTTACGAAATAGATACAAGTAATCGAAACTACATTATATGGTTGAATTATTGAAATCGAATATGCCCCTTTTTATTAAGTCTGTTAATCTAAGAATTAGGGAACAGACACCTTAATTGACGCGAATCCTAAAGATAGATCTATCGGGCCCAACAAGCCCCATCCAAAGTACCGGATGCTTTAGTACTTCGAAATTTATATCATATCCGAAGGGTGTCCCGGAATGATGGGGATATTCTATATGCATCTTGTTAAGGTCGGTTACCAGGTGTTCACCATATGAATGATTTTTGTCTCTATGTATGGGACGTATATTTATGAGAAATGGAAATGAAATTCTTGTGGTCTATTAAAATGATGGAGATGATTATTTATGTAAACTAATGAACTCACCAACCTTTTGGTTGATACTTGAAAGCATGTTTATTCTCAGGTACGAAAGAAATCTTTCGCTGTGTAACTGCTCATTTTAAAGATATTACTTGGAGTCATTCATGACATATTTCAAAAGACGTTGCATTCGAGTCGTTGAGATCATCAAGATTATTATTAAATCAATTATAGTTAGATATATTATAAAATGGTATGCATGCCGTCAACTTTCGTTGTAATGAAAGATTGTCTTTTCAAAAACGAATGCAATGTTTGTAAAATGTATCATATAGAGGTCAAGTACCTCGCGATGTAATCAACTGTTGTGAATCGTTTATAATCGATATGGACTTCGTCCGGATGGATTAGGACGGGTCTCTACAGTGCTCCTACAAGACGTTTATGGCAAGTCGTCCACAAGAATTTAGTGGCACTGAAGGACCCATTGGATTTACTCGTTGGTTTGAGAAGATTGAGTTTATTTTTAGGGTTAGCCGAGTCCGAGAGGAGGATAAGGTTAGTTTTGCAAGATGCACTCTTAAAGATAGTGCATTAACTTGGTGGAACAACTTGGTGAAAAGTTTGGGTAATGATGTGGTGTATGGTTTGACTTGGAACAATTTTAAAGAAAGAATGATCACCCGTTATCGTCCCCGGGGTGAACTTAAGAAGTTAGAGGCTGAGCTTAAGAACATGAAAATGAAGGGCACCGAGTTAGATGCCTATGAGCAAAGGTTCTTTGAACTGACATTGTTGTGTCCAAATACTTATGCTGATGAGAACCTTAAGATTGAAGCTTATATTGATGGGTTATCTGAGCGAATCGAGCATGGGGTTGAGTCTAGTGAGCCCCAGACTATTGAAGCTGCTATGTCTATGGTGCATAAGCTTAATGATAAGATTTTGAGGAGAAGTAACGCAGCTGTGACTGATGCCAGTGAGGAGGTTGTTAAGAAGACTGATAATCGGAAATGGAAGTGGGATAACAATCGCAACCAGAACCAAAATTAGCAGAAGAAACATGATACTTCTGGTTCTAATAACTGTAATCAGCGTGTTTGTCCTCGATGTTATAAGGCTCATGATGGTTATTGTACGGTTACTTGTAAGAGGTGTTTCAAGCAGGGACACATTGCTAAATATTGTACGGTACTTATGCCGGGTACTGCTAATCCTGCTGCAGGTGGTAGTAACAATGCTAGTAATAATGGTGGTAATGGTAATGGGAAGCCGAGAAATGGTGGTAATAAGAGGGTTTGTTATGAATGTGGTAAGCCGGGGCATTTTCGTGATGCCTGCCCTAACAAGAAGACTACTGAGAATGCACGTGGAAGAGCATTTAACATTAATGCCAGGGATGCTGAGGAAGATCCAAAACTTGTTACGGGTATGTTCTTGGTCAACGATTTATCAGTTTATGTACTATTTGATTCGGGGGCTGATTTGAGTTTTGTGTCGAGTAAATTGTCCAAAAATCAAAACACCGTTAACTCCTTTAGATAGAACTTATGTTGTAGAGGTAGCTAATGGTAAAGTGCTTACTGCTAAGACTGTGTATCATAAATGTAACATTAATCTGGCTGGTAGAGATTTTGAGGTAGATTTGATACCAATTGAACTAGGCAGTTTTGACATTGTTATTGGTATGGATTGGTTGTTTGCGAATCGTGCTGAGATTGTGTGTTATGAGAAAGCTATTCGTATTACTAATGTGGTTGGAGAGCCGCTGAAGGTTTTCGGGGATAAGAAATGCAGACAGTTAAATCTTATTAGCTATTTGAAAGTTCATAAACATCTTCGCAAAGGCTGTCATGCTATTCTAGCCCATGTTGTTCATTCTGATAGAGAAGAGAAGAGCATTGGTGATGTTCATATTGTTAGAGACTTTCTCAAGGTATTTCCTGAAGACTTACCTGGCCTTCCACAGCAAACGCGCGGTAGAATTTCAAATCAATCTTGTTCTCGGCGCTGCTCCTGTAACACGTGCTCCTTATCGACTTGAGCCTTCCGAACTTCAAGAATTGTCGAGTCAACTCCGTGAGTTGTTAGACAAGGGTTTTATTCGTCCTAGTTCGTCCCCTTGGGGAGCTCCTGTTCTATTTGTTAAGAAGAAAGATGGTTCGTTTTGTTTGTGCATTGATTATCGTGAACTGAACAAGCTTACTGTTAAAAACCATTACACTCTTCCTAGAATCGATGATCTGTTTGATCAGCTTCAAGGTTCGTCTGTTTATTCTAAGATCGATCTTCGTTCTGGTTATCATCAACTGCATGTTAAAGAATCTGATGTTCCTAAAACCGCTTTTCGTACCCGTTATGGTCACTACGAATTCCTAGTTATGCCGTTCGGATTGACAAACGCACCTGCTGTGTTCATGGACCTCATGAACTGTGTGTGTAGGCCCTATCTGGACAAATTCGTTATTGTATTCATCGACGACATCCTTATTTATTCCAAGAGTGATGAAGAGCACGAAGAACATTTGAAGTTGGTGCTTGATTTGTTGAGAAAAGAAGAGTTGTACACTAAGTTCTCTAAGTGTACTTTCTGGTTAAGAGATTATGAGTTGAAAAAAAATATTCTCTAGTCTGGTAACTATAATCACTGGTTTCTACTGGTGAACGCGAATCCTACGGATAGATCTATCGGGTTTGACAAACCCATTTCAAGCTAGTCGCGCTAGCAATTTATAATAGGAATGTTTAGTACTTCGTATTTAGTTGAAGATACACTTGTTCAGTGTATATTATTTATTGCGTTTGGCAAGGGTAAATAATGGGTTAAGTGGTTACCAGGTGGCTCATTGATAATGGAATAACGTTTTATGTTTTCTAACATTTTAAATCTTGTGGTCTAAAGCTTATACATTTATTTAAACGTATAATTCACTCAACATTTTTGTTGAAAGTTTACTCGCATGTTTTCACAGGTACTTGAGTTGTTTGATGCTTCCGCTGTGTTAGAAGAGTCTACATGCATTTGGGCAGATTTTGTTAAACATTTATGAAACTTTGAACTTGCATTCTATTTTTGAATAATTTAAACTTGTGGGTATTATTGACAATGTTTTATGTCAACTTTGGTTATTAATATGTTGGGTTGTTTAAACTACATATTTTGGTATGTTTCCTTTTTGAGAAACTTTTGAAATAAAGGAATGCAACGTTGTTTATTAAATTCATTTAAGTTCGATCAAGCTGTGGGACCAAGTGATGGAGCGGTTAAGTGTATTGATGGGGCCATCACACATATACTATCATATGTAATGCCACCTACAAGAATTACGTATACATGACATACATGTGTCTAGCTTGTTAATTACTTTATTTGTATATGTATAGATGGAACGTAGAAAATGGATGTACGAGATACCACGTGATAGTCATGAGTATCTTCAAAGTTGTCTAAATTTATAAACGTTGCCGACACGGATTGAGTGAAAAAACAAAAAGAGAAAGCCCCATGTCTGTGTAAAAAATGTCAAAATTTCAATAGCTAGGCGGAAATTAGTTTAATTAGCCAACATTTAATAGTAAACGACTTTGTGGATGAGTATGGTTGTTGGTCATGGCATGGAGAAACATTAGTAAATAATAACAATAATGTTACTTATGAACGTAGTGATAATGTTAATGATGAAAATATTGATTCGTGCAATGAAAGAAATATTGATTCAGACAATGATGGTTATCGTGATAATTAAGACGATATGTTCCATGATTTGGTATGTAATATTGATAACACTAATTATGATAAGTTTTAACAAGTTTTAACCGACTCGGAAATACCATTATATGACAGTTGTACGAAGTTTACCAAAGTATCGGCCGTCTTAAAGTTGGTAAACTTAAAAGCGAACAACAATTAGAGCGATAAAAGTTTCACGAGCCTTTTAGAGTTATTGCACGAAATGCTACCTGAAGATAACGAAATGCTACCGGAAGTTGAAAGAATACACGCATGCCCCAATGATTGTATACTATATAGAAACAGAATAAAGACTTGCAAGAATGTTATCCCTGGCCGGGACACAGTGGAAAACGAATATGAGAACTTTGATATTCGCCTACCCATACTAGTATTACTCTAGTTCAAGCTAAGGATAGTTTTATTCAATGGCCAAGCAAGTACCTTGAAATCTGTAAGGTACGTTTTATCCACCTTCAAATTGTATGTATGTATATAGCTGTATGTATATGTATATAATTGTATGTATGTGTATGTTTATAACCGTGTATATAACTGTATGTATATATATATATATTATATATATATATATATATATATATATATATATATATAGTTGTATGTATATAGCTGTATGTATATATGTATATAATTGTATGTATGTATGTATGTATTTATATAGATGTTTGTATATGTATATAACTGTGCATATATATGTATGTATATATTTGTATGTATGTATATAGTTGGATGTATATGTATATAATTGTATGTATGTATATAGCTGTATGTATGTATATAGCTGTATGTATATGCATATAATTATATGTATGTATGTATGTATGTATATATATATATATATATATATATATATATATATATATATATATATATATATATATATATATATATATATATATATATGATTTAATATGTTTTGAAACGCATTTTTTGATATTACAATTTTCATGAGACAGTCATCAACTCCAACTTCATGACACGCTAAACAGAAAGCCTCGTTGTCAAAGAAGGGTGCATCAAAATAGGAATCACATGAACAAGCATCCAGAAAAAAAACAAGCTTCGTTGTCCAAGAGTTCAAATGAACTCAGGGGAATTCCATGCTAGATTATGAGGAAGTTAAAACCCGACCCCCAAACGCGAAAAAACTTTATAAAGAATGGTATTATTAATAATACGTATGTTTATAGTAATAATTCTAATATTTATAATGATACTAGTTTTAGTATTAATCAATATGATAATTAATTTTATTAGGTTCATAATAATAATAATCGTAATCATAATAATGATATTAATACTAAAATTTTAAAAATAATAATAATAACATTAGTAATTAGTAACACTTATAACAATAATAATAATAATAACTTTAATACTTATAACTATGATAATATTAGTAGTTATAACTATACTACTCAATTATATCAACCATAATATTAACAATACTAATAATAATACTCATAATAATAACAACAACAACAATAATAATAATAATAATAATAATAATAATAATAATAATAATAATAATAATAATAATAATAATAATAATAATAATAATAATAGTAATAGTAATAATATTTTTTTTAAAGTATAAAAATTACCTTAGGAGTCAGTTTTAAAAAGATTGCACCAAGCCGGGCTCGAACCCGAGACCTCCCGCTACTACACCAACACCCTTAACCGTGGAGCTGTTGTCTTTTTTTCTGTTTTATAACCCAATTCAATTATATATAACCCGTATTATTTAGTTTATATTTCATCATCTACTTCAACAATACCAATAACAGGGTTCGAACTAGGTACCAATGAATTGATTTTAAGAATTACAGAAAAAAAATATTAACCAAAACATATTGTATTTTCAAATTTATCAAACGCAAAAAAAAAAATATAAGAAAAAATTACAGCGACTGCTGTCGCAGGTGGTTTTTAAAAAAAAATTAATGTTTTTAATTTTATTGAGTTTTAGAAGATTGCTATAACACGAATTTGGGTTCAAATGATTCATAAAAACTTTTTCAGTCATCAATTTCCGCAGAAACGATCTAATAAGCTTCAATTTAATTGATGAACACATGGTTGACATTTTAGAAAAATAACTTTGACTCTCAATTTCTAAATCAATACAATGAATTGAAATCCAAGATTTTTCAGAAACTTTAAATGATCGATTCCTAACAAATTTGCATTACTACTTTTTGAAAATTCGTTCGTATTTGAAATATGATGAAAAAGATGAAGAACAGGGTTGTGAAAAAAAAATTATTAATTTCACTGATTTATCAGTAATGGCTTTGTTGTGATTGATATTGGTGATGAAAGATAAATCGAATGGGTTAAGTATTACATAAATTGATAGATTTTATACATATTACAGGTGACAGATTGTACAATTTAAGCACAGCAAATAAATAATAAAAAATAAAAGTGATTACGAGTCTTAACAAATTTTGGACGTTTTCTATTGTTTGGATCATGATTGATACAGATTTTGGAATGCAAACACAGTGTGATGGATACGGGAAACAGATTTGAACATGTTTTCTTGATTTATAGTTTATAAAATAAATATTAATATTTAATATATGTATTATTAATAATAATTATATTTATAATAATAATAAATAATAATGATAATGATTCTAATAATAATAAAAATGATAATACTAATACTATTATTAATATTAATAAAATGTATTGTTTTCTAATAATAATAACTATAATATAGTAATATTAATGATATTAATAATAATATTAATATTGATAATAAAGATAATAATATTGTTATATATATAATAATATTTAGAGCTATGATAATAATTTTAATAACAATAATGTTAATAATAATAATAATAATAATAATAATAATAATAATAATAATAATAATAATAATAATAATAATAATAATAATAATAATATTAATATTAATGATAAAGATAATAATAATAATATGATATTAACAATAATGATAATTATGACAAAAATCATAATTTACTGCTAATAATAATAATGATATTAATAAAGATAACAATAATATTATAACACATTAATGTGTCAAATTTCGTATCTATCTATTATATATAGTAATATTAATAATAGTAATATTAATACTAATAATGAGAGAAATACTAATAATATTGATATAACAATGTATGCTTATCAAATCTCATATTTGTATATTATGTATTAAATTAATAATATTAATAATACTGATCTCAATATTAATAATGAACGTAATATTTATTAATATTGATATATCATTTATATTTTAATTTGAAATTTTAAATAATATATTGACTTTACATTCTTAATTTCAATTTGTTTAAAGTGTATTTTATTAATTTAAAATATTTTATATACACTTATATACATATATAAATATATATACATACATATTTATTTTCACACAACGGTTCGTGAATCGTCGGGAATTGTTAAAGGTCAAATGATTCTATTAAATCAGTTCAAAAATTTTAAGATTCAGTTTAACCAACTTTGCTTATCGTGTCGGAAACATATAAAGATCAAGTTTAAATTTGGTCTGAAATTTCCGGGTCATCGCAGTACCTACCCGTTAAAGAAATTTCGTCCCAAAATTTGATTGGGATGGTCATGGCTGACAATAAGTATGTTTTCATGACGCATATGAGCTGATAAATAGAGTTTTATTACTGTTGAGTGATATGGATAAGATAATTCGATTACTCGAAGAGTACGAGTGAAGCTATCACTAAATAGTAAAATGAGAAAGACATGTTTCATTATAACTTTTGACTAGTCATAGTTGAATTCCGAAATTCAAGTGATTTAAAGAAAATTTTTGAAATCTAACAGATTTGGTTCTTTGGTGAATAAGAAAATTAAGATCTCCATAATTAAATACGGTGATCTGCCTAGATTACTCTGTCTGATATTCTCATTATAAATTAAGCTCTTCCGTTCCATTATTCTCACCATTCCTATACTTTCTTTCTTAGTTCATACATCCAAAAGATTGTGAAAATGCTTAATTCAGTTCTAATCCTTGATATTTTCCTAATTATCATTTCTGTCATCCTTCTTTTCAATCTTCCAATGGAAAAATCTTTACTTCTACTATTACCTTTACACTATTCTTAATTCTACAGTGTCTTTATATTGCTATTCGTATTAATATCCACGATTTGTAACCTCCGTATTGTTATTGGGCTTTATATTTTCTATTATATTTTGGAGTCCCTGCTTTCGTCTTCTATAATCATTATCATTCACAGTTAATGCTCTCTTCTATTTACTGCGATTTATGCCCCCTTTCTATTTCGAAGCTTCATGCTTTTGTTTTCTTTTCGCAAGTAACGGTCCAGAATTCATAGGTATGGATTTTGGAATGAACATAGTTAATGTTCTAAGAAGGAAATTGTAATGGCACGATCTTGATTTGTCAAATTATCAGAATACCTCGGAAAAGACCGAATCATCAAGGAAAATATTTTCTTGATATGTTTAGAGGTTAAGTAGAATACAAGAGTCGTGTAACAAGGCACATGATGACGTTATGATATGTGAATCATCACGTTCCATTTAAAAACTCAGCATGACTTACTGTAATATAATCACGTTGATCAAGTGTCATTATATTATACTAACTCATGCATCAGTTCCCAACACTAATTCAAAAATATTCATACTTTGCATTCGAATTTTTCAGAATTTAGATACTAAAATAGTTTCCTTTCTGATATATTACAGATAATGCGATGAGATAGATGTTTTCAGATAAGAATACTTATGAAAATATCTTCAGAAATATCGAAGATATTTATAATGAACGATATGATGATATCTTAGAATTTCTAAAGGTTTAGAGTCATGAGCAAGATATTCGTTAATGACTTCATCAGATACTGAATCATTTGGATTCCTTGAAGGCAGATTTATTCTTTGGGATCTGTCCACAGTCCCCTTCATGGTTTGCTCAATCCGTTTTCCAGTTCTAACTTTTCTGAGTTTTGCAACCACACTTATTCTTTATCTTTATACCTTCGACTGTTAAGGTCGTGTACAGTTTTTGCTGCTGTATTTAGATTTTTTCAGAATTATAAGTATTGATTTGTAGATTGGGTGCTTTTCAGAATTTCAGAATGGAAGGTCATAATTCTAAGAGATAAATGTTATATGTATACATATAACTGTTGATGTAGACATGCTGCGAGATTTCAAAAAACTGATTGCTGATTCTCGGTAATTGGTATGGCAATTCTCGTTATAAGATGTGGATGAGTATATGAATTGGTTCTAACAACAAATATAATGGTTCTTCGAAGAGATTTAAGCCAATGAGTAATAAAGTTACTGATAAGTTTACTGCTAATGTGGTGGAATATAAACGATTCTCTGATAACGATGATGAAGAGGTAATCTTTATAATAAGGTTTATTCGAATAAAAAAATTTGAAGCTGATTTGTTGGAGCTGTGACAAAATTGGCTAATTTGGGGAGATTGTACAGTCATTTTCGGTAATAATAACGCCAAAGGAGCTAGCACAGATACATGTTTAACGTTTACTCAGGTTCCGAGTGTTTTCAGGTGCATAACTATATGCATCAATCTTTTCTTCCGTAGATGAAGTGCGGTCGATTCATCCTCTCGATTAAGGTGTTTTCAAGAATCATAAAAGGTTTGAACGTAGATTGTAATTGTCAAGATACAAATGAAGTTTAGGATGAAATCAAGTGGCAAACTTGAAGAATTGTTTAGTTTCATATGTTATAATCAATATTTTAATTCATTTTAATTGTCCAATGTTGGTAGTCCTCAGTTGATAGTCCACAGTTAGCAATATATAATATTCGAATTAATTAATACGTGTCGTGACCCGTGTACATGTCTCAGACTCGATCACAACTCAAAGTATATATATTATTGTAGAATCAACCTCAACCCTGTATAGCTAACTCCAGCGTTACTTCATATAGAGTGTCTATGGTTATTCCAAATAATATATATAGATGCGTCGATATGATATGTCAAAACCTTGTATACGTATCCCGATATTTAAATGTGTAAATAACGATAAATAAAGTGCGTAACATAAATAACAAAAATTAAATGACGATAAATAAAATTGGGAGAATTAAAATTGAGATAAATTAAATTGCGATAAATAAAATGTAATCAGTTAGCTAGGAACAGTTAGCTAGGAGCAGTTAGCGTGGATTCTTAACAAAATTTCTTATAGTTAATTTGTTTGTTTCTAACAAATTTTATTTTGTCCAACGTTTTTTCATTATGCCACTTGTTGGATTCTGATAGGTCAAAATCCAAATATGAAATTGAATAAAAATGGTTATTCTGTGGTGAACGAATTCGTATATCTGTGGATGTAAGTAGGATAGTAAATGACTGTTGAATCAGATTCGAAGAATGTACAATGTATCTTATTAATGTGAAATCTAAATATTCCTCGGGTATTACCTAGTTGTTAAAATATTTTCACCATTAACAGTTTGTACAGAAGAATTTTTAAATTACAATCTTTATGAAAATATAATTGCATATATATTTTCTTCAGATGTAATCGTGGATTTAATGAGTTAATATGATATTAAATGTAGTGACCCGAACTTTTCCATGTTTATATATATTAATTGAGATTGATATTTACATGACTAAATGTTTCCAACCTGTTAAGCAATCAAACTTGTTAAGACTTGATTAAATGAAATAAGTTTCATATAGACAATTGATCACTGATGTTGACCGGCGATTCACGAACGTTACAAAATTGTAAAAACTACATGTTGTGGTATATATAGACATATATATATATATGGTTGACATAAGATTATGATGAGTAAGTATCACACTAAGTATATTAACAATGTGTGATATACATAAGAAATGAGATTACTAAGTTAAGAAACTCGAAATGATATATATAACGATTATCGTTATGATAACGTCTACTAAATACATATGTATCATGTTAAGATATTGATACACTATATTTAACATGATAAAATGATATTTAAATATATCATTAAGTGTGTTAACAATGAACTACATATGTAAAAACAAGACTACTAACCCAAGAATTACGAAACGAGACTTATATGTAACGATTATCGTTGTAACGATATTTTAATGTATATATCATATTAAGAGATATTCATACATCATAATATCATGATAATATAATAATTTAACATCTCATTTGATATAATAAACATTGGGTTAACAACATTAATTGAGATCGTTAACTTAAAGGTTTCAAAACAACACTTACGTGTAACGACTAACGAAGACTTAACGACTCCATTAGAATGTATATACATGTTGTGTTTTGATATGTATTCTTACACTTTTGAAAGACTTCAAGACACATATCAAAATACTTCTACTTAACAAAAATGCTTACAATTACATCCTCGTTCAGTTTCATCAACAATTCTATTCGTATGCACCCGTATTCGTACTCGTACAATACACAGCTTTTAGATGTATGTACTATTGGTATATACACTCCAATGATCAGCTCTTAGTAGCCCATGTGAGTCACCTAACACAAGTGGGAACCATCATTTGGCAACTAGCATGAAGTATCTCATAAAATTACAAAAATATGAGTAATCATTCATGACTTATTTACATGAAAACAAAATTTCACATCCTTTATATCTAATCCATATACCAACGACCAAAAACACCTACAAACACTTTCATTCTTCAATTTTCTTCATCTAAGTGATCTCTCTCAAGTTCTATCTTCAAGTTCTAAGTGTTCTTCATAAATTCCATAAGTATAGTTTCATAAAAATCAAGAATACTTCCAAGTTTGCAAGTCTACTTCCAAGCTTTCTAATCCATTCCAAGTAATCATCTAAGATCAAGGAACCTTCGTTATTTACAGTAGGTTATCTTTCTAATTCAAGGTAATATTCATATTCAAACTTTGATTCAATTTTTGCAACTATAATAATCTTACTTCGAGTGAAAATCTTACTTGAACTGTTTTCGTGTCATGATTCTGTTTCAAGAACTTTCATGCCATCCAAGGATCCTTTGAAGCTAGATCCATTTTTCTAATTTCCAGTGGTTTTATCCAGAAAACTTGAGGTAGTAATGATGTTCATAACATCATTCGATTCATACATATAAAGCTATCTTATTCGAAGGTTTAAACTTATAATCACTAGAACATAGTTTAGTTAATTCTAAACTTGTTCGCAAACAAAAGTTAATCCTTCTAACTTGACTTTTAAAATCAACTAAACACATGTTATATATCTATATGATATGCTAACTTAATGATTTAAAACCTGGAAACACGATGAACACCATAAAATCGGATATACGCCGTCGTAGTGAAACCGGGGGCTGTTTTGGTTTGGATAATTAAAAACTATGATAAACTTTGATTTAAAAGTTTTTCTTCTGGGAAAATAATTTTTCTTATGAACATGAAACTATATCCAAAAATCATGGTTAAACTCAAAGTGGAAGTAAGTTTTCCAAAATGGTCATCTAGACGTCGTTCTTTCGACTGAAATGACTACCTTTACAAAAATGACTTGTAACCTATAATTTCAAATATAAACTTTTACTTTTTCTGTATTGATTCATAAAGTTAAGTTCAATATGAAACCATAGCAATTTGATTCACTCAATACGGATTTAAAATGAAGAAGTTATGGGTAAAACAAGATTGGTTATTTTTGCTTGTTGTAACTACGTGAAAATTGGTAACAAATCTATATTAATCATATCCTAGCTAACTTATATTGTATTATACATGTATTCTAATATATTATGTAATCTTGGGATACCATAGACACGTATGAAAATGTTTTGACATATCATATCGACCCATCTATATATATTATTTGGAACAACCATAGACACTCTATATGCAGTAATGTTGGAGTTAGCTATACAGGGTTGAGGTTGATTCCAAAAATATATATAGTTTAAGTTGTGATCTAGCCTGAGACATGTATATACTAGGTCGTGGATTGATTCAAGATAATATATATCGATTTATTTCTGTACATCTAATTATGGACAACTAGTTGTAGGTTACTAACATGGACAGCTGACTTAATAAACTTAAAACAGTACAACGTATTAAAAATGTTGTAAATATATTTTGAACATACTTTGATATATATGTACATATTTGTTATAGGTTCGTGAATCGACCAGTGGCCAAGTCTTACTTCCCGACGAAGTAAAAATCTCTGAAAGTGAGTTATAGTCCCACTTTTAAAATCTAATATTTTTGGGATGAGAATACATGCAGGTTTTATAAATGATTTACAAAATAGACACAAGTACGTGAAACTACATTCTATGGTTGAATTATCGAAATCGAATATGCCCCTTTTTATTAAGTCTGGTAATCTAAGAATTAGGGAACATATACCCTAATTGACGTGAATCCTAAAGATAGATCTATTGGGCCTAACAAACCCCATCCAAAGTACCAGATGCTTTAGTACATCGAAATTTATATCATATCCGAAGGGTGTCCCGGAATGATGGGGATATTCTTATATATGCATCTTGTTAATGTCGGTTACCAGGTGTTCACCATATGAATGATTTTTATCTCTATGTATGGGATGTATATTGAAATATGAAATCTTGTGTTCTATTATTATGATTTGATAATATATAGGTTAAACCTATAACTCACCAACATTTCTGTTGACGTTTTAAGCATGTTTATTCTCAGGAGATTATTTAGAGCTTCCGCTGTTGCATACTAAAATAAGGACAAGATTTGGAGTCCATGCTTGTATGAAATTGTGTAAAAACTGCATTCAAGAAACTTATGTAATGGTCGTGTGTAAACGGTATCTTTTGGATTATCATTATTTGATAATCTACGTAATTCTTTTAAACCTTTATCGATAAAATAAAGGTTATGGTTGTTTTAAAAATGAATGCAGTCTTTGAAAAACGTCTCATATAGAGGTCAAAACCTCGCGACGAAATCAATTAATATGGAACATTTATAATCAATATGAACGGGACATTTCATTAAACTCCTCTGATTTACGGTTAGAACTAGAGTACATAATCTCTAAAACATTAGAGATTACATAATTATCATGTCGAACGAAGATAAATTATGTAGAACGATACGTAGAACGAAGATATTCGATGTAGAATGATATGTAAAACGAAGATCATACTCGACGTACAGATGGTGATATTGAGGCGTGTGTTATCGGTGGTACTGGTGAAGCTGCTGGTGCTTGTAACCTTTGCACCATATTCTCCAAAGCCACTACTCGAGTTCGGAGCTCGTTGACTTCTCCGATTACTCCAGGATGATTGTCGGTTCGGACGAGTGGATGAATAAGGTTTAGAATTTTGGATAGAATATAATCGTGACGAGTTACCCTGGAAATGAGAGAGAATGGTATTTTAGATAGCTTCGCCGGTAAGTGTTTCAGGTTCTTTGCCAAGAGGTGGATTCGGTTGGTGGAAGGGAATTGCCTTCTTCTCGTTTCCGTTGATTAAATCGACTATGAACCCATCAGATGAATTGGGGATGGCTGATTGGTTAATTCATTTTGGTGACGCTGCTTTCGGAGCTTAGGTGAACATCCATGTCGGAATAGCTGTCGGGTTCTGAAGAACTTGAACTAGTGACGAGTTCAATTTCGTACGAATGAGTAAAGGATTTTTATATATAAAATTGATTTTCGGCTATCGGGTGGTATTCTATTTATATAGAATATCTATATATATAGAACAAAAGATTTCGTAGATTACAGATGAATTCACGGAATATACTAGGCAAAGTTTACAGTAACAGATACTCTAAGATATGAATTAGCAGATACGCTAAGATATGAATTTTGTCTATACACTATTCATGCAATCAATGCAATAATATGTGTCTAGACTAAGAATGATAAGCAGGTAATTTCCTAAGGATGATAAGTAGATGTTTTCCGACTAGAAACGATAAGCAAAACTTTTGACATGCAGACACGGTCGAAGTCTAGACTCACTAATGCATCCTAACAACTACTAGTTATACACACTAATGCAAAACCTGGTTCACTCAGACCACCGCTTTGATACCAACTCTAACGACCCGTCCTAATCCATCTGGACAAATACATTACATTTGGTTACATCGCGAGGTACTTGACCTCTATATGATACATTTCACAAACATTGCATTCGTTTTTTAAAAGACAAACTTTCATTACAATGAAAGTTGACAGCATGCATACCATTTCATAATACATCCAAACTATGAATGACTTATTATCAATCTTGATGAACTCAACGACTCGAATGCAACGTCTTTTGAAATATGCCATGAATGACTCCAAGTAATATCTTTAAAATGAGCAAATGCACAGCGGAAGATTTCCTTAATACCTGAGAATAAACATGCTTTAAAGTGTCAACTAAAAGGTTGGTGAGTTCATTAGTTTATCGTAATCCATCATTTCCATAATTTTAATAGACCACAAGATTTCATTTTTCATAAATAACATTACACTCGCAAGTGTATAATATCCATTCATACGATGAACACCCGGTAACCGACATTAATATAATGCATATAGAATATCCCCCGCATACTCGCAAGTATGCCATAAATATTGGCAATTGCAATCACCATTTAAATCGAAGTACTAAAGCATTCCAAATTCCAGAATGGGGTTTGTTAGGCCCATAGATCTATCTTTAGGATTCACGTCAATTAGAGGCAATTTCCCTAATTCTTAGGCTACCAGACTTGAAGGGAAAATATTCGGTATAGTAATCCAACCATACAATGTAGTTTTAAGTACTTGTGTCTATTTCGTAAAACAGTTATAAAAGCAGCGCATGTATTCTTTGTCCCAAAATATATATTGCAAAAGCATTTAAAAAGGGAGCAAATGAAGCTCACTCTAAAATATTTTGTAGTAAAAACATTCATACGACGATACTGAACAATGCAGGGTTGGCCTTGGATGCACGAACCTATATCATTTGTATATTAATTAATATACATAATTGTAATCGAACAAATATATATGTATTTACTATTAGTGATTTAACTTTTATATTATTAACTTATATATATTTTTCATTATTTCATTAAGTGTATTCTTTTTGTATATAAAAAACATTATTATAGTTAATTTATGTATGTTATATATATATATATATATATATATATATATATATATATATATATATATATATATATATATATATATATATATATATATATATATCATTTGTTTGTTGAAACTAGTAATTGTAATAATACTTAAATTAATATTTGTAATGGTAAAAATGATAATACTTGTTATTACTAATAAAAAATAATAATGTTAATAATCTTAGGGATAAATGTAATGGTATAATAATAACTATAAAAATATTAATCTTTACTGTTAATGATAGTTTTAATACTAGATCTTATAGTTATAGTAGTTTTTAATAAAATGAAAAAAAAATTAGTAATAAGGGTAATAATCATTTTGATAATAATACTTAATACTTAATAATAATAATAATTTTAATCATTTTATTACTACTAATGATATTATTAATAATACTTATGTTTATAGTAATAATTCTAATATTTATAATGATACTAGTTTTAATATTAATCAATATGATAATTAATTTTATTAGGTTCATAATAATAATAATCGTAATCATAATAATGATATTAATACTAAAATTTTAAAAATAATAATAATAACATTAGTAATTAGTAACACTTATAACAATAATAATAATAATAACTTTAATACTTATAACTATGATAATATTAGTAGTTATAACTATACTACTTAATTATATCAACCATAATATTAACAATACTAATAATAATACTCATAATAATAACAACAACAATAATAATAATAACAATAATAATAATAATAATAATAGTAATAATTTTTTTTTTAAAGTATAAAAACTACCTTAGGAGTCAGTTTTAAAAAGATTGCACCAAGCCGGGCTCGAACCCGAGACCTCCCGCTACTACACCAACACCCTTAACCGTGGAGCTGTTGTCTTTTTTTCTGTTTTATAACCCAATTCAATTATATATAACTCGTATCATTTAGTTTATATTTCATCATCTACTTCAACAATACCAATCACAGGGTTCGAACTAGGTACCAATGAATTGATTTTAAGAATTACAGAAAAAAATAATAACCAAAACATATTGTATTTTCAAATTTATCAAACGCAAAAAAAAAAATATATATATATATATATAAGAAAAAATTACAGCGACTGCTGTCGCAGGTGGTTTTTAAAAAAAATTAATGTTTTTGATTTTTAATGAGTTTTAGAAGATTGTTATAACTCGATTTTGATTTCAAATGATTCATAAAAACTTTTTCAATCACCAATTTCCACAGAAACGATCTAATAAGCTTCAATTTAATTGATGAATACATGGTTGACTTTTTAGAAAAATAACTTTGACTCTCAATTTCGAAATCAAAACAATGAATTGAAATCCAAGATTTTTCAGAAAGTTTAAATGATCGATTCCTAACAAATTTGCATTACTACTTTTTGAAAATTCGTTCATATTTGAAATATGATGAAAAAGATGAAGAACAGGGCGGTGAAATTTTTTTTTATTAATTTCACTGATTTATCAGTAATGGTTTTGTTGTGATTGATATTGGTGATGAAAGATAAATCAAATGGGTTAAGTATTACATAAATTGATAAATTTTATACAGATTACAGACGACAGCTTGTACAATTTAAGTACAGCAAATAAATAATAAAAAAATACAATTTATACAGATTACAGACGACAGCTTGTTTAAAGTGTATTTTATTAATTTAAAATATTTTATATACACTTATATACATATATAAATATATATACGTACATATTTATTTACACACAACGGTTCGTGAATCGTCGGGAATTGTCAAAGGTCAGATGATTCTATTAAATTAGTTCAAAAATTTTAAGATTCAGTTTAACTAACTTTGCTTATCATGTCAGAAACATATAAAGATCAAGTTTGAATTTGGTCGGAAATTGATTAAATGAGATTTGAATGATATCAGTAAATATATTGAAATGTAAGTGCAAGAGGCAAGTCTTCAAGTGCTCCAAGGTTTAGCTTTTATAGGCAAGATAAATTCAAACCCGGATGACTGCGGCTCACCCCACGGTTGACCGTGGGTCGACCGTGCAGCTCTGTCTTCTGAATATTGTAGCCGTTTGAGATCTTTTACTTTGGCTTTTTTCCTTATTAGATGGCTTCAATTAACTGCCAAAAACATCTGAAAAGACATGCATTACCTCTTCTATCTTAGAAGCATTCTTTGAAGTTGACCTTAGCTTGAAAGGGGTAAGTCACTTTCTACTTGAGGTGTGTCATTGATTTCCTTTTAAGACAAATGTAGAATTTTGATCACATGACAACCATATGCTTCCAAACTTCAAGTCACAAGTCTTCAAATCTTTTGTCACTACTAGTTTTGAAAGTATGTGCCCTTATTGGTTACTTGCAAGCTTCCAATTTGGACTACCTTGTTTTTATGTGAAGACTTTTGGGAGTTTACACTAAACTCTTATTAAACACATAATTAGTGCTTACGGGTTAATCAAGTGGAGTGCATCTCTTTAATTGGGACTTAATGACCATCTTTAAGTTTTACTAATTTTAATTAGATTTATAAATATATACTTTGAAAAGGAACTTTTAGCCATACTAGAATGTTTAACATTTATCATAAGATAAAAGTGTCATTAAGGTATCATTAAGTGTGATTAACCAAGATTAGTGTTTTAGTGACCAAAACTCATTTGAATATGAAGAATGCAACTATTCTAAGTATATTTAAACAAGTTTTGTATATTATAGATGCCCCGAAATAGTCAAACATTTTTTGATCAAAAATTGGACAGTGGGTTTCTGCGGTCGACCCACGACTGGACATGGAGTCGACCGTGTACCTTGTTTCGAAGAACAAAGGTACAAGGTATCCACGGTCTGGCCTACGATCGACCGTTGACCGACCGTGCTCCTTCAGTATGTTTTCAAATGACTCTTTTGACTTATTGGTTTTGTGTATTGGTAGTTTGCTAGAGATAGTGTAGGCTTATGAACGTGTGTTGTTCTATTCCTTGGTGTAAGCATACGATACTTGGTGTCATCATCAAAACAAAGTGTTTGACATTTGACTATTAATATTGGATTACTAACCAACATTCTCCCCCTTTTTGATGATGACAAACCTATGTAAGTGTGCTTAAGCGTATAATACAACACATGTGTTAACATCACTTACCGTACACGTTCTCCCCCATTTGTCGAAGCAAAAAGGTTAGCTTCCCCTGGAACTAAGCGCGCCCTAGAGTAATGCTCCCCCTTGAATAGTACGTAGCGGTTGATGATATAGCTCCCCCTTGAAATGTGCAATATAAAACTCATAGAAAGATCATTAGTACACATAAGTCATAGTACATTACATATCTCAAGCATAAGTCTTAATCATGAACTAGATTTAATATAATAACCCTCCCTTAAGACAATTCTAACCAACATTTTAAAGATAATTAGAATTGGTGATGACGGCGTCCGAGATATCCGAGTCCTCAGAGTTGGAAGAGAGGATGGTGATAGGAGTGGCGATCTAAAAGGTAACTAGAGTGGTTGACACCGAGCAAGGAATCTCTAGGGGAGTTATCATTCCTAGGTGGCGGAAGATGCGATTTAGGTAAATGGAATAAGGAAGCGGATGATTAGGAAAATTTCGAAGAGTTTCCATTCGTTGAGTTACAACAAAGGCTAGGTTTATAGCCTCGTTTGAAAGAAAGGACCATAGGATGGCTACCTCGGTACCCGAGAGATGATCAACCGAATTCTCCCTACAAAAGATATTGTGTCGGATGACGGTTAGAATGAGTTGAAGATCATGTCAGATCTCAGAATCTTGAATACGAATGCGGGGATTGAGATTTTGAGGCGCTTCTGAATGAGTGATGGTAGAGAGTACTTCTTGTACAGGATAAGTTGGGTGCACGATTCTAAGGTCGGTTCGAGGGGTGTAGAAATCACGACCTTGTGAAGGAATTTTCATGACCGAACCAAAGTATGAAAGAGGCCAAGTATGAAACTCCCTACCGAGTTTAAATTTAACTTGATTAGTGTTGACAAGTTCAAAGTTGGCGTAAAATTCTCGGATCATAGGTGGGTAGATTACCGCATCTAGATGTAGGAATGAAAAACAATCTTTTTGAGTAAATGTTTTGTGGAGGTTTGGAAATTCGTCATAGTGAACAACTCTTTCTTCATGAAGTGGTCGAGTTTCCATTTGTCATTGGTGATACGCCGCACATTGCCCTCTTGTGTTAGTCATTTCCTAGGAACATGAGTATTTTAGCAAAATCCATGTTGTAACATGATTTTAAAAATCTATATGATGGACATAGGTCGATTAATTCTTGTCTAGACATATTTTTAAAGGTGTGCCATTTTGAAAAGTTAGACAAGGTTCATCATTTCAATTTTTATTTACCATTGCTTCATAAGTATCATGAGTTTGATAATTATCATAAGATCTTGGTCAAACATATGTGTGTGCATGAGTAGTTTGAAAAGAAAATCAACTTGTGTGGATTATGCAAGAAAAAGTTCCTACTTGACACTCTATGAGTTGAAACTTGTATAAGTTAGTTTTTCACACAATTGATTGGTTATGCATCAAAACAAGTGTTCCTATTAGTTATGAAAGACACAAATATTATTCTCATGTGAGATTTTGCAAGAGATTGAGAATTACATGAGAAAATTTTAAAGTAAGCAAAATAAACAAAATTTGGAAGCTTACCTTTTGAGGACCACTAGATGTTAGAGATAAGGGAGACAATGAATGTCTGGAATCTAATGGTTGGGGTTTAAGAAAGGTTTAAGAAAGGAGTGGAGTTGGTAAAAAGGTGGTTTAGATAATAAAGATGGTGAGGAAAAGGACAAAATAGCCGTCAGCTATTGTGCGGTTCACCCTACGGTCGACCGTGATTCGACCGCATGTCTTTAGTAAGCTTATTTAAGGCACAAGTTTCATCATACCCAACCCATTCCTAATTAGAGTGAAGGTCTCCTTTTTCCGAGGTTTAATAAAGATATCAGCAATATTTTCTGTGGAGTCTACCTTATCAATCACAATATCCTCTTTTTGGACATGATCACGTAAAAAGTGGTGCCTAATGTCTACGTTTTTAGTCCTAGAGTGTAATATTTGATTTTTAGATAGATCTATAGCACTCTTATTATCACAACAAATAGGTATTTCAGAAGAGATGATACCGTAATCGATGAAGGTTTATTTCATCCATAGCACTTGTGCACATGCTCTTCCTATGGAAACATACTCCACTACGGTGGTAGATAGTGCAACAGATGTTTGCTTCTTAGAGAACTATGACATTAAGCAAAGCCCAACAAATGCACATACACCACTTGTGCTCTTTTGATCAATCAACGATCCTCCATGGTCGAAATCTGCAAAGCACATCATGTCAACACTGGTGAACTTTTGATACCATAGACTGAGGTGCATGCTACCTTTCAAATATCTAAAGATTCGCTTGACCGGTTCTATGTGAGACACTTTGGGATTCTCTTGGAATCTTGCACATAATCACACACTATACATGATATCGGTCGGCTTATCGTTAGGTATAGAAGAGATCCAATCATTCCTCTATACTTGGTGCTATCGAATGAATCTCCTTCTCCTTCAAGAGTAAGCTTGACATTGGTGGCCATAAGAGTGGCCATAGGTTTTGAGTTCAAGATATCTTTTAGTTGAAATGAAATTCTTAAGTTTATGACTAGCATGGACTTGTTTTCCTATTTTACATGCATCACAAAAATGACTTTCATATTTTAGCTTGGGTAAATCTCTAACCATTTCTTTAGAAGATATATTGTGAATTTATTTCATATTAGCATGCCCACATTTTCTATGCCACAAAGTGGTAGTTTCATGAATGGAAGTGAGACAAATATCTAAATGTTTAAAGTCATTTAGTTTACATGTGTAAAGGCCCTTTTTCCTAATTCCGTTTATTACATTTTTACCATCTTTGGTTATATGTGAAGATAACTTAGTGAATTTCATGTTATACCCTTTATCACATATTTTACCAACACTTAGCAAATTAAAACTTAGGTTCTTAATAAGCAAGATATCTTCAAGAGTAATTTTAGAGTTAGTGATGTTACCTTTACCGACGATTTTACCTCGTACGTCGCCACCAAAGATTACGTCACCACCAAAGATTACATCACCACCAAAGAAATTCCCTTTAGATTCTACCCTTCTTGGTGGTCTAGTTTTTGACAAAGGACCTGCAGTCGACTTCACGGTCGGACCGTGCTTCGACTGCACACTTCCTGTAACATTTTGACTTTCTTAAGACTTAACAAACACTATAGGTTGTTGTTTCGATGGTTTAATTTTGAGGGTGCTTTCTTTAAACCCTAACCCATGTTTGTTATCGCTAGGTCATTGAACACTTAAGATGTCTTCTAGTAGTTTTTCACTTTTATTAAATATTGAAACTTGATTTTATTGTCAAGTAGTTTGACGGTTTTGTTAAGTGTTTTAAAGAATAGTCAAAAAATGAGTTATAAATATTGAAACTTGATTTTAACTTTTGTTAAGTGAATCATGGGTTATAAAGAATAGTCGACTCCAGGTGAGATGAATCTCCAAAAATGATTTCGTGCACATCAAAGTATTGAATCATAGGAGTGATGTTTACGAGGGTGTTGCGGTTAGCCGTGAATATCGAGAGTAGAATCTTCTCAAACGGTCTAGTGTAATATCTATCCATGATACCAACCATAACAACAGTTGGGGTAGAAACTCACCCAGTGCCTTTCCTACAATAGGGCGACCACCGAGTATACCTCAGAAACCTGATTTATCGGTCCACGTTTTGGCCATGTCCAACCATAAGAGGGAAAATTTTATGAGCGCAAAGACTTCCCAACAAATTTTATAAAACCGCCACCTAAAGTGGCGTAAGAGTTTTTATCAATGAACTTAATAGTAAGTTTCATCCTTAAACACAGGACGAGAAGCACTGTGACCCAAACACATTGTAGAGTAATTGCAAAAATTTTAATATAATCGATCAATGAAGTTTTGAAAAAACTCTAAACGTTTGATGTGACAACATAAATGGAAAGAAGTTCTTAGTAAATTTAGAAGTATGTACAACGTGTACCATTTTACATAAAACAATTTGACTTAGTTAAACAACTCAATAAAGGAGTGGTTTTAAAATAATTTTGAAGGTATAATTTAGTATGTACTAACTAAAATAGGTTAAGGTAAATTTATTTATTTTATTTTATACGTACATATTGAAATGTCTCGTTCATATTGATTATAAATATTCCATATTAATTGATTTCGTTGCGAGGTTTTGACCTCTATATGAGACGTTTTTCAAAGACTGCATTCATTTTTAAAACAAACCATAACCTTTATTTTATCGACAAGGTTAACAAGACACCACTTAGATTATCCAGAAATGATAATCTAGCAAATATCACACTTACACACTACCAATACATATTGGTTTACAAATATTAATATGTTACAACAAAATAAATCTCGAATGCAGTTTTAAACAATATTATACAAGCATGCTGACACCAAATCTTGTCCATATAATAGCATGCAACAGCGGAAGCTCTTAATAATCACCTGAGAATAAACATGCTTTAAACGTCAATAAAAATGTTGGTGAGTTATAGGTTTAACCTATATTTATCAAATCGTAATAATAGACCACAAGATTTCATATTTCAATATACATCCCATACATAGAGATAAAAATCATTCATATGGTGAACACCTGGTAACCGTCCTTAATAAGATGCATATAGAATATCCCCTATCATTCCGGGACTCCCTTCGGACATGATGAATTTGAAGTACTAAAGCATCCGGTACTTTGGATGGGGATCGTTGGGCCCAATAGATCTATCTTTAGGATTTGCGTCAATTAGGGTGTCTGTTCCCTAATTCTTAGATTACCAGACTAAAAAGGGGCATATTCAGTTTAATAATCCAGCCATAGAATGTTGTTTCATTTACTTGTGTCTATTTTGTAAAACATTTATAAAACTGCATGTATTCTCATCCCAAAATTTTAGATTTTAAAAGTGGGACTATAACTCACTTTCACAGATTTTTACTTCGTCGGAAAGCAAGACTTGGCCACTGGTCGATTCATGAACCTATAACAAATATGTACATATATATCAAAGTATGTTCAAAATATATTTACAACATTTTTAATACGTTTTGCTGTTTTAAGTTTATTAAGTCAGCCGTCCTCGTTAGTAACCTACAACTAGTTGTCCACAGTTAGATGTACAGAAAATAAAGCAACATATATTATCTTGAATCAATCCACGACCTCGTGTATACAAGCCTCAGGCTAGATCACAACTCAATGTATATATAATATTTTGGAATCAACCTCAACCCTGTATAGCTAACTCCAACATTACTGCATATAGAGTGTATATGGTTGTTTAGAAATATATATATATATATATATATATATATATATATATATATATATATATATATATATATATATATATATATATATATATATATATATATATATATATATATATATATATATATATATATATATGGGTCGATATGATAGGTCAAAACATTGTATTCGTGTCTATGGTATACCAAGTTTACATAATATATTAGAATACATGTATAATACAATATGAGTGAAGCGACCCGTCCTAATCCATCCGAACGAAGTCCATATCGATTATAAATGATTCACAACAGTTGATTACATCGCGAGGTACTTGACCTCTATATGATACATTTTACAAACATTGCATTCGTTTTTGAAAAGACAATCTTTCATTACATCGAAAGTTGTTGGCATGCATACCAGTTTATAATATATCTAACTATAATTGACTAAATAATAATCTTGATAAACTCAACGACTCGAATGCAACGTCTTTAGAAATATGTCATGAATGACTCCAAGTAATATCTTTAAAATGAGCAATTGCACAGCGGAAGACTTCTTTCATACCTGAGAATAAACATGCTTTAAAGTGTCAACCAAAAGGTTGGTGAGTTCATTAGTTTAACATAAATAATCATTTCATAATTTTAATAGACCACAAGATTTCATATTTCCATTTCTCATAAACATACGTCCCATGCATAGAGACAAAGAAATCATTCATATGGATTGAACACCTGGTAATCGACCTTAACAAGATGCATATAGAATATCCCCTATCATTCCGGGATCCTCCTTCGGACATGATATAATTCAAAGTACTAAAGCATCCGGTACTTTGGATGGGGTTTGTTAGGCCTAATAGATTTATCTTTAGGATTCGCGTCAATTAGGGTGTCTGTTCCCTAATTCTTAGATTACCAGACTAAAACGGGGCATATTCGGTTTAATAATCCAGCCATATAATGTAGTTTTAAGCACTTGTGTCTATTTCGTCAAACATTTATAAAGCAGTGCATGTATTCTCAGTCCCAAAAATATATATTGCAAAAACATTTAAAAAGGGAGCAAATGAAACTCAAAATACTGTATTTCGTAGTAAAAATACATATAACATCATTGAACAAGTATAAGGTTGGCCTCAGATTCACGAACCTATATCGTTGGTATGTATATATTAAAACATATATTCGTAAATTGAATAAATCTATATATTATGATTAATGATGTATTTATTATATTTAATAATTTACAAGTTTCATTATTTATTTATATATTTTCATTTTATATATAGAAATATTAATATAGTTAAGTTAAGTAATTTAAATATATTTTTGTATATATAATATTTATTTATATACTTATAACTTTGATAACATTATTAAAACTTTTACTTTTATATTCATAATTCTTTTAATAATAATAATATTGATAATACTTACAATAATAATAATAATAATAATAACAGTAGTTTTTAAATAAAACATAAAGTTTAATAATAATGATAATGAAAATAATATTTTTGATAATAATGCCTAATACTTAATAATAATGATAATAATAATAATAACAATCTTATTACTAATGATAATATTTAATAATAATACGACTTAATGATATTACTAGAAAGGATAATAATATTAGTAATACAATAATAATAATAATAATAATAGTCCTAATTGTAATTATGATACTTGTACTAATAATATCGATATTGATAATACTCTTAATATGATCAATGATAATAATACTTCTAATATATTAGGGGTAATAACAATTATTATAATAATAATAACAATAACTAATAATAATAATAATAATAATAATAATAATAATAATAATAATAATAATAACAATAATAATAATTATAATACTAGTAATAATCACAATAAGAATAATAATAAAACAAATTTGGTAAGGAATCTACCTTCAAAAAGCTTTTCAAAAAAAATATTGCCCTGAACCGGTCTCGAACTCGAGACCTCTCGCTTAATCCGCAACACCTTAAACCATCACTCCGTTGCTTACTTTTCTGATAATATCGTGGTTTTATTTTCAATTAACATGTTTTCTGTTTTTATTCATCTTCTTCCTCTTTGTTCTTCACCACACTCATCGACCAAACTCAAGGTAACATAACACGATTTATAAATTCGATTTACGAATTGCAACTTAATTGTAACGACTTGTTTTTGGGGAATTTGTTAAAAAAAATAAAATAAAGAAGAATACTGCTGTTTCTGTCGCGAGAAAAAAATAAAAACACAAACACCAATTTCGATTTTAAGGCTGTTTTAAACAAAGATCACAACATGAATTATGTTGCAATCCACCATTAGAAACTTCCTGTATTCGTTAATTGATCATAAAACATTAACATAATCACGAATTTCATGATGAACAAATATTTGACTTTTTTAAAATTAAACTTTGACTCAACAATTAGAAGTCGATAGATAAAGTTGGAGTTTCATCTTTTGCAGATAGTTTGAGTTTAGGATTTCTAACAAAACCTCATTAATATTTTTTGGAATTTATAAAGAAATCGTTCTGGTTGAATTTTAAAGTTAAAACAAAGCAGGTACATGTGTTCTTCATTAAATCTGTTTTAAATTCGTTTTATTCAGAGCTGTTACTGGTTGGTGTGGTTTGTATAGATAATGAGGGGTTGTATGGTATCAAATATAATTGAAATCGATTGTTTTAAAGCCTAATTGAAATTATCAGACATTTACAGAAATAAAATACATAAAAGAATAATTAAAGTTGATATTGATTGGAAACAGATTTTGGATTGATCTTAGAGTTTAAATCCTGATTTGTACTAACAAGATCAATCATCTACAGCTGGAGAATGACATGAAACTGATTTTGATTCTTACATGGTACGTATGAATTATATAATTTGAAAGGACCCGTTCATATACATTATAAACGATTCACAATAGTTGATTACATTGCGAGGTATTTGACCTCTATATGATATATTTTACAAACATTGCATTCGTTTTTAAAAGACAAACTTTCTTTACATCAAAAATTGACAGTCATGCATACCATTTCATAATATCCACTATCCAACTATAAATTGATTTAATAATAATCTTTGATTAACTCAATGACTCGAATGCAACGTTCTTCGAAATATGCTATGAAAGACTCCAAGTAATATCTTTAAAATGAGCAAATGCACAGCGGAAGATTTCTTTAACACCTGAGAATAAACATGCTTTAAAGTGTCAACCAAAAGGTTTGTGAGTTCATTAGTTTATCATAATCATTTATTTCCATCATTTTAATAGACCACAAGAATTTCATTTCCAGTTCTCATAAATATACGTCCCATGCATAGAGACAAAAAATAATAATTCATATGGTGAACATCTGGTAACCGACATTAACTAGATACATATAAGAATATCCCCTATCATTCCGGGATCCTCCTTCGGACATGATATAAATTTCGAAGTACTAAAGCATCTGGTACTTTGGATGGGGTTTGTTAGGCCCAATAGATCTATCTTTAGGATTCGCGTCAATTAGGGTGTCTGTTCCCTAATTCTTAGATTACCAGACTTTAATAAAAAGGGGCATATTCGATTTCGATAATTCAACCATAGAATGTAGTTTCAATTACTTGTGTCTATTTTGTCAAACATTTATAAAAGCGCATGTATTCTCAGTCCCAAAAATATAAAGGGTAAAAAGGCAAATGAAACTCACCATACTGTATTTCGTAGTAAAAATACATATAACGTCATTGAACAAGTGCAAGGTTGGCCTCGGATTTATGAACCTAAATTAATTATATATATTTATGTGTTGGTCAATATTTTTCTAACAAATTAGGTCAAGTCATAGTGTACCACAATCCTAATGCTCGAGACTAATATGCAAAAGTCAACAAAAGTAAATTTGACTCAAAATAATTTCCAAAAATCTATACATGATAAATATATAGTTTAAATATCGTCATTTTATATTTTTAAATATTTTTAAAAGATTTATTAGAGTAAATAATATAATTTATTTATTTATAAATAAAATTTTATATTAAATTTATATAATAAAATATACTTTTATATATATTAAGTAATAAAATTTATAGGGTTCATTTAATATCATAAAGATAATATGATAGGTGTTATTAAAGTAAGTTATTACACGTAGTAAAATATGGTTGTATCACATATTTATTTGATAAAATAATATCTATAATGATAGTAAGTAAAAGTTGTATTATTTTGTAATAATTATTATTATTATAAAAATATCAATATTTATAATTACTAAAATGACATTATGATAAAACGATAATTCTAATTATGATAACTTTAATATTTATGATAATTTTTAATATTATCTTTAAAATAATAATTCTATTTAAAGTAATAATAATAATGATATTTTATAGTAACAATGACATTTCAATTAAAATGATAATTTTTGTTAAAATGATAGTTTTAATACTAACGATACTTTTAATAATAATGGTAATGATAAAAATAATAAGAACGATAATTTTATCTAAATCAATATCTTATAATATTTTAATTTCATCATTATACTCTTACTCATTATTTCCTAATCGTTTCGTTTAATAGCTTTTAATCGTCTTTTATATCGTGTTCATAATAATGATAATAATAGTAATCAAAATAATTAGGTGTTACAAATATTTGTTTTAATTACACTAATATTAATAATGATAGTTACTATAACATTATTAACGATAATACTAATAATTATCTTAATGATAATATAGTAATAATAATAATAACAATAACAATAACCATTTTTAAATAATGATATATATATTAATAATGATAATAATAATAATAATAATAATAATAATAATAATAATAATAATAATACTAATAATAATAATAATAATAATAATAATAATAATAATAATAATAATAATTGGATAATAATAATAATAATAATAATAATAATTGGATAATAATAATAATACTAATTATAACTTTAACGATAATAACGATAGTAATAATAAAAAAAATAATTTTTAATGATAAATCCCTTTTATTGATAAAGATAATAATAATCATAATAATAAGATAAAACTAGAACGACGATAAAAACGACGATAATAATAATAATCATTTTTAATAAAAATATCAAAAATTCAATTGATTATAACTTCTAATCTGTTCATCGAAACCATTCGATATCTAAAGGAAAAGTTCTTAATTTTTCGCTAGCTTTCCAAGGACATGCATATCTTATACCTTATCTCAACCGCAAGTGTAACTAATTAAAGACCTAACCTGTCTAAGGGCAATATCAAAAGGACAAGCATGCATAATCTTAAATACTCGAGCACTAGTCAGGGATACACTATTAGTATGTAAAAGTTAAATTATGAGTACTCACGTATCAATATTGAGATTCAATATTGCAGGAAAGGTACGTAGACGCAACGGAAATGATAAACACTATATTGACCTCACGAGCATACCCATGAACCATACTCAATCACCTCCATAGCTATAACCCATAATTTCCTTAATCCTATCCTACTCGAAAAACAATTTCGAAACCACTCGGACAGCACTCCGTCGTAATATTTTATGTATACTAATAATATCTTGAAATAATACGGAGTAAATATATATATGTAAATCGATTGAGAGAGTTTAGAGAAAAATATTTTCAAGTTTCTATGAAATAATGAAACCTATTGAATTCTATTTATAATAGATTTTTGAATTATTAAAGTTAATTATTAAAGTATAATTTATTAAAGTGAATTATTAAAGTATGAATTATTAAAGTTAATTATTAAAGTATGAATTATTAAAGTGAATTATTAAAGTTAAAGTAAAGTAAAAATAAAGTAAAGGTAAAGTTTAAGTATAGTAAAAGTATAAAACTATGTACGTATAATACGTGTATAAATATATATAATATTAATTTAAATCGTTATATATATTTAATCACACTTGATTTAGTTGTGGTTTGACTAAATAAATCAAAAAAAAAAAAAAACTTAACCTATTCACTAGAGGGTTTGATTCACTTATTCCGCCATTATGTGAGTTAAATCTGTTGATTTCTAAGTTCCTAGTCATGTTTCATCACCTTCTATTCTTTCCCCCTCAACTCATATTTTAAAGTATTCATCAATATGCTCCATCCAGTTCTGATTCTCGATATACTTCTAACTTTCATATCGGTCATTCTTCTTTTTCATCTACCGCCAGAAGAATCTACTTACTTCTACTATACTCTTGGGTTTATAGTGTTTCTAGTTCTCCCGTGTCTTTATATTGCTATATGCATCGATATATATGGTTTATAATTTCTGGTTTGTCGTTGGGCTTTATATGTTCCCTTATATTTCAAAGTCTCTGCTTCTGTCTTCTATAATCATTATCATTCACAGTTAATGCTCTCTTTTATTTGCTGCAATTTATACCCCAATTTCTATTTCGGAGTTTTGTCCTTTTGTTTCTTCTTCTTGCGATTAAGCACCGCTTGTAATGGTCCAAAATTCACAGATATGAATTTCGGAATGAACATTGTTAATGTTCTAGGAAGGAAATTGTGATGGCACGATCTTGACTTGTCAAATTACTAGAATACCTTGGAAAGGCCGAATAATCAAGAAATATTTTCTTGATATTTTAGAGGTTAAATAGAATACAAGAGTCGTATAACATGGCACATGATGATGTTATGATCTGTGAATCATCACGTTCCATTTAGAAACTCAGCATGACTTACTGTAATATAATCACATTGATCAAGTGTCATTATATTATACTAATTCATGCTTCAGTTCCCAACACTACTTCAAAATATTCCTGTTTTAAACTTGAATGTTTCAGAATTTAGAAACTAAAATAGTTTCTTTTATGATGTAATACAGATAGCGCGAAGAGGTAAATGATTTCAAATAAGAAAAATTAAGAAAATATCTTCAGAAATATGGAGGATATTTATAATGAAAGATATGATGATATTTTAGAATTTCTAATATCAGAGGATGATGAAGAATATTGTTCGCAGGGGTTTAGAGTCAGGAGCAAGGTATTCGTTAATGACTTCAGCATGTACTGAATCATTTGGATCCTTTGAAGTCATGTTCAGTCTTTGTAATTTTTCCACAGCCTCCTTCCTACTTTGCTCAATTCGTTTTTCAGTTCCAAAACTTCTCTTTTTCTGCGCTTTGCCAGCACACTTCATCATTATCATCCAGCTTTTACCGTTTAAAGTCGTTTATAGTTTTTGCTACTTTATTAGCATTTTTTTTTTCGGAGAACCAATTCGTAGTACGCAGTGTTTTTCAGAAACTTCACATTCAAATTAAGTCCAGAAGATAGACGTTATATATACACATATAACTGTTAGCGTAGACATGCTGCGAGATTTCAAAATACTGATTGCTAATTCTCAATGATTCGTATGGCAATTCTCATTACAAGATGCGAATGAGTAAATGATGGGGTTTCAATGAATAATTATAATGACTTTTTAGAGAGTTTAAAGTCAAAGGGTTATGAAGTTGTTGGTACATCTGCTAATAATGTGGTGGAATGTAAAAGGTTTCCTGGTAACGATGGTGTATATCTCAAGGTTATAATAAGGTTAGTCTGACTGAAAAGTCAAATTTGACTTGCTGGAGCTGTGACAAAACTGGCTACTTTGAATAGGAGGCGCAAAGTTATTTTTGCTAATAAATGCCAAAGAATCTGACGCGGATACGTTGTTTAAACTTTTACTTTGGTTTCAAGAGTTTTTCGGGTACATAACTGTGGGTAACATGTGGTTGGATCATCATCTCGATTGCTCATCATTCGAAGTGTCTTCAGAAATTTTCGAAGGGTTTGAACACAGATTGTAATCGTTAACATACATTTGATGTTCTAACACAGTTTTGAAGTCAAAATATAGCTTGTGAAAGATGTAAGGATCTAAGAGTGATGATTTTGATCATATCTCAAGTTGAATTTTGAGATTTCAAAATCAGAATATGTAATTAAATTTTGAATGAGTATGGTTGTTTTGATTTATACAAAAGAATGTATATTGTTGTGAAAGTAGGGAGTATAATGGATGATTTGCTGAATCAGATTTGAAGAATGTAACATATTAATTGTGAATTTATATATCTCTCGGGTATTACCTACCCGTTAAAAAAAATTTCACAATTAATATTTTGTACAAAAGAATTTTATTACAGTCTTTATGAAAATATATATATATGTATATTTTCTTCAGATGTAACATAGATTTAATGAGTTAATGTTAAATTAAACTCATTTGATTTACGGTTGAAACTAGAATTGAATAATCCCTAAAGGCTTTAAAAAGTACATAACTTTTACGCAGTATTTCTTTAATGACATTGAAATTATGAATCAATACTTCGTTATTTGTTGATGTATGATGTTCGATTCGTGGAATTCTTGTGAATTTCGCAAAGTACGAATGATGTTTTCTGAAAAGTTTCGGGTACATCGATGATGAAAGTGTAAAATCAAATATATACTTGATTTATTATGAATTGGAATTTGTTGAATTGCGACAGAGATTGTAGTTAACGCTGGTTAAGTTGTAGCCGAAGGACGTACATTATTGCATATTTGTAATATGAATTAACCGAGTAGTTAAGATTCACACACAATAGCTTAGCACGAAAAGATTTATTTCCATATATATATATATATATATATATATATATATATATATATATATATATATATATATATATATATATATATATATATATATATATATATATATATATATATATAAAATATACATATAATTTCTTCAGAGGGAATGAGTTAATTCTTCATAACTCGTTGATACAATATACACGTTATTGATTCGTAATGATGTCCACAATGATTCTCGAACTGACAGAGTTTGTGATGTTATCTGTGTTGTTGATTCGGATGTTGACTGTACTGACGATGCTGGTAACGCTGACGGTACTGTTGATGCTGTTGGTAAAGCAAGTTTAGCTTGTTAATCACACACCATTTTTGTCAGGGTTTCTACTCTTCCTTCTATCATTTTGGTTCGCTTAACTGATTTATGGTTAGGGCTAGATTAGATAATCTCTAAGACTTTAGAGATTACATAATCACCGCGGAATGTTTCTCCAATGAAGTTATGAATTAATACTTCGTCAGTTATTGTTGTTGGTACTCCTTGGTATCTATGGTGCGTATGACGTTGATGCTCGTGGGACAGATTGTGAAGTTGAGGTTTACGACGCGGTTGTAGTTGGAGGTGGTAATGGTACTGTTGGCATTGATGATGGTGGTACTGGTTATGCTGCTGATGCTACTGCTGGTGTTTGTAATCTCTGCACCATATTCTCCAAAGCCACTACCCGAGCGCGAAGCTCGTTGACTTCTTCTATTACACCGGAGTGATTGTCAGTTCGGACTAGCGGATAAATAAAATCTAAAATTTGATGTAATATATAATCGTGACGCGATACTCTGGAAATGTGCGAGAAAATGGTGTTTCGGACAGGTTCGCCGGTAAGTGCTTCAGGTTCTTCGTCAAGAGGGCAATGTGGTGGATGGAAGGGATCACCTTCTTCTTGTCTCCAATGATTGAGGAGGCTACGAACCCATCCCCAATTCATCCAGAATAGGTGACTACTGATTGGTTGATTTATTCCGGTCACACTGCTTTTGGAGCTTGAATGGGATTCCATTTCGGAATCTGAGTGACTTGAACTGATGACAAATTCCATTTCGTACGATTGGATAAAGGATTTTTTTTCCGATATGAAATGATTTTAGCCAACGGATGGTATTCTAATTACATAGAATATATATATATATATATATATATATATATATATATATATATATATATATATATATATATATATATAGATCAAAAGATTTCGTAGATTACGGAGGACTTTGCGGGATATGTCAGGCAAAGTTTAAAGTAACAGATACGATAAGATATGATTTACTAGATATGCTAAGATATGAATTTTTGTCTATACACTATTCATGCAATCAATGCAGCAAGACGTGTCTTAGACTAAAAATAATAAGCAGGTAATTTCCTGAGGATGATAAGTAGTTAATTTTCGACACAAAATGATAAGCAAAACTTTTGACATGCAGACACGGTCGAAGTCCAGTCTCACTAATGTATCCTATCGACTTATCAGTTAGACACACTAATGCAGACCTGGTTCGCTAAGACCACCGCTCTGATACCAACTGAAAGGACCCGTTCATATACATTATAAACGATTCACAATAGTTGATTACATTGCGAGGTATTTGACCTCTATATGATACATTTTACAAACATTGCATTCGTTTTTAAAAGACAAACTTTCTTTACATAAAAAATTGACAGACATGCATACCATTTCATAATATCCACTATCCAACTATAAATTGATTTAATAATAATCTTTGATGAACTCAATGACTCGAATGCAACGTCCTTCGAAATATGCTATGAAAGACTCCAAGTAATATCTTTAAAATGAGCAAATGCACAGCGGAAGATTTCTTTAACACCTGAGAATAAACATGCTTTAAAGTGTCAACCAAAAGGTTGGTGAGTTCATTAGTTTATCATAATCATTTATTTCCATCATTTTAATAGACCACAAGAATTTCATTTCCAGTTCTCATAAATATACGTCCCATGCATAGAGACAAAAAATAATCATTCATATGGTGAACACCTGGTAACCGACATTAACTAGATACATATAAGAATATCCCCTATCATTCCGGGATCCTCCTTTAGACATGATATAAATTTTGAAGTACTAAAGCATCCGGTACTTTGGATGGGGTTTGTTAGGCCCAATAGATCTATCTTTAGGATTCGCGTCAATTAGGGTGTCTGTTCCCTAATTCTTAGATTACCAGACTATAATAAAAAGGGGCATATTCGATTTCGATAATTCGACCATAGAATGTAGTTTCAATTACTTGTGCCTATTTCGTCAAACATTTATAAAAGCGCATGTATTCTCAGTCCCAAAAATATAAAGGGTAAAAAGGCAAATGAAACTCACCATACTGTATTTCGTAGTAAAAATACATATAACGTCATTGAACAAGTGCAAGGTTGGCCTCAGATTCACGAACCTAAATTAATTATATATATTTATGTGTTGGTCAATATTTGTCTAACAAATTAGGTCAAGTCATAGTGTACCACAATCCTAATGCTCGAGACTAATATGCAAAAGTCAACAAAAGTAAATTTGACTCAAAATAATTTCCAAAAATCTATACATGATTAATATATAGTTTAAATATCGTCGTTTTATATTTTTAAATATTTTTAAAAGATTTATTAGAGTAAATAATATAATAAATTTATTAATAAATAAAATTTTATATTAAATTTATATAATAAAATATACTTTTATATATATTAAGTAATAAAATTTATAGAGTTCATTTAATATCATAAAGATAATATGATAGGTATTATTAAAGTAAGTTATTACACGTAGTAAAATATGGTTGTATCACTTATTTATTTGATAAAATAATATCTATAATGATAGTAAGTAAAAGTTGTATTATTTTGTAATAATAATTATTATTATAAAAATATCAATATTTATAATTACTAAAATGATATTATGATAAAACGATAATTCTAATTATGATAACTTTAATATTTATGATAATTTTTAATATTATCTTTAAAATAATAATTCTATTTAAAGTAATAATAATAATGATATTTTATAGTAACAATGACATTTCAATTAAAATGATAATTTTTGTTAAAATGATAGTTTTAATACTAACGATACTTTTAATAATAATGGTAATGATAAAAATAATAAGAACAATAATTTTATCTAAATCAATATCTTATAATATTTTAATTTCATCATGATACTCTTACTCATTATTTCCTAATCGTTTCATTTAATAGCTTTTAATCATCTTTTATATCGTGTTCATAATAATGATAATAATAGTAATCAAAATAATTAGGTGTTACAAATATTTGTTTTAATTACACTAATATTAATAATGATAGTTACTATAACATTATTAACGATAATACTAATAATTATCTTAATGATAATATAGTAATAGTAATAATAATAATAACAATAACAATAACCATTTTTAAATAATGATATATATATTAATAATGATAATAATAATAATAATAATAATAATAATAATAATAATAATAATACTAATAATAATAATAATAATAATAATAATAATAATAATAATTGGATAATAATAATAATAATAATAATTGGATAATAATAATAATAATAATAATAATAATAATAATAATAATAATAATAATAATAATAATAATAATTGGATAATAATAATAATACTAATTATAACTTTAACGATAATAACGATAGTAATAATAAAAAAAATAACAATTTTTAATGATAAATCTCTTTTATTGATAAAGATAATAATAATCATAATAATAAGATAAAACTAGAACGTCGATAAAAACGTCGATAATAATAATCATTTTTAATAAAAATATCGAAAATTCAATTGATTATAACTTCTAATCTGTTCATCGAAAACCATTCGATATCTAAAGGAAAAGTTCTTAATTTTTCGCTAGCTTTCCAAGGACATGCATATCTTATACCTTATCTCAACCGCAAGTGTAACTAATTCAAGACCTAACCTGTCTAAGGGCAATATCAAAAGTACAAGCATGCATAATCCTAAATACTCGAGCACTAGTCAGGGAAACACTATTAGTATGTAAAAGTTAAATTATGAGTACTCACGTATCAATATTGAGATTCTATATTGCAGGAAAGGTAAGTAGACGCAACGGAAATGATAAACACTATATTGACCTCACGAGCATACCCATGAACCATACTCAATCACCTCCATAGCTATAACCCATAATTTCCTTAATCTTATCCTACTCGAAAAACAATTTCGAAACCACTCGGACAGCACTCCGTCGTAATATTTTATGTATACTAATAATATCTTGAAATAATACGGAGTAAATATATATATGTAAATCGATTGAGAGAGTTTAGAGAAAAATATTTTCAAGTTTCTATGAAATAATGAAACCTATTGAATTCTATTTATAATAGATTTTTGAATTATTAAAGTTAATTATTAAAGTATGAATTATTAAAGTGAATTATTAAAGTGAATTATTAAAGTATGAATTATTAAAGTGAATTATTAAAGTTAAAGTAAAGTAAAAATAAAGTAAAGGTAAAGTTTAAGTATAGTAAAAGTATAAAACTATGTACGTATAATACGCGTATAAATATATATAATATTAATTTAAATCTTTATATATATTTAATAAAATAAAATATAAATATCGTTATCTTTATCATACTAGTTAAGTAATGAGTTGTCAAAAGTGGTTCTAGATATTTATAAAAGTTATATACGTTTTAATAATAAAGTTCTTTTTAAACTGAAAACGTTTTTGTACGTTTGAAACTAAATAGATCAATCGAGCCTTTATGAGATTCAATCTTCCACTATCCTTTGTCTAGTTCTCAATGATTGACAATTTGTTCTTATTTATAAATCACTTTACAATTTTTCAAATATTGTTAAAATGGAAAGATTTCTCAAATAAACGTGGGCCTTTCAACAGAGACTTGTAATCATAATTCAATATATCTGATAATTCAATCATTTGATCTTATCTTCTAATTCCATTGATAAACATTTTGAAACAGATACAATCATATAAAGTATTTAATCTAATATTTTGTTTACGTTTCAAGTTATAATATATATACACATATACATATATAATCATATTCGTTTAATGGTTCGTGAATCGTTGAAACTTGGTCGAGGTTGAATGAATGTATGAACATAGTTTAAAATTCTTGAAATTTAACTTAACAAATATTGCTTATCGTGTCGAAAACATATAAAGATTAAAGTTTAAATTTGGTTGGAAATTTTCGGGTTGTCACATAATTAATAATTAATGATATATATAATAATAATACTTTTAAAATTAATAATAAAAATAATAATAATATTATTAATAATAATAATAATTATTGCATTCACAATAATAAATAATAATGATACTAAAAAGAATAAATATGATATTAATAATATTATTAATGATAATAATAATAATAAATTGTATTATTTTCTAATAATAATAATAATAATAATATTAATATAACAATTTACATGTATTTCATTCTTATATATATATAGTCTTCTTAATAGATTTTAATATTAATATTTATGTTTTAACTTGTAGTTATATTTAATATTATGATTTATTAGTTATGTAATGTTGAATATTTATATCTACAATAACATATATTTAGTATATAATATCTATACATTACAATATATATACAATGATAATAATAATAACAATCTATTAATAACATTATTGATAATGTTACTTAATAATAATACTAATAATGATAATAGTTTTTAATATAATAATTATATTCAGCTTATAATTAAGTTTAATATATTAATATTTATTATAATATATTTTAATAATATAATTTTATTAAATTCATAATATTTATTTATACATTGATGTTCGTGAATCTTCGGGTAAGGTTCAACGGATATCTAAGTGTAGTAAATTATATAAAAGCTTCGATTTACCTAACTTGTCGATATTCATCCTCTAAATTATTTACACTACACGTTCTTACTTTCTCATTAAACAAAATGAAAGGTAAAATAATTATTTCACTAAAACCATGAGGGAAAATATTGTAAGGCATGAATTGAAAATCAAATAGGAATCTCCACTAACCCTTGTCTAGTTCCCGTTAATTGGCACTCTTGTTCTTACTTGTAATTCAGTTTACCAATTATTCCGAATACCATTAAAAAGGAAAGGTTTTCCTAAATCAAAGTGGACCTTTAAACAGAAACTCGTAATCATACAATGTATCTGATAACCTCAATCATTTGATATTATTTTCTAATTCCATCGATAAACATATTGAAACAAATATGTTCATGTAAAGTATTATTCCTTTAAATACTTTGTTAACATTTCAAGTTATAATATATACACATATATATAATCATATTTATTTACTTAATGGTTCGTGAATCGTTGGAATTTGGTCAAGGTTAAATGAATGTATGAACACAGTTTAAAATTCTTGAGATTTAACTTAACAACTTTGCTTATTGTGTCGGAATAATATAAAGATTAAAGTTTAAATTTGGTCGGAAATTTCTGGGTCATCACAGTACCTACCCGTTAAAGAAATTTCGTCCCGAAATTTGATCGAGGTCGTCATGGCTAACAATAAAAATGTTTTCATGACGAATATGAGTTGATAAATAAAGGTTTATCATCATTGAGTAATATGGATATAATGATTCGATTAATCGAAGCGTATGAATGAAGCTATCACAAAAGATCGAGATAAAGAAATGGAGATTTTTCCATAACTTTTGACATAGTCACGATTGAATTTAGAAAATAAGGTGCGTCTTAGCTTTTGACGTTGTCTTGGTTGAATTCCGGAATTCAAGGGATTCAAAAGAAAATCTTGGAAATCTATAAGATCTGATTCTTCGAGATTTAAGGAAATTAGGATCTCTTTAATTAAATACGGTGATCTGCCTCGATTACTCTGTCTGATATTTCCATTATAAATTAAGCTCTTCCGTTCCATTATTCTCACAATTCCTATACTTTCTTTCTTAGTTCATACATCCAAAAGATTGTGAAAATGCTTAATCCAGTTCTAATTCTTGATATTTTTCTAATTATCATTTCTGTCATCCTTCTTTTCAATCTTCCATCAGAAGAATCTATTTACTTCTACTATTACCTTTGGGTGATATTATTCTTAATTATACCGTGTCTTTATATTCCTATTCGTATTAATATCCATGGTTTGTAACCTCCGTGTTGTTATTTGGGTTTTATAGTCTCCTTTATATTTCGATGTCTCTGCTTCTGTCCTTCTGTAATCATTGGCATCCACAGTTAATACTCTCTCTAATTTACTGTGAATTATACTCTCATTTATTTTAGATCTTCATTCCTTTTGTTTTCTCTTCCCGACTTTAAATCAAGCGACTAATGGTCCAGAATTCGTAATTATGGAGTTTCGAAAGAACTTAATGTTCTAAACAAGAAAGAACGAAATCGCACGATTTGATTTGTCAAATTACCCGAATCGCAGAGAATAGAACTATCAAGAATATATTCTCTTGATATGTTCAGAAGTTAAGCAGAATGAAAGAGTTATGTAACATGGCACATGATGACGTTATGATCTGTGAATCATCATGTTCCATTAGAAACTTTGCATGACCTACTGTAATATAATCACGTTGATCAAGTGTCATTATATTATACTAACTCATGCATCAATTTCCAACACTACTTCAAAATCATTCTTACTTCTAACTCTAAGTTTTCAGAGATTTAGAAACTAAAACAGTTTCTTTTATGATGTAAAATAGATAATACAGAGAGATAATTAATATCGGACGATAATATTTATGAAGATATCTTCAGAAATATTGAGAATATTTATAATAAAAGATACTATAATATCTTAGAATATCTAAGATCAGAGGATGATGGAAACTATTGTCCGCAAGGGTTTAGAGTAAGGAGCAAGATATTTGCCAAAGACTTCAGCAGACATTGATTCATTTGAATTCTTTGAAGTCAAACTTATTCTTTGTGATTTGTCCACGGCTTCCTTCATAGTTTTGCATAATCCACTTTTCGGTACTAAATTTTCTATTGAGTGTTTTCCAATACTCCATTCTTTATCATCAACTTTCGACGGTTAAGGTCGTGTACAGTTTTTGCTGCTGTAATCAGCTTTTTCAGAATTTGTGGTATTGATTTGTAGACTGGGTGCTTTTCAGAATTTCAGAATGGAGGATCATAATTCTAAGAGATAAATGTTATATGTTTACATATAACTGTTGATGTGGATATGCTGCGAGATTTCAAAATACTGATTGCTGATTCTCGGTATTTGGTACGGCAATTCTTGTTATCAGATGCAGATAAGTAGATGATGAGACTTCAATAGATAAATATAGTGATTTGTCGGAGGGATTTAAACCAAGGAGCTATGAGGTTACTGGTACATCTGCTGGTAATATGGTGGAATATAAAAGATTTCTCGGTAACAATAAAAGAGCACGCATATATATATCAAGGTTATAGTAAGGCTAGTCCGACTGAAAAGTCGAAGTTGACTTGCCGGAGCTGTGATAAAATTTGCTACCTTGAAAAGGAATTGTTAAGTTATTTTGGGTAATAATAATGCTAAAGGAGCTAACACAGATACATGTTAAACGTTTACTCAGGTTTCGAGTATTTTCAGGTGCATGACTATATGCATAAATCTTTTCTTCCGCAGATGAAATGTGGTTGGTTCATCCTCTCGATTGAGATGTTTTCAAGAATCATGAAAGGTTTGAACGCAGATTGTAATCGTCAAGATACAAATGAGGTTTAAGACAAAATCAAGTGGCAAACTTGAAGAATTGTTTAGTTTCATATGTTATAATCAATATTTTAATTCATTTTAATTGTCCAATGTTGGTCCTCAGTTGATAGTCCACAGTTAGTAATTTAATAATTCGTATATAGTTTAATATATAATATTCGAATTAAATAATACGTATCGTGACCCGTGTACATGTCTCAGACTCGATCACAACTCAAACAATATATATTATTATAGATTCAACCTCAACCCTGTATATGCGAATTCGAACATTACAGCGTATAGAGTGTCTATGGTTATTCCAAATGATATATATAGATGCGTCGATATGATATGTCAAAACCTTGTATACGTGTCCCAATATTTAAAGTGCGTAAAATAAATAACAGAAATTAAATGACGATAAATAAAATTGCCAGAATGTAAATTGCGAGAATGTAAATTGCAAGAATGTAAATTGCGAGAATGTAAATTGCGATAATTAAATTGCAATAAATAAAATGTAACCAGTTAGCTAGGAACAGTTAGCTAGGAACAGTTAGCGTGGATTCTTAACAAAATTTCTCATATTTAATTTGTTTGTTTCTAACAAATTTTATTCCGTCAAATGTTTTCTTCAATATGCCACTTGTTGGATTCTGATAGGTCAAAATCCAAATATGAAATTTGAATGGAAATGGTTATTCTGTGGTGAACGGATTCATATATCTGTGAATGTAAGTAGGATAGGAAATGACTGTTCAGTCAGATTTGAATAATGTATCGTGTAGCTTATTAATGTGAAATCTTAAGTATTCCTCGGGTATTACCTACCCGTTAAAATATTTTCACCATTAACAGTTTGTACGAAAGAATTTTTAATCACAATCTTTATGAAAATATATATACATATATATTTTCTTCATATGTAATTATGGATTTAATGAGTCAATATAATATTAGACTCATTTAATTTTCGATTTGTGCTAGAATAAGTAATCTCTAAAACTATTAGGAACCACATATTCTTCGCAGAATATTAATGAAGTTATGGACCAATACTTCATCATTCATTGCTATTGGTACTCCTTGGTATCTATGGTGCGGGACAGATTGTGAGATTGAGGCTTGGGATGCGGATGTTGTTGTTGGTGGTACTATTGGTGCCGGTAATGTTGTTGAAGCTGGTACATTTTGCACCATATTTTTTCAAGGCTACAACTCGGGTGCAAAGCTCGTTGACTTATTACTCCGGGATGATTTTCGGTAGGAACGAGTGGATGTATAAGGTTTTGAACTTGAGATAGTATATAATCATAGCGAGATATTCGGAAAATGAGGGTGAAAATGGTGTTTCTAATAGGTTCACCAGTAAGTGCTTCAGGTTCTTCGCCAAGAGGGGAATGTGGTGGATGGAAGGGATTGCCTTCTTCTTGTCTCCAATGATTAAGTAGGCTACAAACCCATCAGATGAATTGGAGATGGCTAATTGGTTGATTCATTCTGGTGGCGCTGCTTTCGGAGCTTAGGTGAAACTCCATATCGGAAGAGCTGTCGGAATCCGAGGAATTTGAACTGGCTGAGGGATTCATCTCGTACGATCCGATGAAGGAATTTTGATAAGAAATAGATTATATGATGTAGATTAGTACCCTGCAATACATAATTTACATATGCATATATAATACTAAAATCCCATAAGTTACGGAGGAATCTACGGAGTATGTCAGGCAGAGTTTACAGTAATAGATATGCTAAGATATGAATTAGCGGATACGCTAAGATATGAGTTTTTGTCTATACACTCTTTATGCAATCAATGCAGTAAGATGTGTCTAGACTAAGAATGATAAGCAGGTAATTTCCTAAGGAGGATAAGCAGATGATTTCCGACTAGAAATGATAAGCAAAACTTTTGACATGTAGACACGGTCGAAGTCTAGACTCACTATTGCATCCTAACGACTTATCAGTTAGACACACTAATGCAGACCTGGTTCGCTAAGACCACCGCTCTGATACCAACTGAAGCGACCCGTCATAATCCATCCAGACGAAGTCCATATCGATTATAAACGATTCACAACAGTTGATTACATCGCGAGGTACTTGACCTCTATATGATACAATTTACAAACATTGCATTCGTTTTTGAAAAGACAATCTTTCATTACATCGAAAGTTGACGGCATGCATACCATTTTATAATATATCTAACTATAATTGACTTAATAATAATCTTGATGAACTCAACGACTCAAATGCAACGTCTTTTGAAATATGTCATGAATGACTCCAAGTAATATCTTTAAAATGAGCAATTGCACACCGGAAGACTTCTTTCATACCTGAGAATAAACATGCTTTAAAGTGTCAACCAAAAGGTTGGTGAGTTCATTAGTTTAACATAAATAATCATTTCATAATTTTAATAGACCACAAGATTTCATATTTCCATTTCTCATAAACATACGTCCCATGCATAGAGACAAAGATATCATTCATATGGATTGAACACCTGGTAACCGACCTTAACAAGATGCATATAGAATATCCCCTATCATTCCGGGATCCTCCTTCGGACATGATATAATTCGAAGTACTAAAGCATCCGGTACTTTGGATGGGGTTTGTTAGGCCCAATATGTAAAGACCCATCCTAATCCATCCGGATGATGTCCATATTGATTATAAACGATTCACAACAGTTGATTACATTGCGAGGTAATTGACCTCTATATAATACATTTTACAAACATTGCATTCGTTTTTGAAAAGACAATCTTTCATTACATCAAAAGTTGACAACATGCATACCATTTCGTAATATATCTTACTATATTAGACTTAATAATAATCTTGATGAACTCCACGACTCGAATGTAACGTCTTTTGAAATATGTCATGAATGACTCCAAGTAATATCTCTAAGATGAGCAAATGCACAGCGGAAGATTTCTTTCGTACCTGAGAATAAACATGCTTTAAAGTGTTAACCAAAAGGTTGGTGAGTTCATTAGTTTATCATAAATAATCATTTCATAATTTTAATACACCACAAGATTTCATATTTCCATTTCTCATAAACAAACGTCCCATGCATAAAGACAAAAATATCATTCATATGGATTGAACACCTGGTAACTGACATTCACAATATGCATATAGGAATATCCCCATCATTCCGAGATCCTTCTTCGGACATGATATAAATTTTGAAGTACTAAAGCATTCGGTACTTTGGATGGGGCTTGTTGGGCCCGATAGATCTATCTTTAGGATTCACGTCAATTAGGGTGTCAGTTTCCTAATTCTTAGATTACCAGACTAAAAAGGGGCATATTCGGTTTAATAATCCAGCTATAGAATGTAGTTTTACTCACTTGTGTCTATTCCGTAAAACAGTTATAAAAGCAGCGCATGTATTCTCAGTCCCAAAAATATATATTGCAAAAGCATTTAAAAAGGGAGCAAATGAAACTCACCTAATGTATTTTGTAGTAAAAAATACCTATAACGACATTAAACAACTGACCAAATGCAGGGTTGGCCTCGGATTCACGAACCTATATCATTTTGTATATATATTAAAACATATAATCGGAATCGAGCAAATTTATATATATTTAGTTATGTATTAAGATTAATATTTATATATAATTTTATTAATACTTATAATATATTATAATGCTTATTTGATATATAATTTAGTTAATGTTTTATCAATATAATTAATATTATATTAGTTAAAACATAATATTGTATAACATTAGTATACTTATGTATTAAATATATTTGTATATAAATTTCTTTTGTTTGTAAAATAATAATAATAATAATACTAGAATAATAATAAAAATGATAATAATAATAATAATAAAAATAATGATGACTTTACTAATCATGATAATCTTTACTAATAATTATATTTTTAATAAAAATGATAATGATTATAATAACAATATTAAAATATAATGAAAATAATACTTTTGATAATAATAATAATAGTAATAATAATAATAATAATGATAATACTAACAATAAAAATAATTATGATAATAATTATATCATCATGATCATACTTATATTTTTCCATGATCATATTCTTATTACAAGTTTATATTCAAATTTATAGTTCTTACATTTTATGTTCATAATACAATTATTAACATTAAAGTTTACAACCCTTATGGAATTCATATTTATTTAACATGACTTTTAATCATTTTAACCTTTATGATTATCATCAAGGTTACTATCATAATAATAACAAATTTTTAATTTTCACATATGCATATATATATACATATAAACGTGACATGTATAAATATGTATGTTTTAAAATCCTTAAGCATTTTCATACTAATTTCATAATTAAATCGTAGACTTATTAATTATCCCGTTCATTATATTAAGTTCAAAGATCGTATTAATATTTATTTTGATCATCAATTTTACTTCAATTTTTAATATATTTATAACCATAATAACAATAATAATAATAATAATTATATAACAAATAATAATTTTAGCAAATATAATCATATTTATGATAATAATAATAGTAATAATAATTAATATTAATGAGTAATAAGAATAATAATAATAATTAAATAAATATAGACTACCTCAAAATAAAAGGAATTCCAAACAGAAAAACAGCCCATGTGTGGATCGAACCCGCGACCTCTCGAACACCCGACACACCCAAGACCATCGAACCGTTTCTTTTTTTCTGTTTATATTTACACCGAAATATTTATAACCATTTCCTTATATTACTCATCTTCTCCAATGAAATCAACCAATTCAGGAATCAATAACACTATGTTTGATTTTCTTTTTAATACTTTCAGACGTTTTATAAAATCAACCTGAATCGATTCTTGAGTGAATTGAAAAGAAAAGAAAAAAATATATATATACTAAATGAATACTGCAACTGTTAGCGACGGTTTTAAAAAAAAATCATGATTTTGAATTGTGGAACGTTTTGGCTGAAGATGATAACATGAATTATATTTTAATTCATCACTAAAAACTTTTTAAATACTCAGTTGAAATAGAAACATAACCCTGACTTCGAATTCTTTCAAGAACATAATAGTTTGACTTTTAGAAAAATAAGTTTGACTTCGAAATTCAAACTCGATATTTGAAATTGAGTTTTGGAACTTTGCAGATAGTTTGTATATGGGATTTCAAACGGAATGGCATTTTTACATTTTAGAAATTGATTCAAAATCGAATAATGGCTGAAAAGTTAGATTAACAGGGTTATCGAGCTTCTTTCCTCAAAAGTTTAGTTTGATTTTGATGTTTTAATTCAATGTGTATAAGCAGAGGATTTTGTAAAGGTTGTGTGATATCATTACAGTTAATCCCGTACAATTAGTTTGTTTTGTAGCCTAACTGGATCGGCACTAGAATAAATCAGGATCAGATATATAAAAAAAATATAGAGAATATATCAGATATAGATGGATAACAGATTTTTAGTTTTAGCTGAAGGGAATTTGACTTTTTAACAAAGATAGTACCAATCATGAACAGCAAAATATTAATTTGATTATGATGGGTATCTAATACGTGCTGTAACAGAATCAAATATATATATCTGTATGGAATATGTTAGTTTTATTTATTTTTATCTGTTATATATATCTATATTTATCTGTTATCTATCATACTGTAATTATTTATTTATCTGAATTCTTGTATCAATCTATATATCGAATTTGTATATGTATGTTTATATCTGTTCATGTATATTTATATATATATATATATATATATATATATATATATATATATATATATATATATATATTTATATATATATATATATATATTTATATATATATATATATTTATATATATATATATATATATATATATATATATATATATATATATATATATATATATATATATATATATATATATATATATATATATATATATATAATTTATAAATTTTGATATTGATAATGTTATTATTAATCAAATATTAATACTAGTAATAAATTAATAAAACTATTGATAATAATATCGAAATACTAATAATAATACTAATAGTTATATTAGTATTAATAATCAAAATAGATAACAATAATAATACAGATATGGTAATACTAGTAAAAATAATACTAATCCTACTAATGATGCTAATAATAATATTTCATGTAGTAACAACTATAAATAAACTTGTAATTACATATTTCAATATTACAATACATTAATTATATAGTATTTAATAATGATAACATATTATGATTATTTATTATCTATACGTTTTCCTATATCACAATATGTTTATAATCATCATTTATATAGGAATCCTATGTATATATAAACATTTAGAGATTCATTTAATAATAGCCTAATGATTATGTATATTATTTTACAATTTAATCTAATGATTAAATTGTATTTTATTATTTTGAAGTATTATAATTACTTATATATATATATATATATATATATATATATATATATATATATATATATATATATATATATATATATATATATATATATATATATATATATATATATATATATATATACTTATTTACACACAATAGTTCGTGAATCGTCGGAAATAGTCAATGGTCAATTGATTATATGAATATAAATTTCAAAACTTTCGAGACTCAACATTACAGACTTTGTTTATCGTATCGAAATCAAATAAGATTCAAGTTTAAATTTGGTCGTAAATTCCCGGGTCATCACAGTACCTACCCGTTAAAGAAATTTCTTCCTGAAATTTGAGTGAGGTCGTCATGGCTAACAATAAATATGTTTTCCTGTCGAATATGAGCTGATAAATAGAGTTTTATCATTTTTTAATAATACAAATAAAATAATTCGATTATTCGAAGAGCACGAATGAAGCTATCACAAAAGAGTGAAATGAATAAATGAAGTTTCGTTTTAACTTTTGATGTTGTCTTGGTTGAATTCCGGAATTCAAGGGATTTAAAGAAAATCTTTGAAATCTAAAAGATTTGATCCTTCGGCGAGTAAGGAAATTAAGATCTCTATAATTAAATACGATGATCTGCCTCGATTACTCTGTCTGATATTTCCATTATAAATTAAACTCTTCCGTTCCATTATTCTCACCATTCCTATACTTTCTTCCTTAGTTCATACATCCAAAAGATTGTGAAAATGCTTAATCCAGTTCTAATCCTTGATATTTTCCTAATTATCATTTCTGTCATCCTTCTTTTCAGTCTTCCACCAGAAAAATCTGTTTACTTCTACTATTACCTTGGGTGATACTATTCTTAATTATACCGTGCCTTTATATTTCTATTCGTATTAATATCTACGGTTTGTAATTTCTGTGTTGTTGTTGGGTTTTGTATCTTTCCTTATATTTTGATGTCCTTGCTTCTGTCTCCTATAATCATTGTCATCCACAGTTAATGCTCTCTCCTATTTGCTGCGATTTATACCCCCTTTCTATTTCGGAGCTTCATGCTTTTGTTTTCTTTTCGCAAGTAACGGTCCAGAATTCATAGGTGTGGAGTTTCGAATGAGCTTAATGTTCTAAACAAGAAAGAACGTAATAACACGATTTGATTTGTCAAATTACCAGAATCACTGAGAATAGAACTATCAAGAATATATTTTCTTGATATGTTCAGAAGTTAATCAGAAAGAAAGAGTTATGTAACATGACACATGATGAGGTTATAATCTGTGAATCATCATGTTTCATTTAGAAACTCAGCATGACTTACTGTAATATAATCACGTTGATCAATTGTCAGTATATTATACTAACTCATGCATCAGTTTCCAACATTACTTCAATAACATTCATATTTTAAGCTCGAAAGTTTACAAAATATAGAAACTAACAGTTTCTATATGATGTAACACTGATATCATGAAGAGATTAATGATTTCAGGTAAGAATAGTTATGAAAATATCTTCAGAAATATGGAGGATATTTATAATGAAAGATACGATGATATCTCGGAATTTCTAATATCGAAGGATGGTGAAGAAAATCTGTCCGCAAAAGTTTGGAGTCAGAAGCAAGGTATTCGCTAAAGATTTCAGCAGGCATTGAATCATTTAGATTCTTTGAAGTCAAACTTATTCTTTGTGATTTATCCACGGTTTCCTTCATAGTTTTGCATAATCACCTTTTCGGTACTAATTTTTATATTGAGTGTTTCCAATACTCCATTCTTTATCATCAACTTTTGGCTGTTGAGGTCATTTACAGTTTTTGTTGCTTCATTCAACTTTTCAAAATTCAGAGCATTAATTTGCAGACTGGGTGCTTTTCAGAATTTCAGAATGGAAGATCATAGTTCTAAGAGATAAATGTTATATGGATACATATAACTGTTGATGTGGAAACGTTGCAAGATTCACAATACAGAGTTGATGATTCCCGGTAATTGGTATGGCAATTCTTGTTACAAGATACGGATGAGTACATGATGAGACTTCAATAGATAAATGTAGTGATTTATCGGAGAGATTTAAGCCAAGCAGCAACGAGGTTGCTGGTACATCTACTGGTAATATGGTGGAATATAATAAAAGGTTCCCCGGTAACAATAAAAGAGCACACATATAAATCAAGGTTATAATAAGGTTGTTTCGAACAAAAAGTCAAAGTTGACTTACTGGAGCTGTGACAAAATTTGCTAATTTGGAAAGAGATTGCAAAGTTATTTTGGGTAATAATAACACTAAGAAATTAGCATAGCTACGTTTTAAACGTTTTCTCAGTTGCCGAGAGTTTCTCAGGTGAATAGCTATATGCATAAATCTTTGCTTCCGTAGATGAAGTGCGGTTGGTTCATCCTCTCGATTGAGATGTTTTCAAGAATCATAAAAGGTTTGAATGCAGATTGTAATCTTCAAGATACAATGAGGTTTAAGATGAAATCAAGTGGCAAACTTGAAGAATTGTTTAGTTTCATAAGTTATAATCAATATTTTAATTCATTTTAATTGTCCAATGTTGGTAGTCCTCAGTTGATAGTCCACAGTTAGCAATTCAATAATTCATATATAGTTTAATATATAATTTTCGAATTAATTAATAGGTATCGTGACCCGTGTACATGTCTCAGACTCGATCACAACTCAAACTATATATATTATTGTAGAATCAACCTCAACCCTGTATAGAGAACTCGATCATTACTGCATATAGAGTGTCTATGGTGATTCCAAATAATATATATAGATGCGTCGATATGATATATCAAAACCTTATATACGTGTCTCGATATTTAAAGTGCGTAAAATAAATACAGAATTTAAATGACGATAAATAAAATTGCGAGAATATAAATTGCGATAATTAAATTGTGATAAATAAAATGTAACCAGTTAGCTAGGAACAGTTAGCGTGGATTCTTAACAATATTTCATTTAGTTAATTCGTTTGTTTCTAACAAATTTTATTTTGTCAAATGTTTTCTTCATTATGCCACTTGTTGGATTCCGATAGGTCAAAATCCAAATATGAAATTGAATGAAAATTGTTCGTGATGAACGGGTATGTATATCTGTGGATGTAAGTAGGATAGTAAATGACCATTGAATCAGCTTCGTCGAATGTACAGTGTAACTTATTAAAGTGAAATCTAAATATTCCTCGGGTATTACCTACCCGTTAAAATATTTTCACCATTAACCGTTTGTACGAAAGAATTTTTAATTACAATCTTTATGAAAATATACTTGTATATATATTTTCTTCTGATGCAATCATGGATTTAATGAGTCAATATGATATTAATCTCATTTGATTTATCGTTTGATCTAGAGTACATAATCTCTAAAACATTAGAGATTACATAATCGCCATGCGGAACGAAGGTAATTGATGTAGAATGATCCGCAGAATAATGATTATACTCGAGGTACATAATGAGATGTTGAGGCATGAATTTTTGATGGTACTGGTGCTGTTACTAATGGTACTATTAGTGTCGGTGATGTTGTTGAAGCTGGTAAATTTTGCACCATATTCTCCAAATTAATTACATAAGCGCGAAGTTCGTTGACTTCTTCTATTATTCCGGGATGATTGTCGGTCGGAACGAGTGAATGAATAAGGTTTATAATTTTAGATAGAATATAATCTTGGCGAGATATTCGGGAAATAAGAGAGAAAATAGTATTACGAACAGGTTCGCCGGTAAGTGCTTCAGGTTCATCGCCAAAAGGTAAATTCGGTTGTTGGATGGGATCGCCTTCTTCGCATCTCCATTGATTAAGTCGACTACGAACCCATCAGATGAATTAGGGATGACTGATTGGTTGATTCATTCTGGTGACGCTGATAGGTGAAACTTCATATCGGAATAGTTGTCGGAATCCGAGGAATTCGAACTGGTTGAGGGATTCATCTCGTACGATCAGATGAAAGACTTTTCGATAAGAAATAGATTATAGGATGTAGATTAGTACCCTGTAATACATAATTTACATATGCATATATAATACTAAAATCCCATAAGTTACGGAGGAATCTACGGAAGCTGTCAGGCAAAGGTAACAATAACATATACGCTAAGATATGAATTTATCTATCCACTGTCTATGCAATAGAGGCAGTAAGACGTGTCTAGACTTTAAGGATGATAAGCAAATAATTATCGACACTAATGATAAGCAAAACTTTTGACATGCAGACACGGTCGAAGTTCAGACTCACTAATGCATCTAAACAACTACTAGTTAGACACACTAATGCAAGACTTGGTTCGCTAAGACCACCGCTCTGATACCAACTGTAAAGACCCGTCCTAATCCATCTGGACGATGTCCATATCGATTATAAACAATTCACAACAGTTGATTACATCGCGAGGTAATTGACCTCTATATGATACATTTTACAAACATTGCATTCGTTTTTGAAAAGACAATCTTTCATTACATCGAAAGTTGACAACATGCATACCATTTCGTAATATATCTTACTATATTAGACTTAATAATAATCTTGATGAACTCAATGACTCGAATGAAACGTCTTTTGAAATATGTCATGAATGACTCCAAGTAATATCTCTAAGATGAGCAAATGCACAGCGGAAGATTTCTTTTGTACCTGAGAATAAACATGCTTTAAAGTGTCAACCAAAAGGTTGGTGAGTTTATTAGTTTATTATAAATAATCATTTCATAATTTTAATAGACCACAAGATTTCATATTTCCATTTCTCATAAACATACGTCCCATGCATAGAGACAAAAATATCATTCATATGGATTGAACACCTGGTAATCGACATTCACAATATGCATATAAGAATATCCCGATCATTCCGGGATCCTCCTTCGGACATGATATAAATTTCAAAGTACTAAAGCATCAGGTACTTTAGATGGGGCTTGTTGGGCCCGATAGATCTATCTTTAGGATTCGCGTCAATTAGGGTGTATGTTCCCTAATTCTTAGATTACTAGACTAAAAAGGGGCATATTCGGTTTAATAATCCAGCCATAGAATGTAGTTTTACTCACTTGTGTCTATTCCGTAAAACAGTTATAAAAGCAGCGCATGTATTCTCAGTCCCAAAAATATATATTGCAAAAGCATTTAAAAAGGGAGCAAATGAAACTCACCTAATGTATTTTGTAGTAAAAATATATATAACGACATTAAACAACTGAACAAATGCATGGTTGGCCTCGGATTCACGAACCTATATCATTTTGTATATATATTAAAACATATAATCGGAATCGAGCAAATTTATATATATTTAGTTATGTATTAAGATTAATATTTATATATAATTTTATTAATACTTATAATATATTAGAATGCTTATTTGATATATAATTTAGTTATTGTTTTATCAATATAATTAATATTATATTAGTTAAAACATAATATTGTATAACATTAGTATACTTATGTATTAAATATATTTGTATATAAATTTCTTTTGTTTGTAAAATAATAATAATAATAATACTAGAATAATAATAAAAATGATAATAATAATAATAATAAAAATAATGATGACTTTACTAATCATGATAATCTTTACTAATAATTATATTTTTAATAAAAATGATAATGATTATAATAACAATAATAAAATATAATGAAAATAAAACTTTAGATAATAATAATAATAGTAATAATAATAATGATAATACTAATAATAAAAATAATTATGATAATAATTAT